>NW_026136718.1:5535182-5592682 GCF_905237075.1 Dicentrarchus labrax
TGTCAAGAAAGAAGCATATTAATTATGTTTGATTGTTAAAGGACAGAAAATTGTGTTAAATTCCTAAAATATCAGTAAACAAATCCCCAATACAATTTTAATAGGAAGTTTATTCAGCAGTTTCACAACAAGAACATCAGGAATCACATTTTTTTTCAGTTAAGTTCACTTCGTAGATTCATTGCAACTGGGATCAGATCATCATTTAAATACACATCACAGCAACATTCTTGTCACTCTGACATTAGGTCCACTGCTTATTTTCAGTCTTAAATCTGTTACGTTTTCATTCAGTTCAATAAGAAACCAGGACTATGCAAGCAAGTTAAAGTATCATGTCTTTTCTGGGTAACCCCTATTTCTCCTCACAGTTCTGCATACAGGAAGTGACCCTGAAATGCTAATGAACTGTGTGGTGTTTAAACAGAGAAAACTTCTGCTGTTACAGTCAGAAAAGTTGTATTATTTAAAAAAAATGCTGTCAGACACCTGCTATTCAAATTATTTACCATACTTTTTCTGCTTCAAGGTCTCCTGGATGCAAAATGAAAAGTGGAGAGGAAACTCACTTTGTCTAATTTCCAACATGGGGGGAAAAAAATCCATCTGTGAAAGTGCTGAGTAACACCTCTAACCCTCCAAACCAGGCAAAGCTGCAGTTATGATTAAAGCGAGAAACGTCTCCTCGCTAAGGTCATGCTTTCAGAAAGCGAGCCGCCATATTTGGGCAGCAACAGTATTGTTGTGATCACCCCTCCCTCATTCCCCTCTGAGACTTCTCAGCCTTGAATATGGTGATGATATTAATACTAATCGTAATATAGCCGGCGATAGATATAGGCTCTGCCGCTTTGAACTGTAAATGGGTTGTGTTTGGGGGAAGAGAAGCGATTAAGAGCCGCGAGACGGTATAAGATGGTAAATCTGGGGAAGCAGAGGCGTTCCAGCCCCCCCACCATAAACAAATAATCCAGCGCTGCTTCTCAAACCCCCCCATGCCATCTCAAATCAGTTTGGATTAGGACAGAATACAGGGATGTTCCCTTTAATGTCACACAGAGACATAGAGAGAGAGGGTGCATCTTCCTCTTCCTCTTGTGCCCCCCCGCCACCCCCCCGCCTGCCTCTCTACAGTGCGCTGTGTTTAGCCCTGCTTAGCCAAATGAGCTTCTAATAAATGCAGCGCTGAGCCCGTCTGCTGAGGAGTCGCTTATAATTGGAGGGCTTTCTCCTTCGCTTTAGAGCGGAAAGTATTAATGAAGGGGTGGGGTGGAAGGTGTGTGTTGAGGGTGGAGGGTGTGTGCGTGCGTGAGTGTGTTTGCAAGGTGGAGTGAGTGAGTGGGTAAGTGGGTGACTGTGTGTGCGGAAGGTGGAGTGTATAAGGGTGAGCTGTGTATGTGGAGGGTGTGTGTTCCTGAGAGTGTATTTATACTTTGCGTGCATGCTTTGCATATACTTAAAGTTGTACATATGTGTGTGTTTCTACCTGTGCCTCGTTCATATGGAAATGTGGTGCCATGACTTCATTTAATGCTGCAGCTCGCCAACCAAACACACTTGTGATTTTTTTTATGAACCTGACGTTATCATTTTTTCTGCATTTCTCTCCCTTCCACTCCTCTTCTCTCTCCTGTTTAATCCTGCTTGCTACCTGCGGTGGGAAGCTGCTTTGTGCTCCAATAATAGGGAATCTATATGTTTAGAGATATGGCTCATTTTGGTGTTTGAGTATGCATGCCTTAAAGACCCCCAAATCCTTCATTGTGTCCCCCCCTGTTTGTGTTCCTCATCTGTCGTTATTAGTTTCTGCAACTGTAGCTAGAAAAGAAAAAAAAATAGACAAGCAAAGATGAAGAGGGCCGCGGTGTTTGTCCACTCAGGTAATTAATTTTCCTCTGATTAGAAATGTTGACCAATGCGTGTGTGAGTGTGTGTGTGTCCCTTGACCACAAGTGTGAAGGCGTTAATTTGAACTGCCATCAGCATGTCGATAACAAGATCAGAGAGATCATGGTCACCCTCACACAAACAGAGTAAAGAGAGGTCCACCCTGTAATGTCAGGCCTTATCACCTGACTGGCTGACAGAGTTTGAACTCTGACAGAGCAGTGTGATGGATGAGAACCTGATGGATGTGTGTGTGTGTGAGAAGCAGAGATAGAGCGAGGTGTTGGGGAGCCGTGAGGACTTATCAGGGCTCTGTGGTCATCGACGGGAGGGTACTTGTTGATAATCCTGTTTACCCTACAGCTGCACTGACAGATGTTATGATGGATTGGCTTGTATACTGTATGTGTACATATCCTCACACACGTCCTCTAGGAGACCAGACTGGTTCTTGTTGTGTTGTTTTCAGAGCATACGTGTCGGCAGGTCTTGTTTTGTTGATTGAAGGTCAGAACCGAAAGCTTGAATAACCCCTGTCTGTATCAAACATGCTTGAAATCTGTTAGAAATTAAATTGCTGATTGTGTCACTGCAGACAATAAAATGTCATCAGTTTCGGTCACTAGAATGTGAGTTTTTCCTGAGAGTTTATCGACTGTTATTTTAAATTTAAAGAGTACCATCATTCACAATGAAATAAAGGTAAAAAAGGACTAAAATAAGTTTCAGTTCTGGTTTAGATTAGCCTCATCCCTCTTCTACTCTCTCATGTGCACTCAAGTTCTTTTAATCTATTAGTCTTGCTTTTTTTTTTTTTTTTAACAAAATCCCTATCCTTAATTACACTGAGGCAATACTTATTTGCGTGTTGTGCATTGGGAAAAATGGAGAGCAGGAGGTCACACTTGAACAACACATGTACATGAGTTCTGAACAAGCAAAAGTTCTGAACAAAAAAAGGTAACTGTAAATTATATTTAGGAAGTGGGACACAGATTCCAACAAAATACTGGAGAGGGAGATCAAAGCATTTAAGCCTGTGAGAAAAATTACTGAAAGCGGAATAGACAAGCCAGAGACAAGAACACAACTGAAGTACTGTAATACAGTTACTATTAAGTCTTACGATATTCACTCTAATAGTACAAATGAAATTCTGGTGAGGTGTCTTTAAACTGCACATTTATTGAAATCAAACACAAAAACAAAAATAAGCAAAAACTCCTTTCCCTTTCATGTCTCTGTGGTATTCTTTGGTACAAGGCATCAGAGACTGGCACAAGTGTTCGCTTTACTGATGTCATCTCACAGGATTCCTGGGAACTGCAGCTCAAACAGTTTTCAAGTGCAGCTTCGTTTTTTTACTTCTGTATTTTAACTTAATCCCAGAGTGCCTGAAGTACAATCTAGCTTTCAAAGATCTGTTCTTTTGTGCCAACTTTTTTTGTATTGAAGGAAATATGCAAATGAAAACAACTGACCATGACTGGGAAAATGTATCATCCATGTCTGAATATCTACGGACTTCATACCCATCAACACATTATACACACAATATCTTAGCAGCATGAAAATACTCACGCATTATTGCCCTGAAGTTGGGAGTCAAAGAGTAACTCAAGATATCTGTATCTCTCCAGACCTTATGGGTCCTGGTGGAATGGACAGAATGCTGATCAGGGCAGACTATTATAAAAGATCAGGGAGTGGAGGGAGTGATGGGAAGTAAAGTAGATTTATATCCATCTTAAGAGATGATAGAGGGCTACACGTAGATGATCAAAGCTAAATGGAGGTTTGATGTAGCTATGCTAATGTAGGCTTTGGGAAGGCGAATATTAACTAGTGTTACCAAAAAATCTGATTTTAACCCTTCAGATCCCCTCACATATTCCGTGTATGATGGGCTGCATAAACTGAACTCCCTCTCCTAAAAAATTCTTTATTGTTCTGTCAATAAGTGTCAACTGCCAATGGATCAGCCCTAGTTATGTATACAAACAATTCCACGTAGGTAAAATTTGGAGGCAGTTTTGCTATAATGACAGCCCATTTCTATCGACTTACATATTATAGATCGTTATTAGGTGGCCTAAGCGAGATAAACTGGGCAGGATCTGGTGTAGTGATTTAGTTTTGGAACAACAACTTGCCTGCTGACTAAACAGAATCTAAAAACCTGTGGGGATCTGGATCTGGATATTTCCTTCAAATAATTCAGGGGAAAATGGTAAATGGAAGTGATACATGATATGATTTTGAAATGTCAAATTCACTGATATATAAGTGAAGCCATATTAGTCATCCATAGATAGAAAGAGACAAAGCCAAACAAAATGTGTCTTTCCTAGCATGATTCAATCTGGATTCTGTTTAAACCTGATCCAGGCCGCAACTGGAATACATTTAATGAGGGCAGATCTCTATTAAAACCTGAACTTCACCAATGCATACGAGTGAGAACTAACTCCTCTTTGCATAGCTCAGACGCAAAAAATTAAATGTAAAAATAGGTCCTTTGTTAGTGCCAATAAAGCAAGTTTTACAGTTAAGGTCTAGTTAGGTTTAGGTAGCTAAAACTACTTAGTCAAGGTAAGGGAGAGATTGCCTCCTGGTGTTACAAAGACAGTCTGCAGAACCAGTTGCATTCACAATGAACTGACTGGAGGGGAACATCATTATTTGCGTGACAGTAAGAGGTCGCTTGTCAGGAAAAATTTCCTCCCAGAAAGAACAACAGCATCAGTTGTCTCAGCAAATGCCCCCAAACGACATGCGTTTACGTTCAAGTGACAAAGTTTTCTAGTGGCCATTGTAATTATCATGTGATTTAAGAGGACTTTGTTATAAAGTGACAAAATCTGTGTTGGGATGACGTCGAGGTGAATGGATAAAACATCGGTGGAGAAGTTGAAATTTTAACTTAAAACCGATATTTTCCCTAAACCTAACCACGTTGTTTTTGTGCCTAAGCGTACTAAACCTTAACCATAACATTGTTACATGGACACATATTGCTGTTCAATTTGGAGGACTTGTTGGATAAAATCCTCCCTGTTGTCAACATGCTTCTATCTGCCTCCCCTCACAATACAAAATGCTATGTACATGGAGCTCCCTATCCTGGCTGGTTAGCTCTGGTTCAGTTGCTGAGATTACAGCAAGAGAGAAAGAGAAGCTAGAGCTGAACGTGTGTGTGTGCGAGTGAGAAAGAGTCACAAGGTCATGTTCATACTGCCAAGCTGCTAAAGAGGAAGCATTACCCTGAAAGTAAGCTGACCCCTAAGAATGGAAAGAGCTGCCTATAGAAAAGCCTCTGTATGGAAAAAAGGGGACAAAATGAAACAGGACAAATGGGAGAAAGAAACATCTTCTGCTGCAATGTGTCTCTCATCGACGCTCACAATAAGGTCTCGGCTGCCTTTTGTTGATTTCTCTGTCCCTCCTCTCTTTCTCTGTTTTCAGCGCTAATTTGATTTCTGGAAATCAGGGTTTTGTCTCGTTGAGTGACTGACAGTTGCCTTTGCCTTAATGAATGCAGAGTGGGAAAAAAAAGATTCTGGTGGATAATGCTGCTCTCTCTCTTGCTCCCTCTCTTGTATCGAGCTCCAATAATTAATTCACACACATATCTGCAACATTAGTTCCAGAGGAGATAATTAAGAAAATCATTTTGGTATTGTTCCCCAGCATCTATCAAGACAACGTTGCTATCTGTTTTTAGAAAAGCTAGTAGTCACCATTACCGTATCTTTAAAGGGCAGTGATTTTGCGTTTGGTAATTGCATGACGGATTTCAAGCAATGCTATTAATTGAGTGTAGTGAGTATGCATTTATCTCTGTTTTATTCTCATCAAGTGTGTGTCGTTCATGCGTGTGAGTCTGTGAGAGAGAGATAGTGTGTATGTGTGTGTTTAAACAAATAAACTATCTCTGCGTCACATTCATTATCATCTTAAGTCATTTATTTTTCTGCTATCTGGCAGCAAACATTTGTGTGTTGAGTTCTTTGTCACAGCTACACCATTCAGTGGCAGTGTTCGGCTGCTGCACTGTTTTCATTGTGTCTGTATCTTGTTCATCATGCTAACGTCAACTGCTAACATGAAAGGCAACTTTTTATCAATACAGTCGGGCACCAGGCCAGATATTAAATTAAATGGATTTAGGAAGTGGAGATATGCTTTTTTCCCCTGTTTCTTCTCCAAAATGTGGGGCATAATTTTCAGTTAATTTAAATGTTTTCCATGAAATCCAACAGCTGCACCTGTAGGCTATACCGTTTTCAAATTAAAATTGTTGCACTTTGGTATAAAATCCTGTTGAGACATATGAGAACATGCAGAGGTTGCCACAGTGATAGCCTGAATCTCAGTGCAGTGATGTTGTGATGTAAATTTTTATCACATTTCCTTTTGTAAATTACTGTACAATGTCCCTCTTTTGCTCTTCAGTTTGCTCCGTGTGTTGATGTCTTAAAGCTGCATTAATTGAAAGCAAAACACTATTTATATCACCTTATAAAGTTAATGCGGATGTTTAAGCTGATTTAGTCTCACTGCTCATTTACAGCAAACTCACAACAAACCAAACGGCAAATCAAACAAAACGAAAACAAAAAAAAAAAAAAAACAAAAAAAAAAAAAACAAAAAAAAAACGAGCAACAGAAAAAGAACCAAAAAAAAAAAAAAATTACAAACCCACAAAACAAACCAAAAAAATCTCAAATACCAAAAAACACAAAAAAACAACGCAAGAGATAAACCAATTCACTCGACCAAACGGAAGTGTGCCAGGCCACTAGGGGGACCCGACCTGAGGGATGGACCAGTCCTGTGGGACCAGACCCGAAAGACATGAAGAAGAAGAAGAAGAAGAAGAAGAAGAAGAAAGTTGGCTACGTTTTGGAGAGGAGAGTAAAAAGATAAGTTTTCCTTTATGTCTTTTATAAACACTTTGCCGTAATCTTTTATATTATATACTAATATTATTATAGTATTATATTATAGAAGAATATTCTTCTATAATAGAAGAATTATTATAATATTCTTCTATAATATTCTAACAATATATAATATATATATAATAAGAATATTCTTCTATAATAGAAGAATTATTATAATACTATATGTTAGAAGAATATTCTTCTATAATAATATTATTATTATATCATTTAATATTATATAATATAAAAGATTACGGCAAAGTGTTTAAAAAAGACATAAAGGAAAACTTATCTTTTTACTCTCCTCTCCAACAGCCATTCAGTAGAATGTTTTTCGATTTGCATCATTCCCGTGTTTGCAGCGTTTTCCTGTTTGCGGCACGTTTGCCCGTTTGCGGTGCGTTTGCCCTTGTCGGCCACCGTACAAACTGAATCTCAAAATGAAGCTTTGTCAGGCATTGTTTAGTGCATTCTACGGGGGGGACGAGGACCGATCATCTTCTACTGAATGGCTGTTGGACGATGTTAGGCTCTCACACAGTTGAAGCACAGCCACAAGTCAGTTCCTAAAAGGCTGTGCCTTTTTTCTTAGTGCACCTTCACAACATGGCAAACATAGCATCTCAAAGTGCCATGGCGACACGAGGCTGGTCAAGCTGCCACTACCTCGTAGCTTTCAAACACTTTTTTTGACAATTGTCAATAGCCAGAACGGTCCGCATTTCTATTGTACATATACAAGAAGTAACACTGCTGAGAGTGGTGAGAGTCAATCAAAGCAGTTTTGTGCTGCAAAACCACAACAATCTGCTGAAAGACACTGAAGCCCTTTTTTGAGCTAAGTGGAACTGCAGATAATTCTCTGTGGGTTTGTCACGACGATCAGACCCTTTCACATCAGACTCATTCAATTATTTGAGTCATTGTTAGAAATATTTATTGGCGCAACTTTAAATTAAGATATATAAAGTATTTCAACTTTTTCTACCATCTGCTGAGACAAAAACTCAGAACGTTTTAGTTCTCCCTTCCAGTTTTAGGCTGTAAAGCAGTGTGGTACACCTACCCAATCCCACGTGCTAGTACATGTTTTTTTTAATCATGGGAAGGTTACATTGAATCTTACTTGTGCTCATGCACCACGACCTACATTGTTGGGATGTAGTTCGACTGCATCAAATCTAAGTGAATAAAACTCAATGATATATTTGCGGCTTAAAAAAACATGTATGCAAATATCTGTAAAACTAGTTCAGTTTGAAATCACTGCTTTGAGATTTAAATTAAAAAGTAAATGATTTCCGGTTAGTCAAAGGTTACAATTAGACTTGACACCCTGATTTGTTTTCTTTATTTGCCTATTTCACTGTCTTTTTGTAGGTGTTCTTTAGAAATCCTATTACCTCTGTATTTAACTGTATAAGCTCTCTTTATTTGCCTCAGTCGTTCACAGTAGTAACTACTTGCTTTATTCTTGTGTTTATAGATACAACAGAATAGGAAAAAAAAGTGTCCAGCCACAGTGTTCAATGCCCCTGATCTCTCTTTAGAATTGCAAATTTCAAAAGTGAACACAACTGAAATTGAATATGATTGAACAATGTTATCAGATCAGAGAAATTTGACACAGCGCCTTGATATACTTAGATGACATTAGTTTGAAGGAAAGATGTCAGATTTTCTTTCTGAATGACTGTACATTGGTTCCATTTTATTTCACAACATCTCAGAGACCTTGTACACAATATTTACACAGAAAGCATTTACATCTGAACAGCTGAAACCTCGATTCATGACACCTTGAGCTATACAGATTTAACATGAAAAGGAGGAGGTTTCCTGTGAATGTGATCTGCCAGATGTAAATATTCGGTATGACCTACCAATTGTAAACACGCATTTATTTTATAAAGTTCATGCCATCAAACATTTCCTGGGGCAATGCAGTTTCTATATGCCATGTGCTCTTCTGTGTGTCTGATGGGGAGACAGGTATGGTGTTTGCTGAAGGTCAAAGTTCATGTTTGTAAAGTATGGAGTTACTTTAGCATACATGCTTGCTATGCAGATACATTTTGTTATTATGTGTCCGTATTCACGTTTGTCCCACATGCATACTCTGCATATGTGTGTGTGTGTCTCAACATGTGTACTCATTCATGCGTGTGTGTGTGTGAAAGCAGGTGTGTGTTATATTTAGTACAAGGTGCGTTCCATCACTCTGACGTCAGTCAACAAGCCAATTGACCAAACCCTGATAACTAATGACCTGTCAGTCACACAACCAAACCCCTCCCTTTTCGGCAATAACCACCCCCTTCTTCAACACCACCTGCCTGATTGTGTATCTGTGCAAGCACTGCATGTGTCTGTGTGCATGCAAGTGGACGTGCTTGTATGTACTGCATTAGTGTGTATACCCATGCTTTTGACTGACGTCTTTTGTAAACTCCAGTCGCTCTGTTGTTGTTGCCTGATAGGCTAGTGCACTGCAAACTACTGTCAGGCCTGTTATATGCATTTTGAATTAATTTGTTTTTCAAACATCATACTCAAACATAAGTTGTTTGCAGTGATCGAGTAATTAGTTTCATCACATTAAAACTGCCCCCTCAGGCTGCATGTTAGGATGTTAAGGTGATGATGTTTGACTGGAATTTTATTACATATAAATTCATCTTAGTGCAGCTGGAGCTGAGTAAAAGACTAAGATTGAAAGTTCAGGTTTTTTAAATCTATGGAAAGCATGGAATAGAAGACTGGCCAGGTTCCATACCTTTCTGTCTTAAATTTGTTCAGCAATTCACGTCTGGTCATTGATGAATGTTAAGGCTCATTTGAGAGCCAATCAACCTATTGGTGTGTAGTAGAGGGGATGGATATGTCATCTTCATTGCAAGTTAGCTACAACAACATGATAACTCGGAACATCTACTGAGGAAGATCATGTGACACAATCAGAACCACAAGATAATCTATTGAGTACGTTGTGTTGAGATTGTTCTGTCAAATTAAACTACTGCAAGCTAAAGGTGCTGGATTTAGAAACTACCACATGCCACAGACCTGCTACTTCTCAAAATCTTGATACAAATTAAAATGTTTACCAGCTCTAATCTGAATGCAGCTCAGTTGATATTTAGATTAGAAACACAGGGAGATATTGAGATGTTGGGACCTGTTCCAAGAAGCACTTTACTGACTTTATCAGTTTTATATTTGTTGAGTAAAACCTGGAACATTAACTCATGTAAAGACCTTTTTGTGTGTTTTACTCAGGAGGTTGGCTGCACAGATTGAGCTAAAAGTACAGTTTGGTGGCATTTCCATTCAGGAAGAACAAGAAGAGCAAAGAAGTTCCTAAATCTCTGTATTGTATGCGGAACAGCGGTTTCCTCACATAACAATGCACACATTGATTTCAAAACACTCAATCAGCCAAGTGAGAACATTTACCCTACAAAGACTGACCACACTTTTAGATTTCCTATCAGAAACATGTTTTCTAATTCATATAGCATTTCGGAAAAGCCTTTTTCTTTCTCTCTCTCTCAAGCACACAAACACACACCCACTCATACACACACTGTTTGTTTGCTCTCTCTGCAGTTCCAGGTGAAACAGGTCTGACATTCGAGACCCAGGTGCTGCGGAGAGGAAGGGTTTGTTTTCTTTCTTCAACACGCTAGCAAACCAATAAATCAGCTTCCTCTGTGTTTTTTTTACTTTCAAACATCTCATCACGTTTTTACACCCTTTGATTTCAGGCCCACAATCTATAAAAACAAGTTATGTGATTGTATGGCTGTGTCTTTTGAAGTAACCACTGTGGTTCGAGTTAATCCCACTACTTTGATCTGATGATATTAAAGTTATTATGAAAATGACTGGGAAGAAAATGTTATATGATAACCGCTTAACTTTGCGGTTGTCATGAGGTTATTTCTGTTTTTTGTCAACTGGCCGCAGCAGCAAGTTGGTTCAGAACCAAATGTTCTGTAAAGTAGTTCTACAATAGATCAGACCAACCAGCTGGCCTCCTGCCAAAATGGCTGGCAGGAGATTTCCACCCACAGGCAGAATTACCAGCATCTGAGTCGCGATAGTGTCGGTTTCCAACTAACTGCCCTGAGGGAGGAGCAACAATGCAGCAGGTGTGTTAAAAATGGGACTTCATTAGTTGTACTTTGCATCCAGCTGTCAGGCGTATTTTTTAAACTTTTGCTGTGTCACAGAAATGCAAATTAAGTGACTTTGCATAAGTTACACTGAGACGAAGGGACACAGCTTTTGCCCCAGTTGGAGAAAATTATTTTGTATTTTGTATATCAAATGTGTCTCATCTGAAAATAAAACCAACAACAACGAAAAACAAAAATAATGGCTGAGAGTTATTGTGGTAAAATATCTCACAGCAAGCCCATTTCAACTCCAGCCAAGGACCTTTGATTCATGTTATACCCCCCTCCCTCTGCACATCACTATCAACTGCAAAAGAAGAGAAAAAGAAATCCTACAAAAATACACTAACTGATTTACTCAAAATAAATAGCTTCCTCGCAAAGACATTGTGTAAAAGTGTTTTTTAACTTGTAAAAACATCAGTAGGAAAATACTTTAACAGTGAGGCACACGAGGCAGTTTGAGAAATTGTATTTGCGTCTTGGATTTATTTACACTTTTTTGATAACAATATGAAGACACGTGAAGTAAAAGACTGCAGTGATTTCATCGGTTCCGTAATGCCCGAACCTCGAGACGTTTTTGAGCCATTTGCTGTTACAACTGCTGTCAAGTCTGAATGTGATCCTGTTGGTAACGAGACAACTGTTTAACATCACATTTCATCTGTAATCTGCAAAAGTCAGCTGTTAAATGTACAATATTTAATTTCTGCAGCTAGGGGGTCTCTCACATCAAAATAAGAACATGGGAGTTGTTGTCTTGACTACACTTGCTGTCATTGCAGTCAGCTTCTTTCTCCCAGTTAGGATTCCTTCAGTGTTCTTCGTTCATGAGGTTCTTACTGGGAGCTAAATTATTTGCGGAGGTCTCCTCCCTCTCCAAACGTACCTGGTGATTAGAACCAGTGAAAACACTGAATAAAGCAGTATGACCTTCAAAATGAGGGTTTTGTCTGACGCTCTAGGGCCTGCCAGTCAAATTGCTGCCAACATTAGTTCAACTTTTTTCTCCAATAACTTAAGATCCAGGTGTCCGATGACTAAAATCCTTCATCTGGTTAAGATATGTACTTAAAAACTACATCTAAATCTATAAAATGTATCATAAAAATGTGAAACTGGATAAATAGTCAATTTATGACCACACATGCACGAAGGGCATATGACACCATCGACAGGTGATCCGTGAAACACATTGTTACCTGGATAACGTTGTTGGAAACCTTTTGGAAAATATAAGTACACAACTCAACAAAATATATAACATAGGTCTAGTGCTTATAGACATTTTGATGCTGAAATATTACATATTATAGCTTTAAATGTGTAAAGTATTTCTACTTTTCCACGTCAGCTGTTGATTTGTGAAATTTGTCGATTCAGATCAAAATTAAATCATCATCTCAGTTAATTCTATTACAGACAAAACAGTAACATTTTAAGTGTTAAATTTGTAAAACGGGACCTTTTTGCATTTTCTTTCTCTTTTAGCTTTGATTTGATGCGTCATCATCAACAAAACAATTATTTGGATTCTTCTTTGACATCGTTATTTCATCTGAATGGAACATATAAAATCATATATATTAAGCTGAACAAAAAATAAATGAAAGAGTGGAAAAATTACAGATCCAGCACATGTTTCTTATACAGTAATATGTATTTTATTCTAACCTGCAGTACTTCAATTGTCTAAATAATAGAGGCAAAGTAGAAATGAACAGAAGATTGAATAGAGTGTCCCTATAGTTTACGTACTGTAGTTGTTACTGGAAAATCAAAGCACCCTGTTCTCTCTTTACATGATGATTTGATTAACCTCAGGCCAACTTCTGAGAACATGATGTGTCAAAGTAAATCAAAGCATATAAAAATTTGACAAACACTAAGGAGATGTGCACATGTTCACTAGATAAGATAAATGGATTTTCTGGCACTTGGCCCGTACGTTGTGTACTCTCCCTCTTTTTATCTCTCCCATTTAGTCAATCTTACTGTGAGTGTGTGATTAAAAGGTCATCCTGTCACACCTGTGAGGACTATCTTCTGCATGCAACTCTTACACTCTCTTGGCCCCTGGCCACCACCTCGAGGGAGATTCCTGGGTGTGTTTGTATGTGTGTGTGTTTATGTGTGTGTGTGAGAGCGAGAGAGAGAGAGAGAGAGAGAGAGAGAGAGAGAGAGAGAGAGAGGGAGAGAGAGGTAGAGAGAGGGTGGGTTGGAAAGGCACCTGTGCCATATTTGCTTTGCATTTTGTTTCATTAATGCTCTCAGGTTTCTGACTATGCACGATATTTCTTCAAACAAACACACACACACACACACACACACACACACACACACACACACACACACACACACACACATACACACACACAAATACGTTCAGAGTAAGTTATATTCTTTGTCACTATGGGTTTCTTAGATTGCACATATGTAGATGCAAAAACTGTGATCAGACCAGTGCCAGTTTACACACATCTACAAAAACAATTCATCAAGTGAAGCAGTTTCTTGTTCTGGTTCTCTAATCTTTAATTCTATAGTTGCCCTGTACTGAAGAAGTCAGCAGTAATTTATTGGGTGACTTTGGGGATCTGAAATGAATTCTAAAAAAATCTGAACACTTGATCAAGTCAACTTCACAAAAAAATGTTTCACCTTGAAAACACTTTTTTTTTCACCACATAAATTGATGACATCTGGTTTGCACTCATAAAAGAGGTTTTTCCTGGGGCACACCAAGGTTATTTCCTTCACCGTACCAGTCTTGGTGGTGATGCCAATCCAGTGTTGCGCAGCAATCTTGGTGCCAAGAATGGGTGCGTCTTACACCACCCCATCCATATAAATCTCCCTAAAATCACACAATACCCTTTATTTGTGTTTTGTTCGTCTTTCCACTTTTATTATACGTTCTTCAACCAGCTGACATGATCCCACATCCGATGGTGGCATTAATACCAGCCAGGCATAATAAAGATTAATGATATATTCTTACCAGCTCTGTAAGCTACGATAGTTAGTAGCCTATTAATCCTGACGGCCTTTACTTTATTCTGATGGCTCTTTTTATAGACATCTGGAGGCAGCAGGTATCTGTTTCATCTGCAGTCTCTAAATGCAGGTGATGTTGCGCTGTCAAGCCACAATTACACGTTGCAGGTCCACTGGTTAAATGCAGTGCAACCAGCAGCGCACTTTTATAAAACAACCTCTGTGCTTATGTACACATAAAACTTTTTCATTTTGATTAATTATTCTACAGTTTTTTCTGCAAATTAACAGGCAAGTTGGATACTATGTTGTCGCCTCTTCTTTTAAACAAGTAACAAGTCAAAAGTGCACCATGCAAGCCTTGAGTGTGCTCTGCGCCGTGCTGCTGGGTTCACAAAGTAGGACCATTTAACTCAAAAACCAAACTCGTACAACAGGTCTCACTTCATCAGGTTTTATTCTTTTAAATAAAAGCTTATGCTGGCTACCATTTGCGCTCAGTGGTGCAACTGTTGTGGATTCATAACTAATTCCATCCAATAAACACCCAAATACATTTGCACTACATTCATTTATCCTGAAGCATGCTGGTTTATTATTATTAATTATGAAACAAATAGCTGAAAACTATTCCTAGGGTAAAAATATTATAGATGTCATCTCATATTCTGACATTTCATCACAGTGTGTATTATTACCCATTACAGGTTGGATTTTTTTCTCTAATGTGAGTGGTCCAGTGTCAGTTCAGTTGGAAAAAGACAACAACAGTGCTAAAAGTTGGAAAACGAATCTATTCAATGAATACATCAAGGACAAAGTAACCCCAAAAATAATATATTTGTACTGAGCCACAAAATATTTAGTTTAAGATCCTTCCTAGTCAGTTCAGCCTAAAAGACCCATAAACATCACTCATAATGTGTAATGGTAATAAATACATTGAGTCAACATCAGTCTTTATTGGTGATACATATTTTCATCCATCTCTCCTGATTGTTTACACACACCAGGCTTAAAGTTCCCTTCTATGTGTGTGAGTGTGTGTGAATGTGTGTGTGCACAAACTGTACATTTATCCACTTTCTGAAGCATGACTTTACTAGAAAGCTTATGATAAAAGGATCCACAATAGAGAAGAGAGAGAATCTTCTCTTTACACTTTACACATAATTCTTGCAGCAGATTTCAGTCTCTTGTTCGTTCCCTCGGTCCTTTTTTAATAATATACATATTGTCAGGGGTTACAGTGCAGGCAAAAATAAAATATCTCACTTACAGTGGATAAATTGTCATACCTCACATTTTCCTTGAAAGTTGCTTGGCATGCTGAAAATCTCCCTGTTGTAGCTCAAATTGCAGATGTAGCCTGGAAGAATATAGAAATAAATGTAAATCTCTCTCTCTCTCTCTCTCTCTCTCTCTCTCTCTCTCTCTCTCTCTCTCTGTGTGTGTGTGTGTGTGTGTGTGTGCCTGAGGAAGCTCTATCTGTCCTTTGATTCCAGGGTGAGACGGTTGCATTTCAACGCGGCAGCTAAAATTGCAGCGGTTGACTAAATATGGATGTGCAGCCGCGACATTAAAGAGGGAGACATAATTGAAGAACATAACTACAGGACATCCCAGAATAAGGTGGAGTGATGGTTGTCGCGGTGACGAATCGGTCTCAAGATGGGGTTGGGGGGAGTCCTGCTCCTCTTTCTCTCCCTCTGTCGCCCCGTAATTTTCATGTCACTCTTCTTCCATCCTGCTTCCTTCTGGATTTCTCTCTCATGCATTTAGTCCATTTGGCTTTAAGGTTGGATTGTTTTTTTGTTTTTTTGCTGCAATCAAAAATGTTGCAAATCTCAACATCTAAAGCCTATACTTAATATATATATATATATATATATATATATATATATATATATATATATATTAAGAGAAATTCCACCAGAAAGTGGAGAAAGAAAACTACCTGGGTGGAGATGCATGTGATGTTGCAGACCTCTTTTCAGGTTAATCATTGTGTTTTTGTGTAATCAAAAGAGAGATTTTCCTGTGTAAATGTACACTTTAGACACTACGTATGCAAAAAATGTGTAATTTCATAGCCTATCTTCCTGTCCCAGGTATCCGACTGTTGCAATAAAGTTTAGGCAAATTACATTTGTTTTAGACATTTAAGTATGATCTAATTAAATGTGATTCCGCAAAACTGTTTCAAACTCCACCCTGAAAGTTTGAAAAGTGACGTCAAATCTATATGACACTAGGATATTTTATTTAATGTAATCTATACTGACCTAGGTATTGTGTCAGCAAATACTGGCGCTTCTTTTCCACTATCCCACATCATTGTGCCAAGCTGTACATCTCACCAGCATGTAAACACAACATGCATTTGTGTATTGGACGAGACACTACACAAACGTAAGCGAATCGACAGGGCAAGTAATTTGTGCAAACTGATTTGACAATCTGTAAATAAATACAACAAAATGTAAGATGAATATGCACAAGATGCATTGTATATAGATACATTTTAAATAGGGTAGGTATATGTTTGTAATAAAGAAAATGAACCTTTTATCTCACAAGCATATATCTTTTTTAATGCTTGGGATAAAATGCTGGGACTTGCCACTGCGTCAGCAATATTATTTAAACCCTGCACTGCTGTTAGAGCGCCACACGGACAAACCAATATCTCTCAGACAAGGAAAAGATAAAAAATAAAAATAAAAAATCCAAAAATAAGGTGGGCATGTATAAAATTTGAAAGGGCGGTAATTTCAGCTGGCTAAGTTGGAAGATGATAATGCTATGAAATAGCCCAGAGAAGGACCACGGTCATTATTTCTTTATAAGTTGCAGAGTATAGAGATAAGGACCATATGAAACCACTGCAGGACAGACAGCGACAGTGGATCAAGCTGTTCTGATTGTGTGGTTGGTCGATACTTGATGAGGCTTATGGGTAATGATGGGTTGTGACATTCACAATCAGAGATGACAGCAATCATATAATGGGTTCTTACTTCACCTCAGAAGTAATATCAGCCTACTTGATATACTGTAGATCAGCGGTAATCAGTGATAGCATTAACCTGGATGGGTGGCTGATGTTGAACCATGTGACCAGGCCAGCTCTGTGGAAGCTATAACAATAAAGGTTAAAGTTCATTCAACTTCTTCGATCGGTAGGACTGAAGAACACAAATACATCTCCTCAGCGCAATTTCAAATGCTCCATTTTCAGTCAAAAATCTTTTGGGAGCGTTCCCAAAAACAGTGCCTGTGTTACTGTTTCCAGACAGAATGCGAAGAAGCAAATATTAGATGTGAATGCACTCGAAGTCGACTGTGTTGGTGAGAACAGACTTAAAAATTGCATTAATATCAGTATAGATATGACATATCTTGAGCAAAAAGTTGGTACATTTTGGGACGAATAAACACAGACTGCACAATTCAAATCATATAAGTCAAATTTGCACGAATATAGTAATATAAAGTCAGATAGCCAAGTGTAGAAGCCAACTGTGTATCAAAATCCATAAAGGAATATTGCCGTATCAAACACTCACTAATTGTAGCCATTAACAGTGGCTTTAAAAAATCTCTTCACAGAGGAGTGCAGTTGTTCTTCCCTGATGCTGATCTGTACACTCAGTATAGTCCAGATTTTACCAAAAAATGACCAAATATGCTCATTCTGGCAGAGCTTTAGAGCCATACAGAGAGTGACAGCACAATGCATTTGTTGAGGAGGAACTGCGAATGTTGGGAATATACTGAACGATTATGCTGCATGTGTTGTTTGAGAAGTTTCTGCAGACAATTAAGTGATTTCGAATCTTTTGCTTACAAATACAGTTACCATTGGAGTCATTGTAACTGTAGTGAATTCAAGTTGACTGCAGTTGCGGCTCTCCACAAAGAGCGGAGTACAAACTTTTCAGAGGCACTATTTAAGCCTACAGAGGATTTTTCTTAAAAATTAGTATAAGTTAAATATTATTTTACATATAAAGCTAAATACAGTAGGAAAAACTAACAACCACAAAGTTAGATTCAGGTTTTATAAATTCTAAATCAGCAACAACAGCTCTTTCAAAAAAGAGTGAGCTAAACTGTCCGATGGAGAACTTTTGAATTCAAATTAAACTTTTTTTGACCTGATATTTAACTTCAATTATTTTTTATATTTTCTTCCTAAGGCCCTGCAGACATTGTGTGTGTAGCATGACTGAACATATTATGGCATTTATTTCCACACACACACACACACACACACACACACACACACACACACACACACACGTGTATGAGTCGACCAGTTGCCAGTGTGAGAACAGGAGAGGCCCCCAGCCATGACTAACACATGGTGCTACCCGCCAATGCCAAGACCCATCTGTGTGTGTGTGTGTGTGTGTGTGTGTGTGTGTGTGTGTGTGTGTGCGTGTGTGCATCTGCATGTATCATAAATTAATAAACATATCTGACAAGTGCATTGCAGGCACCCGAGGGCATCATCATGTTTGCAAACAACTCCCCCTCCCCCCCCATACACTCTCCCACCATTCACACACACATGCACACACACACACACACACACACACACACACACACACACACACACACAGTCACAAGCGCACACTCCCCGAGGAGTGCCGATTGTTTAATGATTCAATTAGCTGTGTGGCGTGCTGAGAGCTAGAGGCAAGATGGAGTGATAATTGATAAACATGTTTAATCCTGAGAGAGAGAGAGAGAGAGAAAGGAGGGGTGGAAAGATAAAACCAGACAGATAGAGCACTCATACACATACACATACACACACACATTTCAGATGTTTTTACAACACAATGGCTCATTCAGTTCTGACTTATGTTCACAAAACAGGAGTCTTGGCATCTGAACCAATTTAAGACAAATTAGGCACGTCTCCATCCACCTGTTTTCTTAAGCTGCAAAAAAAATCCTCTTGTGGTAACGGCAAAAATTCAAAAAGGCGGATGTAGAAAGTTATCAGTAGAGAGAACAAACAATAAAGGCTGATAGAAACACATAACTGTAGATTTTATTAATGCAGTTTGACAGTGCAGTAGCTGCCTCTACTTTCACTAAAGACCAATATCGTGGTGTCACTCAATGTTACCTGCCTCCACTTCATCAGAAATAGGATGTTAAGGGTGTATGTAACAGTTTGAATGTAGATGGGGACCCTTGCTTTATGTCACTGCTCTCTTCATAGTCATTAAAGAGGTTGAACACACACTAACCCACGTTTCATTTAGCAGAACATTTCAGAAATGTGCTTAAAACTTGTGCAACATTTTAATGGTAATATATTTACTGTGTTGTAAATTGAGATCTGCAGGGCAATTCTGGGGTTGCTACTGTTACACTAGCTATTTAATCTCACGGCCGATGTCTTTAATTTGTCTTTCTAAATCAAATGAAATATGGTTCTCAGGTTTTCTCTCAGTTTACCCCTGCACTACATCTGATTTTAACCAACATGAAACAACAATAAATAAAATAAAATTGTTGTCAACTTCAGCTCCCACGAGGCTTCAATAGCACTCCTTTGTCCACTGTTGCCATAAAAGGGTTGAGTACACAACATGCTTGGCATTCAAGTGGTATAAACCAGAATAACATTTGCTGAGGTGACTGATGACAATAAATACAATATAATGTATAATAATATAATAAACAACAATTAATTGATTTTAAAAATGTTAGCAACTTACTTGGGAGCACAATTCAGAAACTTTACACAACTAAGTAAAGTGGTTATTTATTTTGTGCCACCCAAACATTGTAGTTAAAACCCCTGTATTAAAAATGTTAGATGACTGTAACTTGAGGTCCATGTAAGGAAACAAATACAAAACAAATATTGACAAAAGATGATTTCGTACATCTTCTCTTACATGCATCTACATCTGTTTACTGATCATGTTGTATTGTTTACTGAGGCGTATTTGTTTACCTTCTCCCTACCATGTCTGCGGCGAGGCCGCCTTTCAGCACCGTGCATTCTCGGTGGAAAGAGAGTTTAAACAGCTGCTCTGTGTGCATGTTTGCCTGTGTCTACATGTGCCTGTGTTTGTGTGTGTGTGTGTGTACGTGTGTGTGAGGGGAGGGGGGAGTAAACAGGGGAAGTCAGCGAGATCTTTTGTATTGAAGAGAAATGTTGACTTCACCTTCCTGGTTGGCCTTTGGCTGAGGGATTGTGGTTAGAGCTCGTCAGGTGACCCTGGGATCAGAAAGGTCAGCATCACTAAAAAACAACTTTGTTTCCACATGAGCAGCAGTCGAACAAGTAAAAGGAAAACAATGACTTCACACAAGTCATCACATTATTAATTGTGGAAAAAAACACCTTTTCCCCTTTAAAGTTTCTATTACACAGGTATGTACAGCGACATACATTCTACTTATGTTCTGATTTGATAGTTATTAGACATAAAATGAGCAGTTTGTCTTGAATTTTGGTTTAAGGTCTAAGTTTTATTTTTTATTTTTACAAATATGAGCTTAGAAGACAGCACAAATTGGTACCAGATCCAGAATGCAGTGGATACATTCTCAAATAATCCTACAAAAATAAAACTTCAGATTTTCAGGTCTTTATGTTCACAACATAATTCATAATCCACTTATAAAGCACATATCATTGTAACCTACAGGAGAATTCAGTGTAAACGCTAAATAAATTATCCCGCTAGCCTTCCTT
This sequence comes from Dicentrarchus labrax, assembly GCF_905237075.1. Classification (NCBI taxonomy): domain Eukaryota; kingdom Metazoa; phylum Chordata; class Actinopteri; family Moronidae; genus Dicentrarchus; species Dicentrarchus labrax. The sequence goes on from NW_026136718.1 coordinate 5,555,928, forward strand.
TTCAGGTTTTTGAAACTCAGACAAAGTTAAACAACCATTACATCCTTTTTTTAAGTGACTTCCTTAATGGCCCAAATGAATGTTTTCTAATTTCCCCATTGACAGGATGTACGACTTCTTGTTCTTCTAAAACGGATGAAAATACAAAATAAGTCAAATAAAAAACATTTTCTGGCTACCTGTATGGTTATGGTTTTATTGGGTTAAGGTAACTACAGGAAAGGACTATAGTCAAGATTCAGAGAAACAACTGTTGACAGTTGAGAATCAAACAACTGGCTCGTGTCACACACTTTGACACGCTTGACACTATTAAATCATAGTTGTATTACTGAAGAAATTGTCTCACTTGTCTGTTTACTTCCTAAATATTTGCCAATGTCTGCCAAAAAAGAAATGTTGTAACATATGATTCAGGGCTGTATTTTTGCTTAATATGCAAAGTTGTTATTCATTTTGGTTTTGACAATATATTCCAGATTTTTTTTAAGTATTTGAGACTGAAGATTTGTAGGATTTATGTCTTCTTCTTTGTAATAACCATGCAGTTCCACATTGAAATAGCAGGACGATGTTTATTTGGCTGTGGTAACATAGTAGAATCCTGAAGATATACAGCATCTGCACACACTTGTGGTCTACATCACCATGCAGTGACAGGCCACTTGTTCAGCTGCAGCTGAAGCTGTTTGTGTTTCCTGAAGAATTCTGAGACCACATTTAATCTTCTTGTGACCCAAATCAGGGTCCTGACCCAGATTATGAAACACACTGATGTCGCTGATTAAAGGCCAAATCCCAACATGTCAGTTTCAGGACCCCGAGCCCTCAGAGCCGCGCCCGCCTTGAAGAGGGCCCACTGTTCAGACGGAGACACACTCACTTCACCCTATTAGCCCCTCGTAGGAGAGAGAGAGAAGCATGTTTGTGTGTGTGAGTGTGTGACTGTGTGAGGGAGAGAGAGAGAGAGAGAGAGAGAGAGAGAGAGAGAGAGAGAGAGAGAGGGAGAGAGAGAGAGTATGTGTCCTGCTGGGTATTGGAATTAAAGGAGAGGTCTGTTTGAGAAGAGTCTTTGAAATGGACACACATGAACTTGCTCTCTCTGACACACACACACACACACACACACACACACACACACACACACACACACACACACACTTAGGTACTCCTGTAGCTTCCTTTATTGACCATAACCATCTGGCTGCCATCCAGAGAGAGAGAGAGAGAGAGGGAAGAGGAAAAGAGTACTACAGTCTGCTTTGGTCAAACCCAAAATCAAAGTTTTTTGTGGCTGCACCTTTCCATCAAAGTGAAATATTAGATGTCTTTCAGCCTGACATATTTGGTATCTTTGGAAAAACTTTGGGACCGCTGGTACAATTTTAAATAAAGATAAATGTTTAAATTTTGGCTGCACAGTAGAGTTTCTTATTACTAATGAAATGGCAGGTAAGTAAGGTTTAATGTGTTAAAACTTTGTCAAATAGTTTACATATTACTACTATTATTATATATTACTATATTACTACTCTACTGACTGCTTCTTGCTTTACTATTTTCATGCAGAAACCATAAGCCGCCCTGAAAAAAAGAATTGTATTAATGCAGGTTAATTGGTAAAGTATTATTTTAAAACAAAAGCCTTTATTTTGAGCCTATGTATCTGATGATAAATATAAGTAGATGTGTAATACCTACAGTGGAGATAAAAAGGAAGAAAGAACGAAAAGGATGAGAGAAACATTAGTTACAGAGAAAGAAACTGGGCGACAAAAAATATTGAAGTAAGAAAGACATGAAAAGGGGGAGATATACTGTGAGATAGACATTGAAAATTGAGGCTCAAAAATAGGAATATGACAAGCAGAAAGAAATAAAAAGACAAGGACATGAGAGAGAGTGAGGAGAGGAACAAATGGAAATCTCTCAACGGTCTTCTCATTCTTCAGTCCTCTGTGCAATTACCTCTGGGTGATTTGAACCATAAATATTACCATAAAATTACTTTACTTTACTCTAATTTGTGGTTGTTATTCAGATATGAAAACCTGTAAATATTGACTGTTAGCAGTGTCAGTCACAAAACATGAGTGTTGCCAGGGTGTTTCATTTTGAGTTTTTATTTGAGATTCATGTCAGTAAAATTTCTGACCTTCCTTTGCCAAATAGGAGGGTGAAGTCTTGATTTGACAAAGGAATTGAAGAAAAGTGGGAAAAGTAAAAGAGGGAGATGAAATCTAAAGAGGAAACAGGTTTTCTACTGGTCAAAGTGTTCCCGGAATATGATGTTATCTAGACTGGGAAAGTCAGGGAATTTTACACATTTTCAGGAACATGTAAGCAATGCCAGAGAACTTAACATATCGGACAGTTTGTAACCAGGGTCATTGTAAAAAAAAGTATTATAGATTACTAGTTACTAAAAAAAAATGCATTACTTAATTTCTCCCAGTAGAACTTGTTACATTACTTTTATATTTTTGCAATATTGATGCACTGGCACATAATATGAACGGCATTTGACGAGCCAAACAGCCAAGAGTCAAGTGTTCACCAACCTATGGCTTTATAGTCTACACGTCCACTTCCTAATACTGCAACTTGGTCAGTGACCCTCTACTTCAAAATATGATGCTGTATGTGCCCCTCTCTCATCATTTCTAGAAATGCAGGGCTCTGTGGTCAACTTAGAATATAATAAATATAATTATAGGATAAATACAGAGCTGCAGTGTTTGATGACTTGGAAATGAGACCGGGTTGCTATAGTACACTAGTCCAGCTTATTTGACGTGTTCATTAGCCGAAGTTATACTTCATGAGGAGGAGTCTCTCAAATAATTTGTCCAACAGCCTATTCCTCCTCAGAATCACCACAAGACTGCCCAGGCTGAAGAGCCTCTTCACAGACGCACTAGACGGTGCGCTGAACTTCATGGAAATTGCAGGGAAACGTTCAGGATTTCCATCTCTGACCCCGACTTCAAATATTCAATGACTTCAGTGTCAGGATGAAGAAAAAGCAAGGAAGACACTTGTTGGGCAAAAATACACGAACACATAATGGAAATCAGACTGTGCACCTAATTAGCTAAAAAAGATAAAGTTAAGCAAGTTGTGGGTTAGTATTTAATTTAGAGATTCATGTAATTTGCTTGTGAAAATCATTATTTTTAGGACAAACTATTTTCGGTTCATTACATTCCCGTGTTAAATTTCAGGTAGCACATTTTTTCTATTTGGATGTGTAGCATTTTGGGGTGAATCTCTTCAATTTTACATCTTAGAAGAGCTCTAATTCATTTATGAAAAAGTCATACAATGTCACTACAGCAAAAGACACTTGAAAGAAGAGAGTAAGGTAGGAGGGAAGTAAGTGAAACAGGTGGAAAAACGAGCATAAGAGCAGGAGAAAACAAGCACAGGATAGATGGCAGAAAAAGAAAAAGATTCAAACTGACCCTGCTCAATCACCAGCCCCCTGTCTCTCATAATTGCAGCATCTCCAAAACAACCAAAACAAACCAAATCAGGCCTAATGTATTTCCCTGTCACAACTGCCTGGCGGGAGCCAAATAGCTGCTCCCAGAGAGAAATGTCTTTTTGAAAAACACCACTGGTAAATATGCCTCTCTGCATGGCAGATAGCAGTCTGGGCCCTCCCCCTCTCTCATCTCTCCTCTCATTTGTTCTCTTTCACTTTCCATCTGTTTATTTCCAAGGTAAAGAGAGACGGCACAATGTAGATGTCAAAATGTGCTTCTCATAGTCACACATTCTTTTTCACTTTCTCCACATCTCTGTTCCTATTTTCTTTTCTTTTTCAGTTTTGCATGTTTGCAGGCATTCACTTTAATTGACACATGGCAAAATGTTTGCTCTTTATTTCTGCATGTCTTAATTTCTTTAAACAATCTTGAACATGATTAAAATGTTGGTTAACCACATTAACATCATTTTGATAGGAACTTGATTCATAATACACAGGCAGAATTTAAAGGAGGTCAGACATTTCAATTCTCGGCGTAATTATCACAAGCTTCACAAATAATTCTTCAGAATGAATGAAGTTCTTGTCTGGGATATACATAACCTTGGTGACTTGGAAAAAGGAAACAAGGATTTTAATTGCAGTCTTGCCACTTTGTCATTATCAAAGTTGCAAAAGTAAGCAACATTACTGAAGGAAAGTTGGAGTTTTTCAATAGCTAGCTGCAAAACACTATCCAACAGTATAAGATGGTGTCGTCTGCATAAAGATGAACACAACAGACATTTACAGAGGATGATGTCGTTCATAATAAACAACTTTGGTGCTACAGCTTATGTATGTATATTGTTCAGTATTGTTTGAAGTAGACTTAAATTGAGTAGTTAGGGGAGATTATTGTTGAGGCCCAGATATTTTTTTAAGGAGGCATAACATCAAAAAACAGGTGACAGTAGTATAGAAAAATAGGGCAAAAGGGTCAAATAAAGTTCTAAAGAGTTAAATAAATAATAGTGTGCATTGCAAATCAAAATTTGTGAGAAGAGCAGTCAATTAATTGGTTTTACCCCTCTGTTCTCCAAAACCTGCAACCAACATGGCTCAAGGAGTGATTGTTTGTGTCATTAACATACGGCTCCACTTCAAATCAATGAAACAAGCAGAGTGGCAGTTTCAGGTAGGGCCTATGTTCAAGGACAAGAGCTGTCCTCTGCTATAGGATGAAAACGTTTTTCAAAAGATTTCTTATCACCCGAATTTCAAGATTGAATCTTGATTGACTTGGTGACATTGGGTCCACAAACAATTTTCTAGTTCCACAAACGGTCACAGTCTACTAATCTTGAGCTAAGAAGTGCAAATGATGATACAAGTGGGTACAAGTGGGTACATGTCAAATAATTCCCCTTTCCTCTGATTAAGAAAGTGTCCCTCTGTTGGAGTATTCTGCTGCTTTCATTCTGCTTGTGTCACTCACACTTGCCTCCATACATTTTCTTAATTCTATGTTAGAACTAAATAACATAAGCTCAGGATATAAAAAGTAACACATTTATAAACAAAAATAAAAATTTCAAGATTGTGTAAATTGAATTACAGTATGTTGATTTTGTTTGTGTGTGGATGTTTTATCAGTAGAGGAAGCTTCCAGAAAAGATATGCTTTACGTCTGAGTGCAGTAAATACCCAAAGTTTGTATTCATACTAACCAAATACCCCATCATCTGCCTCCTTCAAACTAAAGGGCCTAATATTTTACAGTGCAGCTTTTCTCAGCTGATAATGACGAACTCACCTGAATGACAAATCACCTCCCTAATAACAGGAATATTTTTTCGTGTGTGTCTCTGTGTGTTTGAAGGCAGGTTGTATGTCACAGGATGGGATTAACAGTATTTTAATGAGGGTTTAATGTTTATGTTCACAGGCTGACACAGGCAGACTGACATGTACTATGCTCTACCAATGACGGATCTCTCACACACACACACACACACACACACACACACACACACATACACAAGCCGGCAGACATACAGAGACAAATAGATCAGAGTGTTTTAATGCCTCTCAAACAGTATTAATGACATGACTAAAGCTTATTAGCGGGTTAGAGGATGTTAGCCAGCCACTCAAACACAAAAATGTGTAGCATCAATGTGTGTGTGTGTGTGTGTTGATGTAGCTAATCTAATTACAGAAATGAAACAGAACTCACTGTCACCTCCTTGTACTGTAAGTACATTAGCTGTCCATCATCTTTTTTCTTTCACTTTTTCAACTCAACTCATGAAAAACACTCGAATAACAAAAACATTTATTCTTACACCACTTCTCTAAGATGGTAAATTCATCAGCATCACCCACTGAGTTTACAAAATTTCCATTTCTATTATTGTATTGTTCTATTATACAGAAGTATCACTATTACCTAGTACAGCCTATAGAACGTCAGTCTGTATTGTGAGGTGCATGCAGTATAAAAAAATATTTTTTATACTGCCAAGCATTGATTTTCTTTTCATCTCACATTTTTTGTTGGATCTTCTACTAATGTCTGATTTTCTGAATGTGGCTCTCTTTATTTGTGGCCATCACTTTCCTGTGACACTGTGATGCTTATATTTTGTTAATGCTCTGATACACTTGGATACTTGGTGCTAAATAATACAGTAATCAGTGTTCAAATTATGGGGAGACCTGAGCTCCCAAAACAACACAATTTTAAGTTGTGGAGGGGTCTCAAGAAAAATGCTAAATAGCCATCAGATTTCTAATGCAGCAATGAATGATACAAGAGCAACAACAAATCAAATTAAAATCTAATATCCTGCCATTTCACGTGTGTATTCAACTCTGTCCTGCAGTGTGTCTGACTTTATTTTCTTTCAATAATGTGTATAACATGATTAATCTAGACATTTGAAAAGTGTGTTTTTTATGTATTGTGGTTCATGGGCTGCTTTAATATGATCATTTGGAGACCTATTTGGAGATGTTTAAATCACAACAAATTGATGTCAGGCACCGGAAGGGTTGAATAAATATTTATTTAAGGTATACTGAGATACTGATTGTTCATTGCTGTATGTTCCACCTGGTGATATCGGTGCTCTGTATTTTAAATGAGGGTGCAACTCTGCTCCAGCCGCTACATCTAATCTTTATAACAACCTGGACCAGGCTACTTTGCTGCTATCAACTCTAATCTTATCATGTAGCCGAAGTGAACTTATAATAAGTATTAATTGAAGTAGTAACTGAACACAGTAAAATAAAATGATTAAATTAGCAGGTTTAGCTAATGGTAAAGATGTGCACAGAACTCAGATACCAGTAAAATACCCTCCTCCATTGTTTCGTCTGTGCGTTTTTTGCCGTGGCGATCTGAAAAGAGTTCAACCATCATTTAGTTGATCCATCAGTCACGCACAGTATTTCACAATATTTGATGTATCTGTCAGATAGCTGTACCTCAGGGGTAGAAAACTATTCATGCAGTACTTACTTACTAAAACTGGTGATTGACATCTTTGCTTGCAAGTCGTAACCATGGGAATCTTTCTCATCATTACCTTTCACATGATAATGAACATGGTACAGATTCCCAGCTCTCCTCAGAGGAGGCTTATTCTAATTAAAACACTTGCTAGGGTATTTAGGACAAATGTTAAAGCTAAGCAGAGTCACTGTTTTGGTAATATTGCTTTAAAAACTGTTTGTCTCTCATGCCTCCCCACCTGACCAGGTAAGTGAATGTGAGCCACGCCTTAGATCAACCTCCTAATGCCTCTCACTCTCTCTGTCTGCTCTGCAAACTGTTTCCCTGCTGCAAGAGCCAACCTGCCCCTCACACTTTGTTTTTCTCAGTGTGTGTGTGTGTGTGTGTGTGTGTGTGTGTGTGTGTGTGTGTGTGTGGAGAAAGCGATGCAGGGTTTGGGCGTTGCTCCGGCTAGTTTACTCTCACAGAGCAAACAAATCTCTGATGTGTTTTTCTAACCCTGATAGCCACGGCTGACACCATGTCAACAACAGGGAGAAAAATATTTCTTCCTCTGCCTCTTTCTTTTCTTTCCTTTCTTCTCCATCCCTGTATCCTCTCCCCCTCACCGTCTTTGTCTTTCATTAAGCTCTATCATTTTCAACATTCTTTTGTCCTCATTCAAATCTTCTAGTTCCTCCCTCAACTCTCTCTTTCTGTCTTTATGCCGACTGCGATCCTCCCTTCTCTTTCTTCCTTTGAGGAGAAGGCTGTAACCACAGAGAGGTTATATTTAAAGGAAGTGACTGAGCCCAGCTTTACACAACTGTTTGGTGATCTCTGTTGCCAATTTGTATCTGTAAGTCTTTGAGGATCCTGTTTGTGTGTTTGTTTGAGCCTGGCCAGGTGTGCTGGATGCGAGCCAAGGCAAAGATTAAAACTTCAAATCCCATTTCCTATTATACATATTGCTGTTATAATAGTTTGCTTTGAAGTATTTTTTCCACTTGAATTGAAAGTTTGGTTTGCATAGTAATCGTAGTGCTGAGTAAGTTTCGTGGCCCTAGGGTTCATGAAAGCCTTCCAAAACAAAAGTGTTACATTAAGTGATGCCGTGTTACATAAAAAGCTGGGTAACTGCGGCCACCACAGCAATATGTTATAATATCAGAACAGGGCTGAAACTAATCATTGTTTTCATTTTCAACTATTCTGATGATTATTTTCTTAAGGCAATAAATTGTTTATTTCATAAAACAGCAGGCAATAGTGAACAATGTCCATTAAAAGTTCACATATTAAAATGTATTGTTTTGTTTGACCAACAGTCTAGAACACAATACCTTTCTAATAATATAAAACAGAGAACATTTCTCAGATTGGAGAAGCTGAAACCAGGTTATAATGGATAAAAGAATGGATAAAAATTGCTCAAATGATTAATCCATTATCAAAATTGTTGTTACACTAATCCTCTACCCATTCTATAATTTGCTTTATGATAGAATTTGTTTTATTCAAACAAATGTCCTGCATTTAAATGGTATATTTTTTACCTCTTGTTATAACAGACAGTATAAACAGTAGAGATGTCTAAGATGTCTAAGAGAAGTCTAAGATATAACATGACAACATAAATGATTGGTAATAAAATATAATAAAGCCATCCTAAGGGTGTTTTAGCTTAAACTCTGCTATCATTTCAAAGTAGATGTGCTGTGATCATAAAATCAGTTATTTGATTTGGTTGATTGCTGAGCAATAAAGTTTTGGAGACACTATTTCAAAAATGTCTCTGCAGTGTTATATAAAGCTTTAAGCTCAAGAGAATATCTAAAGCTATAATTATGTTTATATTTTTTCACTACAGATTGAGGGTTTAATTCCAAAACTGAAATAGAAATGTAAAAATCCCTTTTTTCCCACAAAGGTAGCTCTGTCCCCATAAAACCCTGCCCACTCTTAATGCTGGTTGAAACCCTAAATAGTGGTATCTTAAAACCTTGTTTAACTGTTATGAGTTCTGAATCATACCCTCACTTCTACACACATGCATGCGCGCACACACACACACACTGAGGTGTTTTGACTGGTATGTCAGAGTTAAGAGATCAGTGCAGACCACCCCAGAAGAAAGGAGAGGAGAGAAAAGAAAAGGATTTAAAATTTGTAGGTTAAAGAGTAATTTTTATTGTTACACTTGCAGAACTTCATACAAAATCTTAAAAGGTATGGAAAGATGGAAAGTTTTTTTTTTTTCCTTTTTTTAAATAAATGTTAAGGGACTAAACTCGCAAAATGCAAAAAAGTTACTGCTGGAAAATGTCAAGAAAGCCAAGGTCCTCCTTTCTGTTATGAAACTTAAAAAAGAATTTCCTTTCTGATGCTCCACTTGGTGATAAATGCACCTGTGTTATTAAAATATTGGGTATTAGTGGGTAGAAAGGGGCGTAGAGAAGTACAAAAAAGCAGCAATGAAAAGAAGAATGTTCCTTGACCTTTTTACCCTGCAGCAAAAAGATGAATCAAACAGTTTTGAACTTTATAAGCATTGTTCCCGGGCTTTAACTTCAGCCGTGAACAGCAGCCGTTACATTAAAAGCTTAATCTGTGATCCAGACTTTAAAAAAAAACTGCCTTAGAAAATAGGAAATGAGGCTTTGTAAAGATGATTAAAACATAAAATGCATATCAATAAAAAACAGAAATCTTGAAAAATAGAAGCATTTTCAGTGAAGTTAAAAAAGTTTTCATAAACTTGTACAGTGATTGGTTAACAGCATGTGTGATGTAATGTTGTTTTGCTTCATCTGGGCCAAGTCTGGTCAGTCCAGTTTCTGTCATGTTTCCCCGGAGTTGTGGTAAGCCTCTCTCTGCGTACCTGTGTTCCCTTCTGTTTAGTCTCAGGGCAGAGACGCCCTCACTATGGACAAATACCTTCCGGAAAACTTCCGCCCCTCCCCAAAACCACTTCTATCACCGGCCCAGACAATACACACTCACAAAGGGCTTGAAAAGGCCAGGGCCACACGCAAGCACGGGCACTCACATACATGTACGTATGCATGGACAGGGGACTGCGTGTGTGCATAGCTTGCAGTGAACATTCACAGGTTCCTCACGATCAGATCTTCAGACCTGTTGGCTGCTTGGTGGTCAGCACTAAAGGTGAAGGGCCGTCAGCACTATCAATCTGTGCCATCCTGTGCTCCTCTAGCTTTAACTGTAAACTTTAACTGTTTATTGTGTCTTTTTAACGCATGTCTGTGGACTTTCTTTTATCCTTTATATGTCCTTTATTTTATTGGATTGCAAAGCACTTTGTATCTTCAACTTTAAGTTATTTATTTAGTATTATATTGCCACAATGTACAAATATTGTATTGATATAATAAGTAGACGTGTAAATGTGCTCACTGCGAAGAATCCCTGTTAGAATGCTAAATTATTAATGGATGAGTAATAATATAAATCTGTACATTTCGGGGCTTTTTTGTGCTCTCTGATCATTTCACTCCTAAGACTTAAGACTCAAGACATAATGTAACTGCACAGTAACCACAGCTGTCGGATGAATACAACAAAGTAAAAAGTACAAGTACAAGTACAAAAAGTACAAATTCAACTCTAGCGGTGTAGTTGCAGGTTGAATTTCACTTCACCCTCCACTTCCAAGTGAGAAACTGCACAAAAAACACCCCAATTAAGAACCAGGGTTGGATTTGTCCCTTCTGGGCTACTGTAGAAACATGCAAAATATGGACTCCAAAGAAGGTAACCGATGGCGTATATTAATTTCAGTACTTTCTTCAATAGATCCTCCTAAATATGGGCCCTGAAGAAAATCTCGAAAAATGGGTAAAGTAACGCTTAAAATTGTAGTAAATGTATTTGATTACATTTGTCCTTTAACACACACAGGACACAGATAAAGTCCGGAATGTGTTTACCTGCCTTCACAACTCAATTTAATGTCCAAAGTAAACGTGACAGATCCACACCCCTTGTTGACTTGTGCTATTCACACACACACACACACACACACACACACACACACACACACACACACACACACACACACACACACACACACGTACAAACCAGACAGTTTGGAATGAGCCAGGTCCACTGCAGTGTGTTGACAATGAGTCCAGTGACAGACAAGGCTTTACGTTGACATCAATCTCGACTGAGAGCTCTGACCTGATTCCTGATCTGATGTATCAAACCTGTTAGTCACTTCAGGTGCATTTTTATCAGTCAGCTCAAGATATTCTCTAGTCAGTTTACCTGTGACACCTGGCTACTTATAGTTGATTATACCAATTCTTTTATATTTCTATGGACGGAAAATAAAATCCAAATCAATATTACTTCAATTCAAACAATGGCATTTACTTTTTACATTGTCTATGTTAAACGGGCGGGATAGACCAAGTTGTGTATGAACAAAGGTTCACAGTGCAACTATTGCAAAACAATGTGTTGATTCTGTTTTTAAGTTACACAGGAACACTGGAGAGGTGGAGATGTTAAAAGTGAAATCTTCAAAGGAAGGCTTATTCAACCTTGGGTACTATGCCAACCAATGGTGTGAAGGATAAACTCAAAAACCATTTTCACTGAGAAGTTTCTTATGTGGTCTGGCTCTCCAGTTCAGTGCTGGAAGTTTGGCTCCTATCATTGTGATCCTGACAATAATAATGCTAAAGCTACACCGTTCAGTTCACCAGTGACAGAAGCATTAGTTTATCACATTCCCTCCTCAGACTGACACCCATTGTGTCTAATGTGTCTGCTGCGTGCTATGGACGTCAATTGATCACCACAGTATGTGACCCGGCCATTGTGTGTTGCACTTTAGAGCTATTGCTAGTATGTAACCACAAGTGTCAAGTTAGGACCTATTAACATATAATAGACTTTTGTGTCTATGTTCTCATTAAGTACAATAACTAACAGACTAATCTCCCAAACAATTGATTCCTTAAACATGAAATGTTTAATGTTTACATTCCCCAGAGGGCAGATTCAAGTTAAAAGCAGGTGTACTGAAATGCAATGGGGGTGATTACAGGTGAACAGGCCTCTTTAAATGCTGGGTGATTTACTTAACATGATTTGGTTATCACTATATGAATATCACTACAGTACTGAGGGGGTTTTCAATGTACTATAAGTGTATTAGTCCTGTGCAGATTGACTGTGTCTTCTGAATGCTCATGAATGCATAAATCATCCACCTGCTGCCACCCAATTGAACTAATCATTTTCTCCGATGTAGAGACCTGCACCGGCATCGGCATTTCACTCCGAATTACACAATGAGAGTCTAGTTCACATTTTAGGCAATGTTATATATATTTCCCCCTTTATCCGCCCACTATTAACGTTAATTTTTATCATCTGGCCCACCCGATGGTGCCCAAGGATATAACTACACAGCCATGAAAATGTTACACATTCCCACACAAGCTATTTTTGTTTGTGTCCTTATTGAACCAGCATTTCAGGTCTTGGATTCTGTGACGGACATGTTTAGGAAGTTCATTATTGTTGTTTGTCTCAAACTGCCACCCTGCAAGCCACAACCCTGATGAGTGACAAAGTCGGTGGGAATATTTCTAAAAGCTTTCTCACGTCAAGTTTTTATGATGCTAAAACATCTGATGTGTCATTCCTGGTTCCCACAAATTGTGAAAAACTGCTGCTTTATCACATCATTACACTGTTTTATGATTCCTGTTACACAGTTACACTGTCTCTTACATTATTACATGCTACCGTTTGGATTTACTGCCAGCTTCAGACGTACTTTAAGCTTTGAATCTTAAGAATGGTTGTCTGGGTGCCAAATGTAGCTTCCTGTTTTGCCTCAGAGAGTGATAACCCAAAGTGGTTTATCAACTTCAAGGAACCCACCTCATATTTTGATGTCACTGGTTAACCCGAGGCAACTGTCAGACTCAGGGTGGGTCAGGATTGGGTGTAGGCCTACTCAACCAGGATTAAAGTCTAAAATTAGGCTGAGGGCAAGGGAAAGCATCAGGTAAGTCTGAACCTCCTAATAAACAATTATCATTTCCTGTCTGGGTTCAGCGTAATATCATTTTGGATGAGTTGACTTGAATGGAATGCACAGTTAGCATAAAGTTTTAAAGCCAGATTTGAATGGAACGCACTGTTAACTGAAAGGATTAATAAAAGATTTGACTTGAATGGTTGGGTGACTTAGAAGAGAGGAAGAGAGTGACTCGTCTGGGAGATTCCTCCGAGGCTAAGCAGTGCTCACACAAGAAATGTACACACGTATGTAAGTGCATACACCCAAGTTCCCCATCTCTCTCTCTGTCTCACACACACAACCCTGACTTCCTCCTGTTGTGTGTGTTTTGTCAGTCTAATCTCTGGTCTAATCCTCACACTGCTGCCAGACAGACAGGCCCACCCAGGTGAATGAGTCTGAATTTACGGATAAGTGTGTGTGTGTGTGTGTGTGTGTGTGTGTGTGTGCTTTCGGGAGACACACAGCTGGTGAATGTGTCAGGTCATGTGACTTAGATGACACTGAGATGGGGATGTATGTGACATGTAACATACAGACAAAAATATCACCAACATAGAAAGAAGGGTAAGGAGGGAAAGTGAGGCCTGTTGACTAATTAATTATCTAATTAGTGGATTTGTTAGTGGCTCATGGGGCCAAAGTAAATCTTTTCAAGTCGACTTCAATTTGTGTGAACTTTGACCTTCACATTTTCACCTTTGACCAATAACAATCCATTTTGAAAGAGCTAACCTTTGATGGAACAGAGAGCTAAAGACCAAAATTAAGGAAGCTATTCTAGCATTCAGTTTAATTTAACCTCACATGCTCTTCGAAAGAGCATTCTTTTGCTGTTGTCGTATCTTGTTTGATAGTTATGTGACAAGAGTTGAGGGTACAAATACATCTTTGAACGTGTGTCCTGGGGGCCCTAGTGGTCAGCTCACTCTATAAATGCCAAGGGGCCTCCAGGCCATTGCATGGTAAGTGCTTGAGAGGTCCTAGCGGTCTGCTCACATTGAAAGCTGTGAGGGGTCTGGGGGGGCCCTTGTGGTTAGCTCTGGTCTCTCTTTTGGTTAGAGTCTGGCATATGCAACAGGACTTTCTAAGTGATTCAAAACAAGGTTCAGTACTGTAGAAATAGTGTCAGTTGTGCTACAAATTCTTTTAGGATTACATGACATTGGAAGTCAACGAAACTCGCCCAATCATTAGTTTACTGAGGATTTTTTGGGAACTGGAATTATGATTTCTAATAGATAGATCTTTTTGTGCTCTGTCACTGTATGTGTATCTATAGAGAGCTGAAAGAGTCAGTGCCAAGCTATTGTGAGTTCCTCAGCAGATATCCTTACAAGAAAATAATCTCTGTACCAGTGAATGGATCTATTTAAGTTCTGTTCTTACAAAATTTTCAAAAATTTCAGCACTAAACTTTATCTAAAGAAACATTCTGTATCCGTATTAAACCTCATATAGAAATGATTCAGTTATTGTTCAGGAATCCATAGAGGCCATTTCAAGTGAATGAGTTAGTTTGAAACATATACCTGAATTACAATTCTGTTGTATTCAAAGGAGGGAAAGAAGTAGGAGTTCCAGCTTCTAACTGAATGCAGGTAAGTGATGTCTCACTGACAGTGTCACTGTCCCTTCTTGATTGGTACATAATATTTCCCAAGAAAGACCTTCCAGACACTGAATGGTAAGAATGTGAAAATATTCATGAGCCTCTTATATGCTGTCAGTTGGTGAGTTGCAAAATGCCCCTTTACTTTACACACCTTTACTTACATGAAAATGGTATATTACACATAATAAAACGATGAGTAAAAGACTGGAGGAGTAAGAAATGGTTGAAAAACACTGACCAGAATGTTGTAGATTTCCACTTGAGCAGTCAGACATGGAGCACCTAACTAAGTCCTGCTGCACTGTGAAACTGTGAAACATACATGTTCTGTATGTCTGACATGTATAGAAAATATATTTCTAATTATACTGTGTCATGTGGTTATCTGCGCCTCTGCGCCCCAACTCCAAAAAAATAATATTCCACCGACACTATAAAGTGTAACTTTGAAGATTTTCAACAAAAAATTAATCCATGTTTTAGCCAGCTGACATTAAAAGCTGAACTGCATTTTATATTCAACTGAGACATGCTGCAACTATTCTATATACCACATATGACAAACAGCTAATCCTTATTTATGCCTCGCCAAGCCTGTCACATATTAAGCTGCAGTTGCATTATGGCCAGTGGCAGGTAAAGTACAGTAAGCCTGACTGGATTTGGCAGCAGCCTGAGACATAGATGGTAAAGAGTTTCCTGTGAAAATGAAAGATATTTGATGTTTGAAAAGTGACACCTTCCTTGGAAAAACAATTGTTGGCATGGAATTAAAACACATAAGAGAGTGGCAGGAAGTCATTAATTATCTGGAGATCTTTGTTTACAGCAGCAGTGATACTGCTGGTGATGTGATAATCTGTTGTAAAATGCTGATTGATCAAGTCTAGTCATGTCATGTTGAAACATATTGTTGCACGAAGGGAAATTTGGTGTGCAGCCAGGGTTTAAAGCAACACCCTAACAAACAGGGATTTATAGAGATCATAGATGAGGTGAATCAGAATAAATTGTTAGGACATGTGCAAAAACAGGGCAAAGAGGACAGGATTTCAAGTATATAAATTGTCCCATATTCAGCATATTGACCAGCACCAGCCTGAAGGCAAGCACTTTAACACTTTGTTTTAAACGTTTTCTGATGTTTTTCCATACCCTGAGTGTGAAAAAACTTTTCCTTCCCTTTTATAAAAGTCACTGTAGGGGCAGAAGAGGACTCCCTAAAATCAATACTCTAGTCATTTTTTGCTACATTTATCTGGAGGATGAGCTTGTCACGCTGTGACACCATGTTGTTTTATGAAGAGAGTGCTAGTTATATCTTCTGTCAGAATACACAAGGACATACAACACGGGCACAGAGTCAGTGGTGGGGAAATCTAAGTACAATTACTCATTCTGTCTTTAGGCATAATTTGAAAACATCTCGCCGAACGATTGCAGTTGAAAATTGGCTAACACTGGCATATTTACAGAAATTCTGATTAATATGCATTGTCTGTATGAATAAATGAATGAAATAAAATCTTCCTGGGATATATGGATTACTTTTAATTTAACATGTAGTTAATCAACCTGCCAGTCTCCCAAAAACTTCATTACATCAAAATACAAAATGTACAAAAATACATTGCAATACACGAATCTATGTAAAGATACGCTATTAACATAGATACAAAGGTGTAACATGTCTTGTCTGACACTACATTCCTGGATGTGCAGAAAATGAGCCCCCACCTGCATGTTGCAAAGAGAAGTTTCTTGTTGAAAGCTGGTTGGACTGAAGCACCGTGAGGCTGATTGCAGGTGAAGAGGCCTCTTGGTATGCTGGGTAATTTACATGACATGATTACTCCAGCAGCCCCTTTTCTTTGTGTGTGTGCGTGTCTGTGTTTGCGCATGATTGTGTGTGTGAAAGAGAGAAAGAGAGAGGGGGGAGAAAAAACATGTGAGGAACAGGGTTTAGTGGTAATGTGGTGCTAAACATCTGTGAGCTTGATGACACTCACTTAAAACAACGAGAGGAAAGGTGGGAGGGAGTCATGATTGAAGGAAGAAAAGAGGGAGGACGGGGAGGAGGCAGAGGGGAGATGAGGGGCGATTTGAGCGGTGCACAGACGGGAAGGACAAAAAAAAGCAGAAAAATATGTAAGAAACAGAAAAGAAAGAGGGAGAAATGATGGAAAAGTAGTGATGGAGGAATGAGTTGAAGAATTCATCTGACGCCCCCAAGATACCGAAGCTAAATGTACAAACATCAAAGACAGGGAAAAAGACGTGTGTGTGTGTGTGTGTGTGTGTGTGTGTGTGTGTGAGTGTGTGAGTGTGAAGGGGGCAGACAGGGCAGGCAGGCTGCATGGTCTAACTTGCTGTAAAAGCACCTGAAGAAACAACACAAGACTGGCACGATAACATCTACCCTGACTGCCCTTCCAGCTGTGTGTGTGTCTGTGTGTCTGTGTGTGTGTTTGTCTAGGTGTGTTCAGAAGTCTGACACTCAGATTTATGTGTTTTTGTCACATCCTGCACTATGTATAACCTTTTAAACCTATTTTCTTCTTACCTTTCACATTGAAGTGACGGAAAGTAAAGAAAATGAACTCCACATTTATACTGTATCTACAGTATGTTCTGTATCATCTTGTTTCAGCACTTTGTTGGAGTTTAGATTTAATTTCTGGTTTGAATATATTGCCTGAGCAGTAGAGGATGAACTCAGTTTGGTTTCTGGGTCTTGGGCCTGCTGGTGTTTCCATTTGATCACCAGTAAGATGAGAGAAGAAGTTTATCCCCAGCATTACCACATTTCAGTGTGTAGATCATCATTAGGTCATTCAACATAATTTGATTTTGTTTGTTTGCTTGTTTTACTGAGACGAGGACACAACTGTGCACATACCACACTGAGATTGGAAACCTGATGCCACAGTATCAACATAGTAGCGTGCCAGTACTCATTGTTCTGAAAGCAAGATATGATGTCAACATAACAAAACTACTCTAAAAGCCCAATCAGCTGTGTTTCCATCAGCTATAAACACATTAATTGTGTGAAAAAGAAGAGATAGTATGTTTTGCATGACCATTACATTATATGGCTGATGCTTTTATCATAAGCGATATCAATAAATGCATTTAACCACATGGATATAACCCCAAATTGCAAGAATTATGGTAGTACATCAACTTCCTCAAATATACTAAACTGCCAAAACATTTAGGAACAATAAAAGAAAAGAAAAAGCATTTATAGGTGCATACAGTATGTGTAGAATAGTTTTCGCTGCCTTGACGTAAACGGGGAGTTTGTTCCACCATTGCAGAGCCAGGAAAGCAGTCTGCATTACATCAGATTAAATATTTTAAGCCTTATTCACATTTGTCATTTCCAGCATCTCAAATGTAGATATAATGTAGATGCAATACACTTCCATTTAGGCTTAGATCCTATTTAAACTTGGTCAGAAGTTACAATTCATGGGACAGATATCCAATCTTATAAAAACTAAGTGTAAATGCACCCAAGAAGCATTCAACGACTGAAACGTTCTCTCACCCACAGTCTTTCAGTGGTTGCACTAAAGCCGGAGATAAGTTTGACTTTGTACTGCTGGAGTGTCTTTCTTCTTGACACTTCTTGAGACAAGGAGAACGATGGCTAATGTCAGTGTACCTTCAACTGCCATTATCACAGTGGACAAACCGTGTAAAGGCTATTTTCTCAGACTACTTCTTGACAAAGTTGCACTTGGGGGGCCTTTCTTTCAATTCTTATATTTTTGGTATCTCACAGTAAATTTCTGCAAGTGACAACAATGCTTGACTGTGCAAAATACATTTGTAATGATGCATTATAGTGACACTTTAGTGTTTAAGAAAACAATACTGCATCACTCTGTTCTTACTTCACTCCTTGTGCGCTCTCTCCCAGGCAGAGGTGGATTAGCAGAGTTCTGCTCCGTTTACCTCCACCTGTCAGCGCTGCAAGGCCTCGTGTGTGCAGCTGTGTGCATGTGAGTGTGTGTGTGTGTGTGTCCTGTGCATTCAGCCATGAGAAGCTACCACTAAGACCCTGCATCATGGGTTCTGTGTAGGTGACAGCTAAACAGTCCCACCCAGAACACACACACACACACACACACACACACACACTTAAAGTGACGCGTTTAGACAGTTAAGCCAAGTAAATGCTTTGGGTATCAAGTACCATTAGCAGCAATGCACTCAGAATATGAAAACCTGATGCTGCTTTAAAGTTTCTTTTTCCACTTTCAGCAGCTGAGAGGAAACAACAGAAAAACACAGAGATGAAGAGAGAAAAAAAGATGGAGAGAGAGAGAGAGAGAGAGGGTTTGTTGTCTTGTTGTGTGGTCCCGTGTGACTGTGAGCAAGCTGCACCTCCACGCCTCACTGCCATCCTCCCTCCTCATGCCTTCTCCTCCTCCTCTCCCCCCAGCTCTCAGAGCCTGCTCTGGCCTGTTAGCAGGAAGTGTCCTCCCAGCTGACACACACAACTTTAAAATCTTGGCACGGAGCTCCCCTTGAGACCACAAAATGCAAACATTTCACTCAAACTTCAGAGTTAAAGATGTCCCAGTGTGTCTGAATTCATTCTTGGAAGAGGGCCTGGATGAGTAACACACGAGATTTAACTGTAAGAGTTAACGAGGTGAGTAAAGTGAGTTTCAGCAGGTGGTGCTCTTTTGTCTATTTAGCAATGGTTGCCTGACACTGTGAGGTTATATTTTTCAAATCAGCAACTGCTGTCAGTCAAGGCTCAGTAGATATTCATTTGCAGATGTCTAACAGGAAAAATGACATTCTGGAAATGTTGACAAATTCATTGTAACAGTCAGTTTGAGTGTTTGCTAGCTTCCCGCCACCAAATGTCCAAAAAGAGTCAAAGAAAACCTGTCCAACATCTACTAGTTAAAACAAGATGCAGATGTGATATTGTTCTGTGTCTGCTGGATGAGTAAGTAGCATGTGCTGATGGCTGAGTTCCATTTAGTTGTTGTGCATGTGGTTTCACGGGCATCGCTTACTGGTCAACCTTGTCTTCTAGAAATTAGGTATATATATCATTAAATAAATTACGTCCCACATAGTAAAAATGGCCTGGCCCATTAACGACCCACAAAGCTCACATAAACTTGGCCCAGATACATGGAGGCCACATGTGGGCCAGATCTGGTAGCCGCTTATGGTCCATGGCATAGCCATATCTCAGTCAACTGTATGACCCGTATAAGCTCTTGTCCCCAACTTTTTGTTTCTTCTCATCATTTTGTTATTTCTCGTGTTGTTCAGATTTGTCATCAAGAGTCACTGAGTTAGCATCGCCGCTAATGCTTTGGCTAATTTTGCTGCTCTTATCGGTACTTTGTAGCTTACTTCAAATTGAGTTTGGCCATCTCTGGGTCTGACTGACCGACTTAAAGCAATGCAAATGCTTATAAAAGAACGAGAGAACAGTTATATTTTAGAGAGCTTATTAATTTTGATAGAGACAGTTGAAGCTCTGAATTCCACAAAAGAGATGACACAAATTAGCATTTAGTAAGATAACCATATGTCTTTGTTTCTGTGAGATTGTTTTCGAGTCATTCTGCCCCCTAGTGGTCAGTAATTGCTTACAGCAGCTTTAATACAAAGTGCACGTGGTACATGAGCATTTGTTAGTAATAATAGTAAAGAGAGGGAAATAAAAACACAAGCACTGGATGCTCAGCTTATAAACCTTTAAAAATCCCATCCCTTGCTTGTGATGAAATCACGCTGTGATGCTAAATACACAGTGTACATACTGTAGCCACCAGGTCAACTGAGTTATTTATTTATTTTACAGTAACTTTTCCCTTGTGAATTCAGTAACGGGTGGTTTGTCTAAGCACCTGAATTAGAGAGAGACATAGAGAAGAGACAGAAAGAGAAAGAGAGAGAGAGAGAGAGAGAGAGAAAGAGAGAGAGAGAGAAAGAGAGAGAGGTAATTAGAATCCAGTGATTAATGTTCTAATGAGTTTATTCTCCAAGGGGATTAACAAGAAGGCTAATAGCAGCTGTGCTAAAAACATCCCAAAAAATCCAAAACACAGGAGACAAAAACACAAGCACAGGATTTACTGGTCCAAGAGAAGAAAAAAAATAGTTTGTTGTTGTTGTTGTTGTTTTTAGAGTTTATTCTGTTAGTTTCCCATCGACTCGTGCAACCTTGGCATGACCTTAGCTCAACCACAGGAGTTTATCTTCAACTTAGTTGCAGCATTAAGGCAGAGATGAAGTACAGGATGAACCCGGGAAAAGGCATTAACGTTTATTTACCCTTTATCTGTAGAAATTGATGAGATATTTAGTTTCTTGTCTTATGTGACAAACAGAAATGGGTTTTCTCAGTTAGTTAAAGCAAATGTCTCCTGTTATTGTGGCAAATTATTGTAGATTGTAGATTGGTGGGGAGGAAACGGGAGAGTTGAGAGAGAGGTGAGAGAAACAGATACGAAGGCAAGAGAAGAAGAAAAAAAATATATCCTTGTAACCAATTGGTTTTTGGAGTGATAGGGAGAGTGACATTCGGGTTGGCTTAGCCCTTTTCTGAGGAAAAAGGAGAGATTAAGACAATCCGCAGCGAGCCACCTTCCCTACGCCAAGGTGCTTAGGGACCCAGGGAGCAAAGAGGATTGTGGGAGAGAGAGGGGGCTTCTGGGATAGCGTTGCAGGGATCTTAGAGGGCATTAGCAGTAACGTACTCTACCTGAGATAGACAGAGAGAAGACCACACCACGGCACTGGACCCCTTTGTTGACTGGCTTAGTGGTCCTGTCTCGCACACACACACACACACACACACACACACACACACACACACACACACACACACACACACACACACACACAGACATGCACATACACACAAACACAGAAACAGACACCAAGGAATGCACACACACTTGCAAATGCAAATATCATGTACAAAATTGTACTGTATTCTAATAATGAACATACATTCACACACTCCATGTATATATATTAACATAGCTGCATGCAAATAATGTCACATGAACAAAGATAATCAAACAAAGACATGTGCGCACTCACACACACACACACACACCGCGCGTGGTGTGGTGTGGTTTCTTTGTAGCTTTGCCGTTTGTATTCCAATAACTTTTGCTAAAATAGGTCAAATCTTATTTAAAAATAAGGCAAAAGATATATTTGAAAATAGGTCAATAATTTTTCATGAAACCAACATACCCACATAGAAACATTTTACTTTAAACCCTCTATTTAGCATTCATAACCTCTTAATGATGCTTTATAACACACTATAATGTAGATGGAAGTAGAGGGAAGCATATTAATGTATCTATCAACAACTAATTTTACATTTTTTTCACTTTCCTTTGTTCTTGTTTTCCTCTGTGTGTCCTGTAAAACACTTTGGATCAACTATGTGGTGTGTAAAGTGCTATATGAAAAGAATTGAGACAATAAATGACAATATAAGAAACTACTAGAACTATAGTAGGAACAATAAGTTTAAGTTAAACAAGTTTTAAACAATTAAGTAAGTCTTCATAGGAGTCGTTATAATTGTTACACAAATAGCATACATAATGTAAGCACTTAAAATATGCTTATATCTGCATACAATCATTGAGAGAATATATATATATAGCCTATATATATATATATATATATATATGCTTAATGACTTGATGCATGACAGTATAAAGAAGTTCATACATTGTGATTAAATACATATACACAGACCATAGATGCAAGTTAATAAGATGCTTTCAAGAAAAAAACTAAAAGTTGATTTTAACAAATTGGATACTGGATCTTGTCGAGCTTGTCACATATTTTTTTTATGGTCTGATCATAATTGAACCTGATGTGTTTTGTTTGCTTCAAGAGTATAACAGTGGTTATTAGTATCAGATAGATTGTGTTTACCTTTAAACATCATGGTAACCTTGCCTTTTTACCCCTGTAACTAAAAATAATTAAATTTCTGCTGACCATTGTTTTTATTCATATTTAAACTTTGGATTTCCAGGTACTCTTTAATTAATTTCACTTCACCATAAAAATAAATTTGAGACAGTTGAAACTACCTAAAGAAATGCAATACATAAACATTGTGATTTCATTATTATTATTGTTAAGTTTTTATAACATGGTAACACAATTGA
This sequence comes from Dicentrarchus labrax, assembly GCF_905237075.1. NCBI lineage: Eukaryota > Metazoa > Chordata > Actinopteri > Moronidae > Dicentrarchus > Dicentrarchus labrax. The sequence continues at coordinate 5,578,779 of NW_026136718.1, forward strand.
GAGCAAATATTGAATTAAGTAGGTATTTCTACAACTATGTTCAAATAATTAAATGATGACTTCCAAATGATAATTAATTGCATGCTGATGTGCTGAATTTGGAGATAAACTCTTCATTAACATACTGCATGCACCCAGATAGACTCTATGATGGAGATAAATCTAACTGTTAAACATCAGACTGGTGAACTAGTGTAGATTTGTACTCAAATCCAACAACTTAAAGTATTTTTTGTGCAGTCTGGTATTTTCCGTTGCATGCAGAAAATATCACATTACATTCTTGACACTGTGTAATCACGTTGGATTTACTCACAAATCTGATGCAAACGGTTGACTCAGTATTTTGAATTTAATTTTTTTTTTTGCTGTATGTTGGTATTTTTTAGCAGTGCCACGTTGTCGGAGTGCAGCCTAAATCTAATCTGAGTTCTGCTGGCTTGTACCTTTGCCTGAGACATTGAGGAATTAAGAAGGAGATTAAGGTGTGGGTGGTAATCTATAAGGATGTGTTGATTTGTAAAGGTGGAAACAGGGATAAGCATGACTTTGTTTGTGTGTGTGTATGTGTGTGTGTGCCTGTGTGTTTGTGTTTGTGGATTTGTGTTTGTGGATTTGAGCGTTACATAAGTGAGAGTTTGACTTCGGGAAGTGATTTATTTTTTCTGAGTCAAGTTGTGTTTCCGACTGATACTCAGAGACAAACACGAACACATACGCACCTTCACACACATACAGACACACACACACACACGCGCACTCATTCACATACTGTATAAACACATAAATGCATATTAAGACACAGATGCTCGCTAGTCCACTGTCATTCATTCACACAGTGATCTGTCTCGTCCATTAAGATTAGTTGTCACTCTCTTTGTTAAGAGGGTGATTTATGTGAGCGTGGTAAGGTCTAACTGCCTTGTGTATGTGTATGTGCGTGTGTTTGTGTGTGTGTGCCGCCTCAGGATAAAGCAGCACGACAGCTGCAAGAGGCCTCAAAACGATCCATCCTGCTTTTTTCCTCTCTCATCCTCCCAGTCCAACATATTAAAGTGACGGAGGCCTCTGAGATCTGCTGCTCTGTTAAAAACCACTTGGTTTCAGATTCTCTATGGCAGAGTATCGAAATGTGATCTTGTCGCTGTCCCGGGTGCTGATTCTAGAGCTCTTCAAGATACTTATCAAAATTTGTCTATTAGCCTCACTTATACTTATTATATATTTTGAGAAATTCGCTTTATTCCCTTTCTTGCTGGGAGTTAGATGAGAAGACTCCTGCCAGTCTAATGTCAGTATGGTCTAATGAAGCTACCACCAGCAGCCGGCTAGCCTAGCTTAGCGTACAGATTGGAGACACGGAGAGACAGATAGCCTGGCTCTGTCCAAAATCTCACACCAGTCACAGCTGGAAACCTCACAGTGATGAAAAGGCTCCTGGACAAATACATGGCCAACCAAGAAATAGTTGGGGACATAACCCCCCTGTAAAACTGTTCCAGTCAGCAAGTATCTATATTTAAAGGGAGGAATATTGTATAGCTGCAATTGCAGTTATAAATTTTTGTGGCCAGATTAAGTTAATAGTTAGTTAATAGAATAGAATTTAACCATATATGTATGGACCAGAGCTATCTCACATTTCTACTCTGAGTTGTTTCTCAGGCTTCATCTTTCTAAAATCTTTTCTTGCTCCCTCCTTTTGTTTGTATTCCACTCCAACTGTTTCCTCCAACCTATAACTTCCTCCACCAGACCTCCTCCCTTCTATTACCATGTTTTATATTTTGCTTGCTGAATCCAAATCTGCCATCAAATTAGCCACAAAACAAAACCATTTTACCAGGCTAGCAATTACATTCATACTGGATGCCTGTGAAGCACATTTACATCCAGTGCCAATGTTCAGTGGCAGTGCAGGGTGTTTTGTGTCCTTTATATAGCAAGGTGAGAAGCCTTTCACAAGGCGTTGTGTCCCATCTCAGACCTGCAATTAATGTTGGTATTTTTTAATCAGAACCAAAGTTCTTCTCTGGTCTTAATCAAATGCTTTAGTTGCCAAACTTTTAGGCACACTGTACTTTTCTTACTCAGATCCTGATGGCATAATAATAATTTAAAAAAAAAGAAATTGTTATTTAAATTAAATGTTCAAATATGTTGCAGAAACAGTCAAAAAATACACTAAAACATGATTCTCACCGAACAGAAAATGATATTTATGGTAATTAGAAATGTTCATTTTGTCCCATCCTTATAAACGCATGTGCATCCCCATGTGCATGCTTGTAAATCACTTCCCAACAACCCAGGGGCATACTAATCAAAACATTTCTCTACAGCACGACTAGTGGTCAAAAACTCCACATGTTAATTTAAAACTCCCAGTGACTGTAAACCTTTTCTGCTAGTCTCTTTTAGGGTAAGTTTTCTGTTATTTGCATCCTGTTATATTCACTCTTATATATCTGTAACAGGTGGGCCCGAAAGGGGGTCCCCTCAGGGAGAGAGAGAGCGTAGTATGATGGATTGATGGTGGGCACGGCTGATGCCAACCTCTCTGTGACAAGGAGAGGCAGCTGAAACAGACGGTCGCCTCCCCTTTATTTGTGTGTGTGTGTGTGTATGTGTGTGTGTGTTGTCACACTGCTTTGGCAGGGGTGGCACAGCCATCTGCCTGGTGTGTGTGTGTGTGTGTGTGTGTGTGTGTGTGTGTGTGTGTGTGTGTGTGTGTGTGTGTGTGTGTGTGTGCTGGGGGAAGACAGGCCGAGATAAACGGGTGATTGAGTGTTTCAGGCTGCCTGGTGTAAGTGAATGGACTACTGGCACTGGCAACACACACACACACACACACACACACACACACACACACACACACACACACACACACACGGTCAGCTGTATGCACGAGACATTAGGCTATAGTTGACCTGCTTGGAGACAGACTGGGCATCATGTTTGTTTACAGCTCAGTGTGTGTGATAGTGTTCTTCCTATGTGTCTTTTCCCAGATTACGGGAACATAGCATAACTGAAGTTGTACAGTTTAATAATGTATCTTTACATGTATTTGTAAGTAAGTGTGCTAGTGTTTATCACTTGCATGTTTGCCTGCCAGCATTGTGTACACATACAGTATGTGCATGTGTGCTCGTGTGTGCATGCATGTGGGTCTCTCCAGCTCTGGCCAACTGTGTCTTTAAAGGCCTTGTGTGGTGAATAAATATTCCCTCTATGGAGGTGTCAAAGCTGCCATAACATCTGCTGTTTCTACACTAAAACTGTGTCCCAACAACGGACACACACCCAGAATTAATAGTCTGGAAGCTGTAGCTATATTTATACTGTGTGTGTGTGTGTGTGTGTGTGTGTGTGTGTGTGTGTGTGTGTGTGTGTGTGTGTGTGTGTGTATTATTTTCTCCACAGGAGACCTTGACACTGGAATTCCTTATCCACCTGCTTATGTAAAATAAAGTATAACAGAATAGTTAGCTCCTGTTTTGAAATAGAAATAATGACTGACGAAATCTTGATTTCGTCTGTATTATTATTTAATGTGATTATGCTTGACTTTTTGTTTATGGGGAATCAAGGGAAAATGGTGCATTATTGTTATGTGCAGTTTTCTTCACTTGTGTGATAAAATAATCAAATAATGACTTTTTTTTTTTTTGGACACAAATCAAAGCAGGACTATGCACATTTATGTATTGAACTGACTAATGAAATATTTTCTATACATCACTCAAGTAGTAGCCAAGTATTTCTATTTCTTTTTCTGTTGGAACCCTCAAAACTCTGTTTGCAGTTTATTCTGTGAATCATATATGCAACCAAAAACAATGACTTGATCTCAGCTCAGTACTGCCAGTACTTCCATGCAGTGTGACAGCAAACTAATTTCAAATAAGTCTGAGGAAATCAAAGGATACAGTATTAATATCAAATTTCTATTTTCTATTTTAAAACAAAAGTTGTGGCTGTTTTGTTAAATTGTTAAGTTAAAAACTGTTGGTAATTTCCACCTGTACAATATAATGATCTGTTGTAATATCTTTACTAAGAAAAGTAATACCAACTCATTACTGTTTATTTAATTTAGCTCGCATTACAGGCATTTTAGTGTTTTAGTGTTGGATTCTCTTTTAATACTATCTTGCTCTTCTACGATAGTTTTCTACCTGTCAAACATAAACATGGTTACTCCAGAAAGAAAAGCATTCCTCATTGATTGTTAGTGGCATCAGACATTGCCTTAAATCTCAGGGTGAAATTGTGTTCAACAGCAAGAAAACAGAACCCAAAAAGACAAATAGTGTGTTTTTGTGCGAATTGTTTAATAGTAATATAACATGAATTCTTCAGCATGTTGAGAAATATTTACGTGTAATAGCACAATGATTTTCTGCCTAAAGATTTTTTAGAGAGACACTTGACAGCATGTCAGATGTTTGAGACTGTACTGTAAGTTGACAGCTCACTTAACAAAGAGCACAAACAACTAGATTGTTCTGTCTGTCCTTACCTCTCTGTCTGTCTGTCTGTCTGTCTGTCTGTCTGTCTGTCTGTCTGCTCTCTCTCTCTCTCTCTCTCTCTCTTCATTTCCCTCTCTCCCTGATTGAGACAGACACAGAGAGAGCAAGAGAGAGAGAGAGAGGGAGAGAGAGCACTGAGCAGTGAAAGCAACAGTATCTGCTGTAATCACACTTGTCTGTCTGCAGCCTATTGACTCTCTGGTTAACTGAGACCTTAGTGTCTCTCTCTCTCTCTCTCTCTCTCTCTCTCTCTCTGTGTGTCCGTGTGTGTGTGTGTGTGTGTATACTGTAGCATATACAGTATGTCCGAGGTTAAACTCCATAATGGAAATAATTAACTTTTAACCTTTATGGTATTCAGTGCATATTTAATTACTGATATTGTATGCATTGCTGCTGGACAAAGTTATCATGCTAAAGCCCGTTTTTCATAGGATTAATACTTATATGTATCTTTGACACATTGGTAATCATAGCTGCAATAGTACTTTCTGACCACTATAGTTTTATTTGTACATTTTATAAGGTCATATCTAAACTTATTTTTAGCTATATATTGTTTATTGTGTTAATCTCTTTCCTCCGAATATCCCTAACAAATCTACTGTAGTTATACAGATGTAGCAAAACATATGATTTGAGCGTGAGGCCAAACTTCCTGTCCCCTTCACTCCTCAACTCACTTGTCCACTCATCTCTCCCTCCTCCCTCCCTCTCTCTCTCTTTGTCCAACCTCTCTTACTTATCTCCTTCCTCCCTCCCTCTTCCTACCTGCCAGCTGCTGCTCAGGGCCTCCTGGCTCTTACAGTTCTCCCTCAGACAAAAGAATGGATAGAACTACGAAAAAAAAAAAACGAATGACAGCTATGAACTCCTTTGTTCCCTGTAGCACTCTGTCTCCCGCCATTACCTTGTTCTAGTCTGGTTCTCTCTCTCTCTCTTTCTCTCTCTCTCTCTCTCTCTCTCTCTCTGTTTTATCCCTGAGGGAGTCTTCATGGTCTCTGGTGTCTCAGTCTTGTCTAACGGTCATTCGGACCATCTTGTCTGCACAACTTGAACTACAATGGCCCGCTTTCTAACCCAGGGCCAGACACAGGGCCAGCTTGAGCTTCATCCTCAGTCTTTCTGCCACTATGAGGCTCAAACCAGGCTTCTCTGGGATTTATCCCTTATGAGCCTGATTTCAATTACAGGGCCAAACAGGGTTAGCAAGGGACAGGTCTACTTCAGCCTTCTACAGTCACCCTCATATCACTTTTTCAACTCTCTCTTTCAATTTTTTTAACTGTATTCAGGGTAACAGCATGACCTGGAAAATGGTGATCCTATAGGTCTGAAGGTTCAGTCTGTGTAAAAGAACAATAATATAATATCAAACCTACCTGCCAGTGGTTCATCTCAACCTCAAACTCAAAATGTAATGAATGCCTAAATTACATTCAATGGCAACATGTTTTCCAGTTCAGATTTTACAGTCTGGTACTTGGTTGTGGTTGTGGGAGTCATGTTGGAGCCTAAACCTACTGCCCAGAACATGGTTATAGTAAAATATTAACAGAAGCAAATACTTGTATAAACTATTATATATATGTATCTATATCTATTAATAGTGTTAGGGTTTGTTTTATAAAAATACATATTTTAAACAAGTGTGTTTGTCAAAATATACTGTAATGTTTTAAATATTTTTTTGTAAAAAAAATGTCCTTATTTGGTCCTACATACATGCATCTTTTTTAACTTTCTCAGAAAAAAAAGGAGGAGATTGCCCCTCCAGCATGGATTAGCGTACAATGTATCATATGTACCAATGACAGTGGTACAAGACTTACATTAGAGAACAAAATTAACCAAAAAGTTCCTAAAACGACAATGTTTTCAATTTCAATTTCCTTGAGGGAGTCATCCCAAAGGGATCAATAAAGTGAAGTCTAAGTCTAATGTTTTACTTTTTTCAATGAAACAACAATAAACCATTGAATCATTGCTGCACTGCCATTACAAAAAAAATCCTGGGTGTTCTTGACTGTAAAAAACTAAGCACATCTCCAGCACAAGGCTGTTAGTGTTAGAAAATAAATACAATCCTTTAACATGCACCTTTTTTGAAAATGTCCTTGAGTTCTTGTAATGATTTTAGGTATTGTATTATATTATATTATATTTTTGTGCTCGGGTCAGACAAAAGACAGTTGATCTGTGATTTATTAGGGTCCAGAAAACTTGTCCTGCCTCAAGAAAGGAGACAGAGTCAGAGAGCAGAGCCCAATGTTACATCCCAGCAGCAAATATGGATGAAAGTAGCAGGGGAGAACACATTTTTCCAACTCATCAAACTAGGACTAGCAAAAACTAACTGAGCAAAGATGCTGTATTAAAGAAAGTAAAACATAACAACACTGGACCATGGAACTGTGTAACCCCCCACTGTGAGAGTATTAGCTATTTGTCCATAATCAAAGTCAAACAAAACTGAAATGAAAAAGTTACTGAAGCACCATAGGAATGGAAATATGGACATTGTATAGAAATGTCAGGATTTTTGTACTAAGATATCTCATAAAATTCAGTTAATCTTAAATTGTGTTAATATGACTTTCAGTCCATTCTATGGAAGCTGAAATAAAGAGTAGAAAATTTTCACTCTTTGACACATGTCACTAGTACTGTAGTCTGGTTACATATACAATCCATTTGAAGTCTTTGACTGTCAGAGAAATCAATTGTAACAAACAGGATGTTGTGAGACAAAATATTTAAATCGACAGATAAGTGGTGGGTTTGTGTGTGTGTGTGTGTGTGTGTGTGTGTGTGTGTGTGTGTGTGTGTGTGTGTGTGTGTGTGTGTGTGTGTGTGTGTTTTGTCCACCCTCTACTGAGTGAGATCCGACTGGATTCCTCACAGGTGAGTTGTAAGTGCATTGTGGGAGGTGTTAATGTTTAACAGTGTGTACATATGAGGCAAGACAGGAAAGATGGAGTGAAAAAGGGGAGATGAAGCCATGATCTATCTATCTATCTATCTATCTATCTATCTATCTATCTATCTATCTATCTATCTATCTATCTATCTATCTATCTATCTATACAGAGTTCCTCTTATTAACCTGTTGCCCTCAGCTACGTTAATAATTCAGGAGGAACTAATTCTGAAATTGATACCAAGGATTGCCGGCCTTTAGCTTTACAAAATACCTCCTCCATCAATTATTAAAAGAGCAAATCCAATATGGGCGGGCAGGCCGCACTGACGGACCGACACAGAGACAGAATGAAAGATGGACTGATGTGGAAATAGACTGATACACAAAGAGCCAGACAGGCAGGTAAAGGTAACACAGACCGTAGCCAGGTTTCCATCCAAATGCATGGGAAATGTTAACTGAATTTTCAGAAAATCTGCACAATAAATGGGAATTATTGTATGTATTCATCCACTACTGTTATGTTGATGTTTGCAGTTGGTTTGTTGAGATAAACAGTGGCTGCTAATTCTCTAGTCGGTGTCATTAAACAAGATGCCGTAATCAAGAGCGCTAGAAAACCATAGAAAACATGATGGAAAGATGGCATTCTTGTATTCATTTGAGGAAGGGTATTGTCTCCTCATTGCTCCAAACAATTCTGATGTTTCATCGGCTATTGTTTCCACTTTGACGCATTTTGTTTTTATCGATAGACAAACAACCTCAAAATTTCATCTGTTTTGACAGCTGTTTGGATAATTGTTTCACTGAATTAACCAATTCCTAGTATCATATTATGGATGTGAAAGTACTGTATGGCTTTTTCAGCTTTCACCTTAAGACAATTGAGTTACTGAAAGACATTTTTTTACCTTTGACAGGCTAGCTAGGTTGCTACTGCTAAACAGTAGACTGTAGTGGTAAAGCCTAGACACTAAAAAGTATTGGATTAAAAACTGACCCAGTGTGGGGTCAATATTACTGATACTGTTGGTTAGGGGGTGTTATAACCTAGTGTTGGTGTTATTTTTACATTACTGTTGGGTTACTGGATCTAAAACAACCCTTGTGTTGGCTGATTTTCAGTGTTAGTGTGTAAAATTATAATATATTAGTAGGTACCTGAATTTTGGTGCAGCTCAGAATTTTTCAAGCCCATTCTTGTTGGACTGGAACTCATGTAGAACTCATCATGTTACAGGGCGCCAGGGATCTTGGAGGGATGAAAAATAAAAATATAAGGATCTAATGCCACCTCTATGACCGACATTTAAAGATGGGGGATTAGATAAATTGATTGATAAATTATTTTTTCCTCTCCTCTTTGGCACCCCTCGATCCGGGTGTAGCCAAGGCAACTGCAACACTAATCAGTCCATAGCTTGTTATTTAAGCAGAGACAGCAAAAATCATCTGATGAAATAAAAAAAGCACATTATTGTAAATTACACGCTCACTTTCTTGAGCTTGTGCATCAATTTTGAACCATTTTTTAGGTTTACTTGGTACTACCACTATGGTTTTATGGTACTTTCCACTCATGGTGCGGTATGTTTAACACTGGTATTTTTACTTTGACAGTGGTGGAAGAAGAACTTAGATGCTGTACTTACTCCAATACGGCTGCTGTGGGGATGGGTTATTTAACCTGCAAGCTCTCTGCTGGAATATTAACCCAACCTCAAACCCCCTAACCACCCCCCCCCAAGAACCAGTTGTGAAATACTTAGAAGCAGGACGGAGGAAAAGCTGAATGTGATCTGCATGGGACTGGTGCGTGAGTATGATGTGGTGTGAGGATTACTGGTGCTAATACCAGGTGTTAGAGAGCAATCACCCTACCCATACACACACACACACAAACACATACACGTCACAGCCCGTCTCCAAGCACCTCAGCTCTCCATCAGCACACAGATAAGACAAACACAACACCCACGCACAAATGTGTGACTCACACTACTCACACAGGTGTGCACGAATATGAGCTCGCAGAAACGCGCTCAGATAGAAAACAGCGCGCGCGCACACACACACACACACACACACACACACACACATATCACTGTGCATTTACAGAGCTGGCTGGCTGCCTAAGCTGCTAATTACAGCTGTGTGTGTGAACTCTCACTCTCGCTGACTGAACAACCCAATATTAAACACCAGAGAGAGAGAGAACCTCAGGGTAGTTCCTCCATAATCCATATTTAATGGCTTGTTATGGTACAGCTTGTGGTTGTGTTCTGCTTGTGTTTTCATTAGGCCGATTAAAGGGATATTTACAGAAACCTTCTGTTCTGTAAATAGTATCTGTCTATGTGTGAAGATGCTCCTCTCTAGCTGTACAGTCTTTGACCTTCTTGCCCTTTTCTCTGTAATACATGTCTACAAGAAGCAAGTTATGTGGAGCTAAAAGCCCTTAAGCCACAAAGTAGAGCAGCTCATAAGGCTTGTAAAAACACATTTTATTCTCTGGATTATGCAGAGCGCACAAATAATTCAATTTAACCTTTCATTCCCATGAATGACCGTTCAGTCATGAGAGGGATCAATTACAAAGTCAGAAGCATAATGTTCATAAAAGTACTAATTTAGGTTTTATTTTATTTTGTTGTACGGAAAGATCTTTACAGAATACACCCTCTTCAGCAGAAGTATATCTATTTCAACCATATATGACCTCCTAATTTATCTTTTTACTACTTAATTCATTACAATTTGTTGGGTCTTTTCAGTTATTGTATTAAACTTCAATGTCCCACAATGCTTTGTTTAAAACAGAGAGCTGTTTTGCTCTATCATCTCCATCTTCTATTTACTTGGGAATGATGTGGACAAACATAGACGTCTCTAAATTATAAAACTTTTACTCAGCACACTGAGCTGCTTCTCCAGACTCTCACTCTCTTGGTAATTCAGTGTCTTTTCTATCCAACCTCTGTGACCTCCATTGTGGGAAAAGGCTTTTATGAGGAGTCATAGGAAGATGGGCAGAAGTTGAAAGCAGATGAGAGAGTACAAAATGTGGAGTAATTAAATATGGAGCAGGAGAGAGTTTTATCCTTGAGTCAGGACACAATAGCTGCTTATGCCTGTTTTTACTCAGTGGCACTCAATAGACATTTTTCTTTAAGCCAGTGCAGAGTTTTATAAACTCAGTTTTGTTGTGATGTGTTCAGTTATGCATTTTCTTTGACTTTCCCCCCCCTTTTTTGTTAAATTTGTCAAATTAAAGCTTAAAGCCCCATTATGTACCATATCTACCTTAAAATAACAGCTTCAAAATCATTGTCATTCCCTGTGTGCCAGTTCTTTCACCATGTGACTTTAGTCTCCAGGTGGAGACTATTGAGTAACACTTTACGGCACTATGTCACACACCACCAATATCAATGACTTTGGTGAAATTGGTTCTTATTTTATGGAGAAATTGTTTTCTGGTTTCCCTCTGATATGCTTCTTACAACAGTAGTATTGCACTCTGAAACTGGGGGCAACCAAGCACAACAAATACCAAACCTCACATGATGTTGCTTTAAAGCACATATGATGTTGGAGTTCACCAGCAAGTTTTTGCCACAATGTAGGTCCATGCAACTGATTATGGTATGTTGGTTTTGATGAGAATTCACTCTGTTTATAAGTTTCTCACTGGTTGTATCATCCTGAATCAGAAAGTGATGTAGCCTGAACTCTCTAAATCACCGCCAACATCTCTGATTTGTTCAGCCTTTCAAATTTGTCTGAAGTTGTGCACATAGATAGCTATTTTCCAAGTAAGAGAAACAACTGACCAATTGGCGCTAAGAGGGTAGGATTATTAATAGGGATGTCATCTTACTAGCTAGCTAGCCACCTAGCTTCATTTATGAAAAATAGTTGACATGCATTGATGAGATAAGGTGACTTACAGAAATAGCAACTCTTAAATCATCATGTTTAGGTGATCAACTGTACATTACTGTTGCAAACCTGAATCAAAACCCTTCTATTGAGTGGTTTTCCACCCCTGAGTATTGAGTACTGGGAAAAAATTGATACCATAACATTGACATTGGGTCAAACACCGACTTGGTACTGGGGCAGGTTAACCTAGTCTGTGCTATATTGACCTACACTGGATACATTTTTAACTTGTTACTTGTTGAGGCAAAAGCTCAGGGAAGCGAATTATGCATCACTGGCATGTACACATGTCAGGGAAAGTGGACTTTATGCAGCATGGTCTATCCATTGTACGTGTTGTTATGTCATACATTAGTACTGTTTTGTACAAATGCTCATACAATCAGGAGCACACCTTTTTGTCTGACTTCATACTGTTTATCCACCTTGAGTGGAAACCTAAGGTTGCAGTCATTCACTCCCTCACTCCAGTATGTCCTAATGACTTAGTCAACACTCAAGCTGGTATCTGCATGCATGCCCTAATGTGTATACGTGTGAGGGTTTGTGTGTGTGCATGTCTTGCTGTGCCCAGCTGAGCCAGCTAAGCCTTCACTCTGCCTCAGACATGTGTGGAATTTTCCCTCTTCGTGAAAAATAGTCTTGAACAAACTATAGGAAATGTCTTTGTGTTTGTGGGCGGGGGGTCAGGAGGGTGTTGCAAAATGTCTACTTTGAAAAAGTGTGAATTTGTATCTAATCATTTAACACTTATAGAGATGTCATTGTCATTCGTTTATATAGATTTTTTCATTATGTAATAGTTTTATGTAATTAATTCATTTGCTTCTTGTGACAAACCCACAGAGAATTATCACATAACTCTGTTCATCCCCTCAGCTCTACTAACATTTTCTTTTAGCTCGCTTTGGTTTTACAATCTCTTCACCATTGTTTCCATTCTGATGAATGGATACATGACAGACAACTTTAACAACTTGATTGTGAGAACAGTGGAGCATTTAGCAGATGAAGAGCCTCTGGACATGGTGGATACCAAAACAGAGTGAATATTAGACTTAATGTGTCATGTGGTCAGAAATATGACCCCAAATTAATTTTAACTGTGCTCCCTGTCTGCAGCAAATGCTGCCATATCAACTTTATAAGGGGATGATTATTTGTTAAAGTTCTGTTTGCAGCCAGTTATGTGGCCCCAAAGTGGCAACAAATCTACTGATGTATGTGTAAACCTCTTGATTGATTGAAATTGAGCAATCTTTTTTCTGCAGTGTATCTTACCAGCTTTTGCTGGTAGCAGTTCCATCAGAACTGTCTGGTTACACTACATCTTTCAAGAATTCGCACATGGGCAGCTTCAAATCTAACTCTAACCCTTACATTACGCAACCTTGAGAGGGTACCAAATTCCAGGAGGCAGAAATTGTGTGAGGTGATGCCATCACAGCTGATTATTTCACTTGTAGCACTTGTTACTCAAAGATCCCAAAGGGATGATTGAGGCAAAACATCTATGGATACCTGTGGATGGGATATACGTGGATAATTTGACATTTCCTGTTGACACATCTGCAGACCAGTACTTATTTTTGAGTGAGATCTTTGGTGAATGCTATGATTGTCTGTCGACATAGAGATATTTCATTGTGCTGTATTTTACACGTTTTTTGTCCACCCAATAAGCATTCATTTGGTCATATTGCTCTAAAGTACATCTCATTTGGTTTTCAGATGTCACAGAAATCTACAGATGTAGTGATTCAATAGCAGTGGTGATAAAGTGGCCACAGCTGCAGAGAGAAAAGTGCTTCTTGAAGGTTCTACTTTCCTTCCATCTCCTTGAAAATGGTTAGTTGGATTAAATATGAACCTACATTTTAACCTTGTTCACACACACATATTTAAAACATCAATTTGAAGTCGGATCCATGCCAGTCTACATAGTCTGTATTCATAGAAGTAGAAAAAGGCAATAATAACAGTGTTTCAGTGTCTATGAGTGTGTGAGTGTGTCAGCGTGTAAGTGTGTGTGTGTTCATGTACTGAGTGAAGGCGGATGTGTCCTCCCTTCTTCTGATGCTCTGGCCTATGTGTAAATGCAAGCATGCATGTCCTCCGATTATGTCTGTTCGGTATGCTCACGTGTGTATGTGTGTGCCCACAATACTGTTAGGTTGAGGTGTTGACAGAGGAGGAAGGTAACAGTTGCAGAATTTTCCAGATGAGTGCAGACACTGATGGCTCAGACTGATATAAAGTTATAATGACCAGGCTGAACGGGCCAGACAATGTGGTGGTGATATCCGTAGCTAGGAGAAGGTCACACATTCCACACAAAATTAAACAGTTTTAACAAAGTAAAATGTCTGATAAAGAAGTTTTGGAAGGAGCATTCTGGCATTTAAGCAAAAAATTCTGATGAGAAATTCTATACTAATGTTTAACTGACTGCTCTGGATCCGTGCTGATATTTCAGCTCCAATCATCTAAGTTTGGCT
>NW_026136718.1:5595182-5610182 GCF_905237075.1 Dicentrarchus labrax
GGTTTTAAGCCCCGCCTCTCGTACAGCTCACCTGGTTTCAGACTTCGACAAAGTTTGCAGGAGGATTTCTGGCCGACTAGGTTTAAATGACGTTAACGAATGACTTTTAACATTTTGTAACGCCACGTTCATTTCCCACACACACACACTCACGCACGCATGCACGCACACACACACACACACACACACACACACACACACACACACAAAAATGCCAAGAAAGCTTTAGACAATCACAGGAAGCTTTTTGAAAATGACGACTGATGGGTGTCTTAATCTTATCTGATACAGTAAAGGTCACCGACCAGGTGTCATCAGGGTAGATGTGGGTCCTCCAAAGGTCAGGAAAATTTACTAAGGCTGTAAAAGGGTAATTAATCCCTTAAATAAAGTACATAGTTTATTATTAGTTTGTAATACAGTTTATTTGTGTTTCATTTTGTTGCTGCTATGAAACTGGAACAGAATGTCACACAAAAACAGTTTGTTTTACCCAAATATTGTATAAATGGTAAAGTACCATTACACAAATTAGCAGTACTGAATACATTTTCACAGAAAGTTCGTCACAGATAAAAAAGGGTTGGAAAAGAATACAAACCATGTAAACATTTAAACTTCAAATACCCCCAAACTTTATACCGTCATGTCTTTTTCTTTTAAAGGGGTCTCTCCGGACCAGATGGCATCTTTTTGCTACAGCCCCCTCCTGATAAATGCCTACATCCTCTCAAACCCCATGCTGCCATGGGTCTTTAACACAGACTTTGTGTTAAAAATGTGTAGTTTCTGAGCCTAGATAACCCTGATGAGATCATCAGCGCTGTTTCCCCAGACTTGACAAAGCTCCTCCAGAGCCATAGTCATTATACAACAAGTCCCTTTTAATATTCAAATGACTCTGAAACATGCAGACATGTACCTGCAAATGAATGTTATTAAATTTGAAGAAAATGTTAAATTAAGATTAATTAAAATTAAATTAATTTACAAAGTAATTATAGCAGCTAGCCTATTATTTGACCTGATTTTGTATAATGAATTTACATTTTCACATTTAGGCAATAAGTTAATGCTTCAATCCCTTGTGATTTGCAGTCAGTGTAGCAGTTAAACCTCACTGCTATTACAAGTAACCAAAGCAGAGTAGTTATAGTGTTAGATTATTTATTTTTCTTCTTCTTCTTGTTTTTGGCAATATTAGTATTTTGCTAGGGCAAATGAGAGAAAAGAAACAAATATGGGTTTGTTTTTTGCATTAATACTGAAGACGTAAGACTTTGTAGCACAATGATTACAAGACAACAGCACTTTAAAGTATCACACATTTTGGTAATGCATCTGTTTGAATGAAATTTGATTTCTGGACAAGACTAAATAGACAACTGTAAGAAAAAAATAAGAGGAACCACTGCTATGTACGAAAGTGTATTGCATATACTTATAAAAAAAAGTTACATACACAGGTTCCAGACACCATAGCCGTTGATGTGTGAAGAGAAGTGAAGTTCACAAGAAAATATCCGCCGACAGTGATCAGCATGTGCACATTTATTTCAGAATCATCAACAAAGCCTGCATTCAATAGTCTGCACCAAAACAGTAGTTAGTACAACTTGAACTGAGGTCATGGAAAACCTTGTACATAAACAACAACAAAAGTCTGATTGAGCTCACAGTGTTTGTGTTATTTCAGCAGCTTTGTGGTCTGTGCATTTGTATCTGTGTTTATGTAAGTGTGTATGCCTGCACTGCTTGTGTCTACGTTCAATTAAGTGCATGGAGATGTGTGCATGTGCATGTGCATATGTGTATGTGCAGGTGTGTGTATATGAAATCAGATGAGCTCATTGTAGCAGTATGAATGGTAATCATACAGCCCCCTCTCGGCAGCCGTGTGTAACCTACTGAAACCCAAACAAGAGATGAAGTGTGATAATACACACACACACACACACACATGCAGTATGGTAGGAGATGCAGGGCTATTGTGGAACTTGAACCTTCATGTCTCACTGCCAGGTGATCTCATATTTTGGCCTAAATAAGAGAGGGAGAGAAAGAGAGAGAGGTGTAGAGGAAGAGAGAAGGAGTAGGAAACAGGGACAGTAATAAATACACCGGCAGTGATCCTGTAATCTGATATCTGTACTTGCTGTTGTGAATGTATCTACACAAAACTTTGATTGACTGATTTCTGTCTGTCTGACAACACAAGCAGCTCATAAGCAGGAACACATACATTTATATTGGGCAGGGACCACAGTTAAAAAATATGTTTCCTTCCACATAATTGCCTATATTTTGGTTGTTATTATGCAAATACGATGCTACCATATCTCGACTTAACCTGTAACCTGTGACGGCCAACTCCGAGAGTAATATTAAAAGTAAATGATTTCAAATATAAAAGAGGGACAGAGAAAATACTCACAGAACCAAACCCCTTGCAAAGATATCTTTGTTCCTTCATTTCCAGCTATAATTTGAAATAAATGTGGTTTATGGTTAACTTTTAAAAGCACTAAAAGGTTCTTTCATACACACTCTTCAGGAGACACCGATGTTTCAGGTTTATTGGCCAATGTTATTAAAAGCACAAAAACAAAATGTATCTGCACAGTAGTTCAGGAAGGATACAATGGTTCATATAAAAGGTATAAAACAAAGAGGCAGAAGGTACTTAAAGTCCCACCCCACAGGTGTTTTCACTTATTTTGCCTGGTTAGATCTTTTCTCAGGACTGTGTTTGACATTTACCTTTTCCTGTTACTCCTGTTGCACCTGTTAAGGCGGGACAACTTACACCTACGTTGAGTTGGGTAAAACATAGCTCTGCCCAACTTAAACCTGAGCAAATAAGGTCTTAGCAACCAGAATACTTGAAAACACCTGTGCAGGTCCTTTTAACAGTCAAAAGAAAGTAATAAGGTTATTAAAGTTATATTTTAGTATAGTTAGCTAAAAAAATAAAATTAAAAAAAACTAGAACATATTGTGAATTTACAAAACTAACACAAATAAAATAAAAATATACAGGAAATGTCTTTAGTCGATTTAGTAAAATCTGACAACACAATAAGCATAAAACTGAGATGACTAGGAATTTATTTCCTTCACAAAGTGTTTGTATTGTAATACCTATTATGCATGTGTTAAATCTTGCCCCTAAAAACTATAACTACTTCTGAAACTAATAAAACTAAACTGAAATGAGGAGATCTAGTCTGGAAACTTCCTGAAACTCAACTGAATTTAAAACAAAAATCAAAAAATGAAATAGAAATAAAAACCTGTGAAAAATACAAAACTATAAAAACTATGGTATGTAATAATAATCATCATAATAAGTTAATTAGTGATTTAAATACACTACAATACTAATTTTTTTCTCTCCCAGACTGTACTCTGATTTTGTTGTTTCATGAAACAAAGCAAAAAATATTAATTTCTCTTGAAGACAAAGCACCTGGTAACACATGAGACAAACGTCAAGTCACGTTTTTCTGACGTAATGTCACCACTTCTGACAACCCCCTCACAACCACACTTACACACACATAGACACATCGTGACCCCCGTGAACCCCCACAACCCCTCACGTTCCCCCGCTAACCCTTGCCCTCCGACCTTAGGCTGTAAACAGGTGGAAGCTGGAGAAGTGGCCGTGGCCTGGGGGGGTAGATATTATTTGCTCTAATTAGTTTGGTGGCCTGGAAAAACCAGACTTCTTCTTCCTTACTGTCTCATTGGTCTGAACACACAAGTCCAGGAGTGACTTTTTTTGCAAATAAATAAGATTGGCATGCCATGGCTTTTTTATTTCTCGACATTAGTTTTGTTAATTGCTGTAAAAAAGGTTTTCACTCAGTAAAAAGAGCCTATCAAAGCGAAAGGTGTTAAGTAACAATTGAAAGAAGATTAAAAAATGTGTCATCGGCTCTGTAGGAACTCGTATCTCTGCTCTTCACAGCAAACTAAACTAACTAACTCACTTGGTGTCCATCATATTTGTACATGCAGCGTAATCCAAGTGTTTTGTAGGTAAACATGCAAATAAGGAGGTAAAGATAGAACTTTGTGTCTCGTCACAGATGAGTAATTTCTGTTTTTTCATATATTACCACAATTTTGGCCCCTCTAACCTAACCTCATAACCATATGTGTACATACCAAGTGCAGATATTAATTATTTGTTAGATTATTTACAAAACTTTGGCATTGAATGTTCAGAGGTGTGCAGAATGCTCCATTACAACATTGTGTCTGGTGACAGGTTGGCCACTTCAATCATGCTTTATGAAAACATTTGTCCTAATAATTTTTGATGTACATATAGCTATACTTTGCTGTACTTGCAAGAGAGTATTGATAACAAACTGTTCCTTTAAGAAGAGAGAAAGGTACTAGGGTGAGAGGGACGAAGGAGGGAAGACTGGAGAAAAATCGAGGGAGGGAGGGATGTAGGCAGGGATGTAGGGAGGGATGCAGGGAGGGATGGAGGGCAGTCACCTGTGGTGTGGGAATGGAGCAGAGTTCTCCACAGGGGTTGGTGGTTTCTCCTGCTCCCCACTTCTCACCCCATCCCACCCCCACACACCCCACTCCACTTACCTCATCCCCCTTTTCACCTCCTCCTCTCTTTTGGATACAGCTGCAGGAGGGAGGGTGGTGTGTGGGAGAAGTGGATGGGTGCACTGTGAGAACTGACAGAAAAGACAGAGATCAGGATGGAAGGGTGGATCAAAGGTGAAGCAGGTGAAAGAAACTACAATAACTATGTGTATGCGTGTAGTGTCATTATATTTTATTGTATTATTGTCAGCAGAAACATTAAAACATACATAATAAGCTACATAGAGATTGTGGATTAAAGATGATCCTGTTATGAATTGTATCAAAGTAAAAGCATAGAATGTTACAAGTTATTTTGTTTGTTTTGTAATTTGTATTAATAATACACATCAATTTGTTTCATTTATGACTGCATCACTGTCAGACACAGACGAGATTTTCGTACCAGCATTTTCTTATCATATAAATATTGGTAACAATTAAATATGTGTAACGTATCTTTGGTCCTGTGTTTTTGTGGCTAAATATGTTTTCTGTCACTGAGAATTGCTGCAAATGTGACTGAATTGAAATTTTGGTGACAACACATCAAACTATACATGATGACGTACTTTTGAGCGTGTGTGTGTGTGTGTGTGTGCGTGTGTGCTGCCCTCTGTCCCGTAGGCAGCTGCTTCCAGATGACCCCCAGCAGCGAGCTGTCACTGGACATCTGCGTCACACATACACACACACACACACACACACCCACACCTACACACACACACACAAGTTTGTGTGCCTGTGCGTGTACATAAGAGTGTGGTGGCCTCTTTTCTGCTTGGTTGGGATTCTGTCACAAGTATTTGAAGCGCCTCGCCGCCACACACACTGACAATCACTGACATTAACCACAGGAGACGGACAGACAGATGTAAGTGTGTGTGTGTGTGTGTGTGTGTGTGTGTGTTGCTGATGTTAATGATGAGAGAAAGAGTCGTGTTTCTACAGTGCCGCCGAAATCACGGCCCATGACCCCTTGTCGGCAGACACATGCATGCAAAAACACACATAAGTGTCAAAATCTTTAGTAATAACATCATGAAATAGAGTTGTATTTCATTTTACTGCAGCGGAAGATGTACATTTGAGTTCTGACTGATTTGTCTCAGCAGCTGTAAGTATCAGAAACTAATTATGAGATCATTAAGAGATTAACTGCACTCAGAAATGATTACATTTAAATTAAAAGCACATCTAAAAATCTTTATACTGCAATTGAGAACTCAGACAAAACTAAATTGTTTTAGTTTAATATGAACCAACATAGTAAAATCGGCCCATACACTCGGCCCAGATACTGATATGAATTATAGTCCACATGTGGTCCAGGACTGGTACTATATGACCATAGCTCGCCCTATTATGGCTATGTGTTGGACCAGACAAGTTTCAGCACTCTTGTTTGGGAGGAGCAGTGGATTCAGTGTCCTAGTTTTTACTGGCTACATTTACTCCTTTAACTTTTTGTCAACACATTACAACACACACAGTGCTGACAGTGGAGGAGAGAAAGAGAGGAGGGGAGTGGAGGAGAGGAAGGGAGATTGTCAGACATTTTACTGTTTTGCAAATGGTGTGGTGTGAAAAAGCAATAAATATCTGTTTGGTGCAAGTGGGGCCGGAATAGGACCAGCTATGGTCATATGAGATATGGCTATATCATGGACCATATGTGGCAACCAGATCGGGCCCACATGTGGACCCTAATCCATTACAGAAGTGTGTGGGTTGTCACTGGGCCAGACCAATTTAGCATTTTACGCTTGCAACCTTACCATTCGGGGAAAATGTGACCTCTGCTCTGATCTGAGATATGGTTTGAATCCATGCTTTCAACATCATATTCAATTATTTGAAAAAAGAGAAAAATGTCAGAATTAGAGAAATGTGCTGTTTTGAGAGCCATTTGAGGAAACTCAATAGGTAGTTATAACATTTACATGACAGTCAAAACAGGTCTTCTTCTTCTCTTTACAAAAATAAATTGGTGATAATGATGAATTAATTGCATCACACAGGACAGAAAACAGATTCCTCCTTTAAATGACATTACATTAAAATATGAGAAAGTTTGATGAGAAAAAATGAGAGAGACAGGGACAGACACACAGGAAGTTGGGACTTTTCTTCCCAGTCGTCTCTAACTCTTTCTGCTGTGCACACAAGCTGCACGTCTGACAGAGTTTTCCGGCAATCTCCTCTAATCTGTTGAAACAATGTGCTGAGGTGTGTGTGTGTGAGAGAGAGAGAGAGAGAGAGAGAGAGAGAGAGAGAGAGAGAGAGAGAGAGAGAGACTCTGTGTGAGTAGGGTAAGGTAGGGTAGGGTCCCACACCACTGTGATTGGGGTCAAAGGTCGTCAGGGAACCAGGGAGCTGTCATGCTCCATTACATTGTGCTTTGGGACAGAACTAAACCCAGAGTGAGGCATACTGAAAACTTTTTTTTGTCCACTTAACAGTCCCATTTTACACTCATCTGGACACTTACGGGTTATGCGTGACCACACACACATGCACACACTGTATTTCCAGTATTCAATAATAAATAAATGTATTGAGTATAAAATGAGTATTGATAGGCGGGACACATCATTTTCATTCTTAATAAGATCCTTTTATTAGCCTGTCTCATTAAAGTAAGCAGCTGTATTGTTATTCGTCCTGTTTTGCTGTAAATGATTGTGGTCACAATCGCGAGCTATGATGGGGAGTAAGTATAGGTCATGTGTATAAAATCTTACGTCATGGTATATGTATACTGTGAAATCAGTTTAGGGACATGGTGAACTTTCTGGAAAATCAATTGAGAAAGTGTCTATAGATAAAAACTACTGATTTTGCCCAATCCATTGAATTGAATAACTGAGAGCAGGGACAAAAAAACTCATATTTATTCATTTATTTAGATCAACCAGAATGTATTAGGAACAACATAGTGCCAGTGCTTCTGACTTTTTTTTTGTTTTTTTGTTAAAAAAAAGGGTATGCAAGTTGACTTCATCTGTGAATTTCCAGTTTATGTTATGTGATTCTGTTTTTGTTTATGTGCATTTGTACTCTCACGACAAAGAAATGCTGCATCTCAAGGGGCTATCCTTTCAAATGTATCAAAATGTATGTCCAGAAAGTTATTTTACCCCTCTCCATCGGTCGGATAAATCAAAAGGCCAAACCTGGCTTGTCATATTCCCCCACCCACATGGAAAATCTCACAGCATGGCCACAAAAATATGAAAATGTTCATTTAAATCACAAATCTAAAAGTTCTGGTCACCAGTTTATCTGCCGTTCTCACTAATGAAACTGTCCTGACTGTTGGACAATTGGTTTCAGTTGAACATTCGGTTGCTAAAAGCAACCACAGTCCCACAGCAGTTTAACTGACACTGTTACTTCCACCATTTTGTCAGACCAAAGTAAATATCGACAGGCATCTTTTATCTACTCCCCAAATGCTCTTAAAACCTTATTTGCGTTTTTATATTTTTCCTGCAATCAGCTTACTGCTTACAGAGCCACCCATTATGCGAGCTGTCTGAGGCTAATGTCTCTCTAATATAAGATTCTAAGTAACTAAATTGACAGCTTGTCTATACTTTATAGTCTTGTTATTGTTATTGTACTAATTCAGTTTTTTTAATCACAATTATTTCATTTGTTGTGTTTTATGCAGTAAAAACTTTGAAAGCCAGCTCCTGTCTTCAAACAGGTTTTTTTTCTTTGATGAGTGCCTGTGGTAAAATCACATTAAGCAGAGGAAACCACACTTTCATAGTGACATTCTTGGCCTCCACCTCATCTTATAATTATCTTATAATTGCTAAACCTGCAACTTTCTTTGCCAAATATCACTGTATCATGGGAGCAGTTGTACTGGAGTAGAAAAAGCAGCCAAAAAAACATCCGCTTCCTGCACCATTCATGTCTGTAGCCCATTTTTTTTTTTTTTTACTGACGCACTAGACTGCGCTGACGATCAAAAATACCAACCAGGGATTTCTGACTTCCATTCTGACGTAACTTTCAGAGATGCGCCACTGTACCCTGAAAATGACCACTGAAGAATGTTGATTTGAAAAGGTTGTAATGGGTTTTTCCTTTCTATTCTGAGGCAACTTTCCACCATCTACGTGCAGACTGTTTCCCTGACAGAAGGTGCTCTCAGCTGTCCACAGCCTATTCATCACTCCAACAGGCCGGCTGACTTAATGTCTGCAAGCTCTGCAGAGAGACACATGTGATGACAGAGCACACGGTTGGCCCGGGCAGCAGGTGTGTGTGCGTTAGCGGGTGTGGAGATTGAGACAGAGAGGTAGTCTTTTATCTTTCATCCTGTCTGGTTGGGTCAAGATATGATCGATTTGTTGACTGGCTGAACTTACGATACTAAGAGTGGTGGATTTCACAGTTAAAACTTACACATTTTGAAATGATAAAGTTGCCCCATTCAAACAATAAGCCCTGAACTGCCCCTTTGTGTGACATCACAACTGCACGAATGATATCATGTATGTAGCTTTTATAATTTAGTGTTGGAACCAGCTTTATGTACTGCCACAGTGGTCAAGGGAGGGGATGCTAGAGATTTTGATTTTGGAGCTCTGGAAACCAAGTAGGCTAACATTTGTTTAAAATGTTGCAATGAGTATGCTTCATATTACTGCATATCTGTCCACAGCCAGCAGCTGAATAGCTTAGCTTAGCATAAAAACTGCTAACTTGGCTCTGTCTAACAGCACATCTAAAGCTCACCCTAAATCTTTTTTTACCATTAGGTTATGTACTGAACAATTTCTTGGCTCTGTGCAGTCACCAGGCAACCAGTCCATCACTCATATTAACTTGCAATAAGCCTATAAAAAACTTAACTTTTTCCCCAA
Source organism: Dicentrarchus labrax (assembly GCF_905237075.1). NCBI lineage: Eukaryota > Metazoa > Chordata > Actinopteri > Moronidae > Dicentrarchus > Dicentrarchus labrax. Next base: position 5,604,680 of record NW_026136718.1, read on the forward strand.
AAAACTTAATTGTCTTGGATTTTTATTTACTGTGTAATAGACGCTTCTGTCTATGTATAAATGCAGCCAAAAACAAGCCTACGCAGTCATTCCTAACCCTGACATTTTCCACTACGTTACTTACAACATCCACATACCTTCTTACTCTTGAACAACATTGCCCTGTTGAGAAACCTTTGCTTGCCGATAAGGGGACACAAAGGTAAGCTGTGAGAACTGCTGTCATTGAGATGTTGGGTTTTCCAGCAGGTCTTGTGTGAACTGGGTGGTGATGGTGCAAGCTGCTCCTACAGCGTATGTTTAGTCCCAGTCTAGTGGAAAAAAACCTGTCCAACCTGTCCTATACTCCCTCTGCTATGTCAGTGTATGTGTGTGTGTGTGGGCTACTTACCTCACTGGGAGCAGTAGGAAAAACATCCGAACATTCATCAAAACAGCAAAGCACAGATGAAGATAAGACCGTTCTGTTTTTGTATGACAAGTCTGTTTTTGAGTGAGTGTTCCCTTCAGAGAAGAGAGAGAAGGGCTTCAGTGTGTGTGTGTGTGTGTGTGTGTGTGTGTGTGTGTGTGTGTGCGTGTGTGCGTGTGTCAGAGAGAGGGAGACACAAGACAGGACATAGAGACAAAGAGCAGGCTACAACTAGTTTTAAAGCCATATGCTGCCACCAAATCAAATATCTGTCTTTGATTGGACCTCTCTTGGAGGCCAGATAAGAAAAAGCCTCAGCAGTGTTGTGTGTACGTGGTTTTCAAGCTGCAGCTTTCAAGGCATCTCGTTTTCCCCTGTAGTCTGATAACGCACATTAAAGGCTGGTACAGCCTGAGCTCCTTTATGAACAGTGTAGGTGGGCAATGTATCCTGGCAACGGGAACCAAAATATGGCAACACGTTCCTTAAAACAAAATGTCAAAATAGATACATGTTTTGTATGTCCAAATATCCAACCCAACGTCCCTCATAGAAGGTTTTGCAACAGTATAAAAACGTAACACTACTTAAGGGGTTGCTTATCAGCAAAAGGTCATAATTGTATGTATTTAAATAAACAACAAATACTATGTTTTTCTGGCGAGGACAGTCTGGACATAGGGATATACATATATGTGCCAATGCAAATATAATATACCCAATTAATTATTTTATAGCAATGGCAGAAAGTCTGATGTTTGTCTAGTTTGGTCCACTCTCTGTGATTGAGGAAAGGCTTTAAAAGTTAAGAATCAAGAGTCAAGAGGAGGATATTGGCAATAAGCAATCACAGAAATAATATAAGTCTGTTAAAAAAAACAGCCTGTTATCCTGTACAATATGTTTAGGGGAGTCAGAGATAACACAACATTATTAAAATCCAAAGTATATTTATGTATTTCAGTCCAAACTCAAAGCAAAATTCACTCATGGCATGAAAACTGTAGTCCGTGTAACCAGAACAACCTCCTAACTTTAATCAGTTCCTACCACTCCAATAACTCGACGCTAATGGATTAATGGTCACACATTAACAAAAAAACATTACTCCTGACACCTGCCAGGCTTTGTAGAAAAGGTTGATTTTTTCACTAAGTCACTAAGAGAAGTAGGAACCCGTCGCTAAAGTTCCATCCCAAGAAACTGAACACTGTCCCTCTTGGCTCCTCTTGCCCAGCATGTCACGGCCTTAGCATTAACAGTGTATAGCTCCTCAACAATCACAAGCAAATCTACAACACTTTCACATGTTGGCAGAGCGTTTCCAGCTAAGGAATAACATTTAGTGAAGTGTGAGTAGGATTTTATATATCCGCATGAAGCCTTCTGTTCTTTTCATTTAAAAAAGCTAAAGTTATAAGTGAGAGTGTTAAAATGTTTGATGAGGGATGGGCTCTCGACTTTAAAGTGTTTAAGTATTTTTTATTTTTCTTTGCAAGTCTTTCATCTCTCCCTCCCAGAGACATTTTAATATGTTACACATTAACTCTACAGATGGTGTCGGAGGCGACAGACCAACTTGTGCGTGGCAGAGGCGTGTAATTGTGCCGTCGCTCGACTCGGCGGTTTGTTTTCCAAGCTGGGAGATGATTGGAGCTGATAAGACGAACCTCTAAATATAAAGTTGTGGAATCATTAAAACCATGTAAATATTCCCCTCCAATCCCTTTACACTAATCCCTGCCATGACCAATGAAACCATTCATTAGAAAATCATCAGCTTTGCAACATTCCAGGATTTTTGACTTTATGCATGTGTGTGTATGTGTGTGTGTGCATCTGCATAGCATACAAGTGAGAGAGCATAGGAGTGTGTTTTATGTAGCGTTGCTGCAATTATGGATCCATTTCTGCGAGTGTGTGTGTATGCATTGACTGGGTGTGTACTGCTTATTTATGCAAATCACTGTGCCGTTTTTATTTAGGTATAACTGACAACGTTAGGTCTAATCCTGAGTAGAAAATGTCAGACATTGTTCCTGGTCCATTTAGCAGATTGCTAACAGGAATCGCTACACCTGGTTAACATTTTGTGGCCCAGCTTCAAGGTCAAGAAAGTATTCAATTTTTTAAATCCAACAATCACATTTTCTGTATCCAGCTTTGGTATGCAACCTCCAGCTATATCAGGGTTACAGCTTCTAGATCCACGTGGAGAATGAAAATATAAGAGCTTCTTTATGGGTAGGATGTTCATTGTAGGTGACCATGATCATAGTTGTGCTTTAATACAGCATGCTGAGAAACTGAATGTAACTGGCTTCATCCTTAATGTGACACGAGCAGAGAATTGCAGCAGCACTGACTTACTATCTGGTTGATAGTCAGATAGACCATGAAATAAATTACATGCCAAAGGGCAGGCAGACAAAGTTAGCAACCTGCTGCTGAATACAGTGAAGCATTCAGCATTTAGCAGCTAAACAGCCAGATATATCCCTCAGGAGTTAGTCTAAAACAGAATACTGTACTTTGTTTTTTTCTGTGCCAGTTTTAGCATAATTTGCACTTGTTTATTTGCCTGTAGTTTTTGACTGCTCCATGAGGAGATGCATATGTAGTAGGAAATTACAATACAAGGAATTAAAGGCTCAGTGTAGTCTTTACTTCCTTAATGCAATGTGTTTCTCGTTCAAACCTGATGATACAACTAAACGATCATTCTGAACCGAAAACCATCAGGATATACAGAAAGTCAAGGAAAGAAATGCACGTTTGTGTAATAATTTAAAGCTTTATAGTGGTTTCATTGGTTGGGGCTTTTGTTCTTGCCATATACATTTGCTATTTTCCAGTAAGTGATCGCTGAGTTAAAGCCTGTTTCATGGGTTCTTTTAAGATTGACCAACACTGGTTTTGAGCCTAAGGTGGGTCTGGTGCAACAACACACAAGCTACCTGCCAGCAAGATGAAGGAGAAGGCCTCCATTTCAGGCCATGCAGTGGGTATCGGTGAACCTTCCCCCAGGTGTGTGTGAGAGTAAGAGAGAGAGCTGAGGCACCCTCCTTGGCAGCCAGTTTGAGGAAAGATTATCTTGACAAATTGGATAAACATCTTGTGTGTGACAGGATGCTGATGGAGGGTCCGCCTGCCCACACACACGCACACACACACACACAGTCACACACACCTGGGATTGCTGGTTTGTTTAGCCACAGACCGTGTGTGTGTGTGTGTGTGTGTGTGTGTGTGTGTGTGTGTGTGTGTGTGTGTGTGAACCCAGCCTAAAGGCAGGTAACAACAGGTCTCCCTCCACAAACAGAGCATGCAGGTTCTCAGGTGTGTCGGCCTGCTCTGCTTCACATACTGTGTGTGTGGAGAGTGGTACTCTCTTTAGAGACTTTAAAGTGATCTCATTGGTATTTTCATCTCACATATGTTGAAGTGTTCATGTAATACCTACAGAGAGTTATGTGTGGAGCTGTAAAACCATACCATAATGCCACGTTGATTTGTGGCATGTTTGCCTTCAATGAAGTCAGTATATTCTTTCTCTTTTGCATTCTTACAAATGACCAGTCTAGTGTATCTGTATGCATTCATCATTAGGGAATTTAAATTCACCTTGTCTTGGCATTTGAATCCTCTAAGGCAGGGGTGTCATTGCATACCAGTTGCCACATGCAGAAACAGTATATAGCCCTGAGTCATGAACCTTGCAATTTAAGAGACCATCTTAATGAGTGAGTTTTAAGCAGTTTGTGCTGTACAGTTTACAACAAGAGATTCAGAGTAGTGAAGTATGCATCCAAATAAGCTGAGCATCATTTTGGCATGGCACCTCATCTGAGGAAATCTGGACCTGTAGAATCTGACATTGAGAGATGTCAGAGTTTGTTTGTTGAAAAATGCAATTTATCTTGTTTAGGATTTAAACCCCCAAATTTAGAACTTCACTACTCAGACTTTGAGATATAAATGCCAAGACTTTAGAGTTGCACAGCAATGACTTAGTCCAACCCCTGCAACTGGTTTTGGTAGTTTGATAGTAGTAGTAGTAGTATATATTAAAAATAATTATAGAATAAAAATTTGTGTCATCATTTTGTAGCAGGCTGGTTTATACTCTCAAATATCATGTGGTAGCATGGCATTAAATCCTATCTAAACACACGCATGCACGTACAGTGTATGCCCGCAGACACTGGAGTCACTGAGAGGTTAATTTATCCACTCCCACCCTCTTTTTCTTTGACGGGTCCATCTCTTTTTAAACCCAGGATTTGGCGATTCCTTATCGGTCTCCCTCTCTTCTTCTATCTTTCTGTCGTTCTCTGCTCCCCAGGGGGTTCGGAGCGCTCACATTTGGAGGATTTTCAGTGCCACTTTTGTCTTAATTAAACAGCCCAGCTCTGAGTTTCACCAGATGAACAGAAAGATGACTGTGGTTCACAGAGGGACACTGAAAACACTTCTGTGTGTGTGTGTGTGTGTGTGTGTGTGTGTGTGTGTGTCAGTGGGTGGCACAGAGAGGTCACAGGCTTTACTGTTAGCATAGCAGTGTCATGCTTGATACTCTTTCCGTTTCATGTGTTTAGCCAATGCTCTTATCCAGAGTGACATAAAATAAGTAAAAGCCAGCATTGCATCTACCCATCATGGCTGATGGCGGAGTATTAAAATACTACAAAGCACAATAAGGCCAGCAAAACCAGCAGGTTTTAACTGTAAGAAAACTACCAGGTAGGTTACATTTTTGTAGTAACAAATGGTAATCTAACTAATAATGCCCAATCTAGTTCTGTATAAGTCAGGTTATTAGTTTGTTTACAATCTGAGTGAATGTCCATCAACATGCTTTTACAAAGAAAAACATCTCTTCAATGGGAAGACGCACCCTACAGTCGCATTCAGATGGGTTGATGGTGCAGTGTTGCTGCTTTGTTGTTCGCTGTGGGAAGGGTGTGGATCCCTTCTTAAACCGCAGCAGGAAGCCAGTAAGTGACAAGTGCTCAGGGAAGACACATTGTTGTTCTCGCTGACTTCTTCAGTGTACATGCAGTGGGTTGGTGCTCTATTTAAAAAGGGCACGAA
>NW_026136718.1:5615182-5655182 GCF_905237075.1 Dicentrarchus labrax
GCCTGCACTTCATTAGGACTCTGTTCTATTGCTTATTCAGCAAGGAGTGAAGATGAAATGACATGACACAGTTTGAGTAAATTGCATTATTTTATGTTCTATTATAACAAGGCAGGAGAGGTGACATGAGGTTATTCAGAGGAGATTGCGAGAGATGAAATTAGATGTAAAAAATGATGAAAAGGAACAAAATGGGGAGAGATAAAATGAGATGGAAGGAGATTAAGATAGATGGGAGGAAATCAGATGGAAAGTGAGGAAATAAGTTTAAGGGAGAAGGGAAAAGATGACACCACACATGATATTTAAAACAAATAATATTGTTGACAGCACACATTAGTATTTCACTGCACAATATGTGGAACTTGTTTGATTTACATTTAGGAATTATTAACTTTTGCTTTTATGAAATAAAGTTTGTCAATAAACTTTAAGTTTCTTACTTTCTTTAAACTTTTCTTTAAAAATCTTTCTCAGCTACATAAGGAGGTCACAAGAGATCCTAGTTTACTATAAGACTTTCCTTTGCTTTAAAATTTAGTTCATATATCAGAATCAGAAGTCTTTTTTTTTCTGTTGATTTCCTGTGACAATTTTTGTTTGCAATATCACCATCTTGAAAAACTGTTCACATAACAATAACATTTTACAACTTGTATGGATGTAAGTATGCTACAAATAAAAAAATAAAAAAAAGATGTGTGTGACATCATTGTCTCTAGACACAGTCGTGTGATTTGGAGAATTGGAGGCTGAATGTGTGGCTCCAATTCACTCTCTGACTGTTGGGCTATTCAGCCTTTTTCAAAAGAGAAACTGATGACTTACACACACTCTCACACATTTATCGGCCAAGTGAGTGGGCACATTTGTCTGTTTTTATGTGTGTGTGTGTGTGTGTGTGTGTGTGTGTGTGTGAGAGAGAGAGAGAGAGAGAGAGAGAGAGAGAGAGAGAGAGAGAGAGAGAGAGAGAGAGAGAGAGAGAGATGGAGATCCTGGGGAAGCCTATAGAGAAAATCTGGTAATTATTTGTATTTTAATAAAGCTTTGTTGTAAAAAAGTAAAGCAATTATTTAGCATACTTGATCATCATCATGTTTGAAGTTTTATTATCTCTGCTGAGTATGAAGTAAAAAGTTCAGAGTCTGGACGTTTATCAAGCCTATACAGGCTTTGCATTTATCTAACAAACCAATCCACATGATTTGTTGTAGTTACAGCTTCAAACCACTTAAACTTAAACACACTTTAACTTTATAAACTCATATTGTGCAACATTGTTCCATCCCTCAGATCTGTATTTTATAGTAAAGTAAGGTCAGAGTGCGAAATACAGTCTCAGGGGGTCTTCAGTCGCATATTTAACACCTAGAATTCCCTGAAAATGTCTTACAAAACATTAATTACTGTGATGGCAAGGCACTATTTAGGGGTGACAGCTGCAACCCCATGCCACCTCTCTGCATGCACACGAATACATGTATATATATATAGTCATGCAGTGTATATAACATATTTTAAATTAAGAATTTAAGAATTAAGTGTTCAATTAAGACAGCAGAGTTCAATGTAGAAGAGATGGTTTTTCTGTCTTACTATAACTGTCTGTCTGTCTCCCTCCAATCTAACAGATAATTAGCAGGACTCTCCTTCAAGGGTGAAATTGAATTTTTGGTTTTATGCTTCGGCAGCAAGACAGAGAGCAAGAGTAGTGAGGAAGACAGATGCCTTCTCACTGACCTTATGGCTGAACTGTAATAATGTTAAACCATTTTTCTTTCTTTTTCTCGTTCATTGTGTGTGTGTATGTGTGTGTGTGTGTGTGTGTGTGTGTGTGAGAGAGAGAGAGAGAGAGAGAGAGAGAGAGGTGAGATGAAGAGAGTATTCCAAAGGGCTTAAGGGCATTTCTCAATGTTAAAGGGGTAGGTTTTCAATTACAGTGTGTGTAAGTGTGTGTGTATGTGTTCACATGCTCAATGACAAACCTCTGAGCCACCGACACCTCTCTGCCACTAGCTGCCATGTTCGAAGTAACACGCACATTTTATGATACCATAACTGACAGGATAATATACTCCACTGTTTGTTTTGTCTTTTGAGCACTACATGAGGCATGAGAATGTCTGAGACATCAGTGTGATTACAGTAAATAGAGGAGATCACCAAGAAGCTGGCAGCCTCTGCTGCCTTCCACACATCATTTTACATTCTGTGACACCAGCTTGGATGTGGCTGGAACTCGGATGCTTTACAGAGCCTGTCGTCAACAGGAAGTGTTTGACTAACACATGGGAGGCTGCAGTTTGCATGATGCCTTTTTATCAATCAAATGTTTCTATTTTAAGGCATCATAAAATTTTATAATAGAGCAGAAAATACCTTAATTGTTTGTCTTGTCTAAATTGATTCGAAGTGTCTGTGTTTTGCCATAGATGAGCTTACTTTTGACGCTGTCTATCAGAGCTTCATTGAGTTTTGCAGCCTTACTTTTCTTTGATGATGACTTGCCATCTGAGGTGCATTGATCTGCATTATCCCTCTTTCTTTTTGGCTGATATTTGTGGGTTTGTTTTACCCACCTGACTCTGTAAGCGCTGCATTCATCCTTTTCTTAGCCGAGGTGGTGTCAGGGCTTCTGTGTCAATAAAGAAAATGTTTGAGTCTCTTGAATTTTAAAGTAATAGTTTGAAATTTTAGGAAACACTTTTCTTTGCTTTGATTCATTGCGCTAACGACAATATAAAAATGACCAGTTATGGTTTTATGTGCTGTTATGTACTTCTGTTATGTAGTAACTAACTATTATGACTATGGGGACTGTAACAAACAAATTTCCTCCCGGGGGTAAATTAAGTATTTCTGATTCTGATTCTTAAGTACACCCTTCAGCTCTACGATCCAATTTGTGTTACAACTTTTGTATGGCAAAAACAAACCTTCTGCACAACAGGGCAGATCATTGACAACTTAGGAGGCTGAGAACGGCTCTTCTGCAGGGAATCAAGGAGACTTATGTAGAGCTTCTCAAACTCAAGACAAAAACGTCCCTCAAAGGTGAAAGAGTCGTTCCATTTCACAATGTGAACCTGGGCTGAGTCAAGCTCTTTCATCTTTTTAAGGATTATTTCCTGAATGTATGAGATATTAGAGCGATACTTGATATAAATGCAATGTGATTTTGACAAACAATTTGTGCTGCACCTATCTCTACGCCTTCCACTCCCCAGGAGATCCTGCACCTTGTAGTCAGAGGAGGCAGAGGAGAGGCCTTCTTCAACGATCTGAAAGTCTTGGTTGTCAGTCGTGATGTTCGAGTAATGGCTGAAATAAATAACTGGTGAGAGGTGGGATTTAACCAAATTCTAGTTCTGTTCAAGTATCTGTTCATGTGTATTATTCCTGTTTTCACTGTTACTTCTAAAAACAATCTGCCAATGCCACCTACATTAGCTGTGAACTAAGTTAAGTAGTGGTTTATCTACATTGCAACCAGATGTTCATAAAAACTTAACATCAGGCAGGGGTAACGTGGCATTTGGAGAATTTAATCAACTTGTTGGTGATGTTTTGTATGAGGTTGCAACCAGATGTCGGGTTGTTTTCGAGTGAACGAGCCAACAAACATAGTTGAGATAACTGAAATGATGAAGTCTGAACATAGCTCTATATATCTGTTATTTGACACTCTACTTATTCAATTCCGTAGCTTGTTAACATCTCTCGCCCACACACTCTCATCCCAGCATACGGCAGCATAAAAGATGGGCCGTCACATACTGGTAGAACATCTGCAGTTGCTGAAGTCTCCGAGCCTTTGCAGGATGTAGAGTCAGCCCTGGTCTTTCTTGTAGAGGTCATACATTTACACTCTGATGTATTTGTAGGAGTGAAGGGAATGCAGCTCTGTAATAAACCCTACCTTCATGAAGGTTATAATTTTTTTGTTGAAACAGTTTCAGTTGCTGCTTTATAACGCCCCTCTGCTTTTTAACACGTGGTTAACATTGTGAAACGATATTAGTTTGGTAAGGTTTTAGAAAAGATTATGATTTTGGTTCAAATAAGTATGTTAGGTGACGCAGCTTGCCAATACTGCGGCTTTCTGTTTCACACAGGACACAAATCCCAGTCTGAAAGGTGAAAATCCTGTGTTTGTTTGACAAATCCATCCACCCCAACCAGCTCCTTATGTGGACATTGTCTCTCTTTACACTACATCACCTGACACAGGCGGATTACATTGGAGTCAGGTGCGTCTCAAACTGACGCTGAAGGGTTCTTGTTACGTATGTATGTGAGGGGTGTGACAAAATGCCGGTACTTGACGTCCTGGAAATAAGAATGAGCTTGTTTAAGAGAGGAAAGCCTCCAGTTTTTAATACCAAACTGCTGCTTCAGTACATGTAGATACCTCCCCTCTTTAATGACCATCCCCCATTTGTGCATACAAACTTACAGTGCACATGGATCAATAGACTTACAGTGTGTATAGAATCACCTTCTGTAACCTGATTATTCCTCCTGTTTGTTGGTGTGAACTGAAGCTGTGCACAGTACTTTCAGTTATTTCTTCTTCAGTCAGAAGCATGTACACAGTTAGAGAACAGAATTTTATTTATATGTTACTACAGTATTCTACATTTATCATCATCAACAAAATGACTCAGCAAGATATTAATTGTGAAGAAAATAGATCATTGTCACATACAATTATACAGTGCCGGGGAGGGCTTTTAATATCTAAATTAAATTAAAGTATAGTCCCACCATTTCACCGTTTACAAGACTATCTACACAATAAGTAAAGCAAACTATAATTTTTGTGTGAAGTGTGTATTCAGTGCTGGAGTGATTGATGAACAAGACTTTTGGGCAACGATATGACTGAGATCTTGTTTTTACTGAAATGATTGTTTCTGATGAAATGATGTGCTTTGTTACTAATTTTAATAATAAATCTGAATAGCCACAAACACACAAGTACAAGCAATCTGTCTTATGCACATTATACTAATTTAATTTTAAGATGTTAAATTTATATTTTACAATATTCATTTACTAAAATTTGAAAAGAAAACTATGTGTGTGTCCATGCTCTTCACTCCACCATGCTTACTCATTAATCTGTCATCCATCAATATCAACTCATCCCCGCCCCGTAAACAGAGCTATCAGTGATGGATCACCCTGATTTATTTCAAGAGACAAGACCTAATCAATAAGGTTAAACACACTAATGTGGTTCTAGAGTGTGAGCAAACAAGTGTGTGTGTGTGTTTGTGTAGATGGGTGGAGGAAAAAGGCGGGCTGGGGGGTGTGGGTCTGATGTAACAGAGTCAGTTTCATCACCCGAGGCATCGAGGATGAGGAGGAGGAAGACGAGAAGAGACAGAAGGGAAGCGACATGAAGAGTCTAAAATGACTCTCTCTCTCTCTCTCTCTCTCTCTCTCTCTCTCTCTCACTCACACACACACACACACAGACACACACAGACACACAGTGTCAGCTTCCATCAGTAGCCTGTATGGTTGTGAGTTATGACTGCAGATATGCGATCATTTACACTCACTGCTGCAGATAGCCAGCGGCTACTGTTCTCGCTGTGTTTGCGTATGTGTGTGTGTGTGCAGAGATTTTGTGTGTCAATACACAACAGCGTAGCCAAGGAAAAAAGCTGAAGATGAACCCAAACGTATACTTTGCTATACATTTTTCAAATTCCAGATGTATAGAAATAAAAGACAATTGCTGTCAGAACTCCCATAAGGCCTTAGTTTATTTCATCTTAATAAAATGTATACAAACTGACAAGGTGCGTTATTTTTGCTATCCAGTGCTGTAGTAAATATACACATTAGTCCTCAAATATGGACAGAAGGCCCCAGAGACATGTTTTAGCCTGAGAAAGAGAAAACCCACTGTGTTACAAAGGCTAACATATCTGTAACTATTTATTTTAACCTGCAATAACTGATTTATTGTTTTGCCACTTGGGGGGAATGGAAACAACTGTGAACACACCATCGCCATATCAACCTTAAAGATGATGATATGTCAAAACTGTTAGCAAACAATTAATTATTTACACATCAAGCATTTTAGGAGCAACATTATCATTAATTTGATGTTGTTTTTCTGGCCACCTGGTTGATGCAAGTCCAATATTAACTCTGTTTTTGGTCTCTACCAACTCCTGATATAGGCTCTTTAGCTGCTCGTCTCTGTTCCCCAGCTATATTCACTAACCGTTTGGTGTTGATTAGATAGTGTCCAGTGGGTTTTTAGAGCTTCTTTGCAGCTGTTATCAAAAACAATGTTATGAGAGCAGCGAGAGTGAACCGAAACGCAGTAGCAAGGAAGCTGCAGATTCAGGTTATAATTCCTTGTAGGTTGATCACAACAAGCTTCCATACTGTCAAATAGTTTTTTACATTGTCATTTGATACATTGTTAGTATAAAAATATCCATCATAGTTGCTAAATGTTCAAATGCTTGTGATATAAATACAATTTCAGAACTTATAAGGAACAAACTTGCATGTTCAGATGTAGCAAAGTGTGAAATTTAGTGAGAACCATCATAATACACAAAAGTTACAAGAGATTTTCATTCCATAATGAACTCCCTAAATGGAGTTAACTGTAGATTTCAAATGCACATGTTGCACTGTGGGTATGACAATCAAAGACAATATGCACACAAGAGAAAGCGATTATTGTACAGTGTCATGGTCATGGAGAATGTAGGCTTAATTCATGTCATAAAACATAATGTAATGGTAAATAAACATCCATATATTGAAAACAAAGCAAAGGAAGTATAGCAAGGAAACCCCCCAAAAAACAACATGCACAAATAACAGACGGTTTTCCTCCGTATTACTTCAAGGTATTTCTCTGCCTCAACATTTCCCCCCAAAACCTCATAGCGATGTGTGTCCTGTCCAACTGAAGCTTTCGTTTCAGTTCAGTTCAGGTCATTCCACTTCAGGTTGATTCACTTTAATTCAGTTTGCTTCACCTGGAAATGGCTCACAGTACTGACAGCAAGCTCTCATTTACTCCCCATCTCTTGTACTCCAACTGGCTTGATGTTACACTATCAGCATCACCTACAGGGAGACAGAGACACGATGTTAGTGTGAGCTGTTGAGAGAAAGACAGGACAGACAGGACTTGGGTAAATGTAATAACTCTGTCTTCCCTTTTTCTCTCTCTTATTGTAATCAGACTGCTGCAATATGAAAACCTCACATCTCAAGGAAGTCTACTTTTGAGGAATAACAGGAAGAAAGTGATGTTTCTTTCAACATTTTCTCTTTAAAAAAACATGAATTTGTGAGAATGTCAAATGCATTTTGTTTAGCGCATGGGCACATAACGAATTCTTGATTCAACCAAAAACAGAGAAACCCTACAAACCGATGTAGATACAGCAAAGGGGTGAGGTGTCTGTTTTAGTCAAGTCAAACCAATGTCCTCACACACACACACACACACACACACACACACTCTCTCTCTCCAACACACACACACACACACACACACACACACACATACAAAATTCAATCATGTCTCTGCTGCTGCCTCGGGCAAACACAGTGTGGAAACCTCACTATAGTGGAAAATCACCTTTTCCATGTTATTTTACACAGCAGCACCTACACTACACACAGAGAGAGAGTCTGGCTGCATTTACACCAGGAACCAAGAGATCTGATTTTTTAACCCTTTGTGGTGCAGATCTCACGCCGTCACGGCCGTCTCAGCCACAAGAGTCGGTGAGGAATGTGATTTTTATACAACCGTGAAAGAAATCTGTGCCTCAAAGAGCTAATGTGATCTTGTGACAATAGCGAGTTTGTTGCTGTGAGCCTTCTTAGTGAAGTTTGTATCATCATGATACCCAACTGGATGGGAAGTGAATTTTCTGGAAGGTCGTTTGGCAGCTTTATAATATTTGAATGGTTGAGACATCAGGTTTATTGACTGTATGTGTAACTGTGATAATTCACTGTCATTTTCATAAATATTTTTTTAATTTCCCATAAGCCACTTTGTTCTAATGAAGCAACAATGTTTTTTAAGTGGAGATTAACTTCATGAGCATTTGTATTGATTAAACAAACATGATGTGAGCTTTGGAGATGCGGCTAAAGGCAGCTTTTGTTACCTCTGATGAGAGCCAAGCTAGTCATTTCTTTCTGTTTTCAGTCTTTATGCTAAGCTAAGCTAACCAGCTGCTGGCTGTAGCATGACATTTGCCGTACAATTGGCCAGCACACATGCTTATGTGCTTTCTTACCAAGATTAGATGAAAAAAGTGACACCTAAGTTGTGTTGAACCATTGTTTAAATCAGAGTTTCTCTACATAGTCACAAAGGTGACTCAAAGGAGGTTGTTAATGAGCATTATCCTACTTTAATATTTGAGGTGTCAAAGCAACGTGAGACTACTAATAAAGCCAAATCATTTGGATCCAAAGTCGAGGAGCTTCGGTGGAAATAACTCGAACAAAGAAACCAAACTCAAAACATAAAAAGTTCTCAAACTGGATTCAAAGCATTTTCCATTAAATGTTTTCATTAATTTGTCTACCCTCCATGCTATCCATCCAAGTGGACATTCGATGTATCAACTAAAAACACAGTGTATTATTACTACAAAAGAGGAGTTCACTGTTGGACAAATGTCATATGAAACAAAATCACTGGGCCGAGGAGACGAGAAGCAGCAGTGAGTGGGGATCTCTGGTGTTCTGTTAATGTGACCACCATTTTAGAGGCCTGTGGTGTAATTCAAAGTGTCAGAGTGGAGGAAAATAACGTGTTGAGCATCTCATCAAATCGCTCCGGCTTAAACGGCCTCTCTCCAGAGTGTGTTTAGGAAATTAAAGGCCAGGGATTTTTTTCATAATTGTCTATTTTATCATTTTATTACAGCTAGCTTTCCTCTGATGGGCTCCCTTTATGATTTATCAAATACAATTACTGCGTGACTTATTTCAGGAGCCTCTCCAATGCTGAGGACCATTAATGTGTGTGTGTGTGTGTGTGTGTGTGTGTGTGTGTGTGTGTGTGTGTGTGTGTGTGTGTGTGAGAGAGAGAGGGAGAGAGAGAGAGAGAGAGAGTGAGAGTGTGTGAGCTCTGGTGTATTTAAATAGCATTAAGTAATTAGAAAAACAGGAAAAGAGGCAGAAAAGCTAAATTGTCTTTGTGGATTTATCCCCCTTCCATCCCCCCACTTTCTCTCTGTTTCTCTTCGTAAATACTCCAGAAGCTTCCATTTTAAAGGTAAAATAAGAGGAAATCATGTTAGAACTGATACCGAAAAACTCATTTGGAATAGTTTCACTTTTCTGCTGCTAAGATATTTGTTCGGGAAAGAAGAAAAAAGAGATACATAGAGATAAAGAACAGGAAAGACACAGAGACAGGCAGAGAGAATGAGGTTAATTCCATACCTTCCCCTCCCTGTTAATGAAGTGTAGGTGGCGTCCCGGTCAGTGCAGCTAATTGAACAGTGGAGATTACAGCAGCCGCTGCTCCTCTGTGAAAAGAAGGCCGTGTTCATTAGTCGTTGCCATATAATATTCATTCTCTGTAGAAATATGTAGATAGTAATCTATGTAAAGAGCCGCTGGGATGATTTTAAAGCTCTCAACATGTACTGTGGTAGCAATAACTCAAACAATTATCATTTGAAAAATGACGGGTGTTGGGCGGCACTCTTGCACACTCAAGATGTTCATCATCTTTAATTTCTTGCATTTATCAAAAGTTTTACTCATAGCGTGATTTGTGCATTTATTCTTTGATGCTAAATTATTTTATATTTAACATTTTAAAGGCTTAAACCACCTACACCAATCCCTGGCATAACCCCAGCAACATTGATGGTTTTTTTGTTTAAAAAGGGCTTTAAATCAAGTTTAAATCAACTTAGATTTAAGCCAGAATCAAGAAAAAATGAAAGTTCCTTGTTGCTGCTTTAAATGAATAACTGATACAGTATGAATCATGTTTTCATTCAAATGTTGTGCCAATTCTAAGGGAATTTAATAATAATAGCTGTGAGTAATATTTCCTACACTTCCTGACATAAAATGTTGAGGCAACAAAGTATCACAACATTGTTTCTCCAAATCTCCATCTGCCTTAACTGCGTATTCCCTCTGTTAGTTCACCAAATTTCTTAACTTAACTAAGAATGCAAACGTTTTCAATACATACTTTAACGTCTGAGGTCTGAGGTTTCTAAATTTATCGTGTGTGTCAGAACAGGTGGATGGGACCCTGGATGGGACAGTGAACAAGCAGCCGTGACGGTGACCCATTCATCCGGTTTCCTGATGCTGCAGTCACTGCAAATAGAACCCAGTAGAAACCCAGCATGTCTTTATCAGGACAAAAACAAAACTCCTCTCTGCTTCTGTCACTTTTCTAACCCCAGAGAAACCCTCTTCTCCCCCCTCCTACCCCCCACCACCCCCCACCCTTCGGTTGCCCATCCAGCTCAGTGGGACCCTCTCTCTCTCTCCCTGTCTCTCACTGTCTCTCAGCCTCTCTCGCCCCCTCCCTCAGGGCAGAAGTAAACCACGCCTTGAGGCCCTGCTCCCATTGTGTGTCCTCTGCTACTTCTGTTTGGGGCCTTTGTGTGCCGCTAATCAGCCGTGGGGCCATGCTCAGCCCCGAGTGTGTGTCTGTGAGTGTGTGTGTGTGTGTGTGTGTGTATGTGTGTCTCTGTGTCCCTTGCCCTCATTACGTAGCCACACTGGGAGGCCAGCATGGGAAGTTTCTGCCGCACTATACACCTCCCTCCATCCCCCCTTCTCTCTTTCCCTCCCTCTAGCTGTCCATCACTCCGTTCCTCCCCCCTCTCATCTCGCCACCCCAAGACTTAAAGCTATACTGGCCATGATTTTTAGATGAAACTGCACCAGTTTTTGCCTAAATCGAGCATCTTCCATTACACAAATGATCCTTGTGCTAGATGTTTGCTCAAATTTTTATCCGTTTTATGTTGTCGAAAAGTTGCTGGGTTGGAATATTAAAATTTTCTCATGTAAAATTTAAAACTCAAACAGCATGTAGTGAAAACACTAGGTTGTAGGATTGCTGGGCACTGCCATTCTCAAAAGTAAAAGTTGCTTCTTTTTGACATTTTGGGCAGCACATGTATGCTTGGCTAGCATATTATAATATTTATCTATAGTTATCCTCCACCATTAACTGCTTTGAAATAACCAGTGATAATGATTGATGATGATGGATGGCTTTTTGTACATTGTTATATATTCTGTACATGAATATATACATTTCAAGCATTCAGGTGACACTATTGAAAACATAATTATCCATATATTTCTGCCAATAGATCCTCCTAAATGACTGGACCTTGAAATCAATATCAAATACCATGATCTATTTAACAGTTGATCAACATTCACCCAAATGTTATTTATTAATATAAATAATCAGTCTGAGATATTTTCATTTTAAAGATTCTCTTTTGAATTGTTATAGTTATTTCTAGGACATGACAGTATGTATTTTAAGAGCATGGGTTTTTAACTGCAGCAAACACATTAAGTAATCTGTGAGTATGGAATAAACAAGTGTATTGAGGGCAAGAAGGTGATTTGAGGGTAATTTAATCAAATCATTTTAGAGTGTCCTCATCCTCCGTATAGAGAGTTTGAGCTTCTCCCCTCGGGATGGAGATTACCAGAGACCGGGTCTAACAGGTTGAGAAATTCTTTTGTCTCTCATGCCACCAAGATTTTACATGCTTAGGATGAGTCAACTGATGATGAGTCGTCTGCCATATAAAATTGGCAGATGACAATGACGATATTGTTACACTGTCACTGATGTTCATTGTTTTATGCCAGCTTGTGTGTTGGGTTTTAGCTAAGGTTTTACATATTTATTAGTGTATGTCTTATGTGTTTTATTAGGTTTTGTAAAGTCTGTGAGCATTAAGTGTAGCTGCAAGACAAATGTCCCCCCACAATAAAATGGAAGTTAAAAATGTTTTCTCTGACAACAACAGAAACAGAAAGTCAAAGGAAACAACATCACTGTACATGACACACTGTTTGTTTGACAGCTGATCTTTATAGAAATAATGGAAGGTGAAGAAAAGCTGAAGGTTTGAGAATTTATTCCATTTCACTGTTAGTTAAATCCATGAATAAGCTGGACTAAGTGAACTGTCCGTTGCTCTTTATTGCTCCCCTCTGTCACCCGCTGGGTGCCCCCTCACTCTGCTGTTCCCCTACCACTCCTCCTCCGCTTCACCTCCTTCTCATCTGTCCATCCCTTCTTTTTACTCTTTCCCTCGCGGGTTCCCCCCTCCTCCTTCTCACATACATGATGTATCACCTGTCCGTGTGTGTGTGTGTGTGTGTGTGTGTGTGTCTTGGTGCCGACGGGGTTTTAGCCACTGGAGCTCTTTGACTTGAGGACAAGCGTTGTCTGTTCATCGCTCATCTAAACACACACACACACACACACACACGCACACACCCTCTCTCTCTCTTCAGTCAACAGCTACACTCCTATCTCAAATTTCAGTGTGGGACCGAGAACATCTCTTTCTTTCTCTCTCTCTCTCTTTCTCCTTCCCTTCCTTTAGCTAATTTCTTCCTTCACCTGAGTTATCACAAGCTGTTTATCCATCATGAATCCTCTTCTCCCATCCAACAACTTTAGCTCCAGGTCACCAGGTTCATCAACTTACTGACCCATATTTATGTCACAGCACATAATGAGGTTGTTACTTGTGTTTATCGCAATTTCCACCTCAACAGAGAGATTTTAGAGACTACTTGAGAAGGACAATTTCTTCACTTATTTTTTACTTCTACTGTCCATCATGTATCACGCTATAGAAGATTATGTCAAGTCACAGGTAATTTCTTTGATCAGCAATTCCACCTCAAGTAACTACACCAGTTAGGACAATGTAAGGGAATACAATGTATCACTTTCCTGCTTTAAGATTTATAGTTAAGTCAGAGGCCTCTGAGCAAGGCCTAAAAAATAAAATAAAATGCTTGAAAATACATATTGCTTTAATGTGAAACATGCACTGGAAACCCAAGGTGGAGCAACATGATCCAAGAATAATAACTACCTGCACCGTAAACTACTACTATGAAGGATTTCCACTGGCTGAAGTTGACAAAACTGCTATGACCTTAAAATATCTGTTAAATCTCATGAGTTTGGTGCAGGGAGTGTGTGTGTGTGTGTGTGTGTGTGTGTGTGTGTGTGTGTGTGTGTGTGTGTGTGTGTGTGTGTGTGTTTGTGTAAGTAAGAGGGAGAGAGAAATTATAATTAGTGGTGACTCAAGGCTTTCCTGACCATAATCCCCTGAACAATCTACACTCATACAGGTGTTCACTAAAACCAATTACCATCAGAGGAGGAGGAGAGGTGGGTACAAAGGTATTTTTATTGGTATTGAGTAACAGTTAAACCTCCTCTTTTCCCCTTTTTTATTGGTAAATAATACAATTGTCTAATACTGTCTTCACTGGACAGGAAGTGTTGTGAAAATTTACATTTAAATTCACACAGAAAAAATAGTGCCAATGAAAATATTAGCAGTACATCTACAATTCAACCTGTATCTTGTGCATTACAACAACTGATAAAATGATGGACTTGCTACTCTCATATGACTGCCTCTAAATGTTTACAAAACATAACAAAAAGTAGTATTTCAAAAGCAGCCTGTTTATGCCAGGACTGCTCATGCACTTAAAATGGTAATTGAGCTTTGATTCAGTGCATGGCTAATTACCCCTGTAAGACTGTATCTGCTATGTCTTTTGTATTCATCTGTGTATCGATTTCAATATGAAAGTCCAGATACTGTGTACAGTAGATCCAGTATGTGTCACTGTAGGTATTGTGCAGACCTGATCCCCTGTATGGTTAGCAGACCACAAAGCTCTAAAAAAGGCTTTTGTAGCTCATTCAAATCAGCCCAGTATACCATATGAGCTTCTGTTAGTTTAGCTCATAGTGGCTTGAGGATCGAGTATAAAACTAGACAAGAATCAAAGTCACTCCATGTGCATGTTTGACTACAATAATTTGGTACTAAAACTCAGCTGATATATGATTATGCTGCCAGTTTTGGTATGGTTATCCACTATGGTTATCCAGTTCTAGTGATTTTGGAGACCATGCCAAACTTTCATTTTAGTCAGTCATGCTCCCCATAGCTCAAACTCTTCCCTTTTCAAAAACCATTTAAGCTTTCCTCTTATGACACTCAAAAACCAAAATATCTTGCATCTTATTCACAATATATCTCTGAGCAAATTTTATGACAACCTGCAAATTACAATATGTGTCCAATGGGTCCATGATGGTTCTAAACATTTTAAAGTAGCGTTTAAATACTTGACATGTCCATTTTGACATGAAATCACATAAGCGGGAGAAGACTCAACAAACATTAGTAAGAGACACATTTACTATTTGGAATTCTGACTTTGAGGGCCAATCAACACAATTTGTTTTTTACCAACAGCTAGTAATGAAATCTCTGAAATACAGTGTATCCTTTCCATGAATCTATCAAGTTGTTCAAACTTTTATGAGAATCGATGCAACTGTCAAACTTGTTGTATAAGCTTCTGCAATAACTGAGGGTGTAAATACATCATTTGCAATCTTCAGTTGTGATCAAAGTCATACAAAAAAGGATTCTGGTGTCATGTATTTTTATTATTCAGGATATTAATGGTCATTTGTTTTTGTTTATTAAATAATTCTGGTGTTACACAGATAGATAGATAGATAGATAGATAGATAGATAGATAGATAGATAGATAGATAGATAGATAGATAGATAGATAGATAGATAGATAGATAGATAGATAGATAGATAGATAGATACTTTATTTATCCCGAGGGAAATTCAAGTACATGTTACCATGTCACTCGTATATCTCCAGTGGTTGGAGCAATACTTTCTCATGTTGCACACTATTGAAGAGTGAAGAGTGTTGTGGTGAAGATGAACGAGCAGGACGAATGCGAAGGAGACACACTGAAGTTAGCAGAAAGAAGAAAAAAAGAGGAAGACTTGAGTCTCTTGCTTCATTCCCTCCAAACTTGTAATGGAGGTTTGATTAGCAAGCATGTAATGTACTTTACCCCCACGGATGGAGACAGAGGGGGAGGAGGGTGAAAGAGGCGAGGGATGGAGGGAGAGGTATAGCAGGAAGGAGGAGGAGTGTATATAGGCTGCCCTCTCAGCAGGTCTCCTCATCTCCCCTCCTTCCTCCACCTCCACTTTATTCCTCAACTCCCTCTCAGACCAGGACACAAGTTTCCCCCCCTTCTTGAAAACCTAACATCACCTCCTCTGCCTACACACACACACCACACACACACACACACACACACGAAAGCTCAACCCCCGCCCCCCAATAGCTGCACCATGCTGTGTAAGCGGCGGGTGTGGGTGGGGTAGGATGGGGTTGGAGGTCAGAAGCAGGAAGAGTTTTTTTTTTTTTGGGTTGCCCGCCCCCGTTAACAAGCTGCACGTCTGCATGCAGGAAGTTGTTTGTGCACAGACACAATACAAGTTTATTTGAATCCAGCAGGGAAGAGTCGGCTGTGGTGTCACTCAGCTAGTTTTAGGGTTAAAGGCTAAAGAAAATGTTGAGGTAGCATCCATCAGTCTGTTGCTTTTACTGAACCAAAGGAACCAAAACTAAAAGTCATCAGGAAAGGAAAAAAGCCCCACAAATGTTCATATGTAAACTTCCACCTATTTCAACATTTTCCCCTGACAATTAGGCTAAAATGTTTCCACTCTCAAGCATTTTTTTATTTTCAAGTCTTTTTCTTTTACATTCTGGAAGATGTAGTTTTAATGATTTATAACAATTCAAACCAATATTACCACAACAGAAAATAATAATAAAACCAGCAACATCGCAGCTTTCAAAATGTACAACATTAAAAATCCAGTTTTCTGAGAAACTGGTCTGAATCCCCGAGGCTAGACTTTATTTATTTAGAAGACTACTATTCTGGATTGTGTGCAAGCATTTGAACAACTTTCAAGACTTTTGTCCCAACTTTAATGTCCTATTTCAAAATGAGATACTTTAAATTAGGATCCAAGATACAATCAAAATGCAGCTTCCTTGTTTAAATAAGCCCCTAATTCAGAATGAGTCACCAGCCATGTTTCCTCAAAGACAAAAGAAACAAGACACAACACTGTCAATAGTGATTTAACCTTTTAAACAACACTGATTTGAAGGCCCCTTCTAAATGTCTGACAACACATCTAATCTAATGAAAACTCAAAGAAAATTTCGTTTGAAACCTTATTTGATAAATGAACAATACAAGTTTCTCTCCATCCTTCTGTGCCTCCCACCACGCCAGATCAGTGTTTCTCTTTCCCCCTCTGCCTCACTGTGCTGTCGGCTCAGGGTGTGAGCAGAACAACGTTAATGTGTGGAGACACCTGACAAGCCCGCTGGCCTTTAGGGCTCAGCCTAATCACTCTGGACCCAAACCCATCGGGAATTAAACCTGCAAAACCAAACAGTCACTGTGGGAGCTGGCTGGCATCTGCTGGGGTCACTCGAACGGCTGCTGAGGGAAAGGACGTTACAAGCTGCATGTTGGTGAAAATGCGTTGTTTTAAGAGAACAACATCAAAGCCAATTTATATGCAAAAGTGCAGTGCAAATTCTTACTTTTATTTTGTCGAAATGTATAGCTTTTCCTTTAAAGATCATTGGAAAGCATGCAAATTAGTAACTTTGATCATTCAGGTCACTCTTCTGTCATATGTACATGACAAAAGCCCAACTTATTTGCATGCTGGCTGCATTGCTATTGCAAGACTAGTTCTTGGTTTAACTGAAGCAGAATATATTATAGGGAACTTCCATCTTCTACTATTGCTACCTCTGTAGGTAATTCGACACAGGGCATTGATTTTTAACTGTGGCAGTCAATCTGACAACATAAAGGATTCTTAAATCCTGCACACATACACAAACATATTCATGTGCCATTGTGCTAAAAAAAACGTCCAAAAATGATAATTCTGTATGAGTCTGATAAATGCTGGCTTACGACAACACAAAGTAGGTTTGACAGAGGCCAAGAGTCAGTCTGAAGATGTCGCTGTAATGCGTTTGAACTAACATGAAAGCCCCTTTTCCACCATTCAGAGTACAGTAGTGCGTTAACTTTAAAATTAATGGGGATTTTCCAGTGTTTAAAGTACAGTAGCTTGTTAACTCTGGTATCTGTTAAGCCACGCAGGGCCCCTCTCCACTCTCTCTCTCTCTCCAGATGCCCTCATTAATTTTAGATTGGCTCTAAATGAGTCTCCTTCATCGTGGCCTAGGTTTTCTAAATTAGATTCATTTATATTTAAATTGTGAAACAGGCGTGGTTAATGAGAGAATCATTATTTTTGGGGTTATTTCAGATGGGCTGATAGTTGGGCAGCTCAGTGCTGTGTGAAGTGAAGCCACCAGAGGAGGCACACATGATGTGAAAAGCACAGCATTTGGGCTTTTCATTTTCTCTGACTAACGTTAAAAGGCACCTAAGCACTGGATTTCAAAATAAAGGCCTTCTTGCTAGGAAACCATCCATTAATTGTCAGTAAGACCATCTTACGAGCACTGTTTTGAAGTTTAAATTAGCAGAGAGGAGGACAAATGAGGGACTAGTGACTTTCTTGATAGATGTCAAATGTTGTATGTAAGGAACAAAGAAAAAGGAAAATGGGAAATAGGGGAGTTTCTGAACTCTTTAGGTGCAAATTGTACTATATGTTTGGTTATGTCTAGGTTGAAGACAATAGAAAATAAGATCTAAGATACATTATATTGGGAGAAAATGCAAAGTGGAAACTGTCATATATACACAACATATCCTTGTTTCCTTTGTTAACATCTAATTCAACACTCTTAAAACTAATGTGCCGTTTTCAACACATCTGTGTAGTTTTCAGCACCACATGTGCCAAAAACGCATTACAAGGCACAAATGTTAACTTAACAGGTGCCTCTATCGACACACGGTGCCCCGACAAAGCAGCAGGATGCCTCTCGACCTAAACTGCTAAAACTGGGGTGTTGAAAATGTCACATCTAAGGAAAAGAGGACGTGAGGTGGAACAACAGAACTTCCCCCGTCCCCATGAACTCATCCATCCTTCTCATAAAAAACACAAATCACACAGCACTTTACAGCTGTACGTCTCCTTACAAGGCGTCTCACAGCTCCCGGCGTCCTATAGCAACCCCCAGCTTCTCCCCGCCAGGAATTTGACTGTTAGGAATCTAAGTGCCAGGCGTTTAAAACCTGAGGAATGCTATTGTTCTGGTCACAGCTGCACTAGCACTGGCCTGGCTACTGCTGCCGCTGTGTGTGTGAGTGCAGGGAAGAGAGGGGAGGAGGGGAGGAGGTGGAGGAAGGAGGGCAGGAGGAGTCGAAGGTGTGAAAAAGGCAACTTTACGTGTTTCCAGTGCTCTGCGGTCTCATGACAAAGCAGCACATATTTGACAGCAAGTTGACACATTCCTCGGGGCTGGACAGTTGCAAAGCTCTCTCTCCACCCTCTCTGTCCCTCTTCTTCTATCTTCCTCCAGCATCATACATCCTGCTTTATCTCTCTCTTTAAATCAGATAAATGTACACAACACACATGCTCAGAACTGCAGAAAACACTGAGGCATGTATGAAAGGGGAAAGCGGGAGATTGAACCCACACAGAGTTCAGGTGGTGTAGGTTGAGGATGGGGCTCTTTATGTAAAATATATATAAAGGCTTTTTTGAAATCCACTATATTTCAGTCTGTAATGGTGGGCGACAAACATTAGGAAAACATCTTTTTTGACATTGTGGGTGTTGTTTAGGCGATTGCAATGTCCACTGTAGGCCCACAGCGAATTCAAAATGCCGCTGTCAGAGGCAATTTTCATCACATCACGCTTCAGATCTCTGCTTTCTGGTTAGTTTCAGAACTTTAAAATTGTTTATAAATCTCAGTAACTGCTTATAAAATGTCTTTTTTTTTCTTCTTGAACATTGGATTAGATTAGTTGTGATTGTAATTTAAACTTAAGCTGATTAAGCATGAAAATTCAGTCTTAGGTTAGTTTAGAAACTGTCTTTGGCTTCACCACAATCAACATGAATTACAAATGAGACAATAGTGAAAAACAGATAATTGGGTGAGTTTGGAGTTCATAGGCAATTCAAATAGAGTTCAATAGTCCTATTACAAAAAGTACCAAATTCAATAAACGTAAGACAAACGTGTAGATTCAGCGAGGGGTTGAGGTAAGGGAGTGGGCCTGTATGATTGACTATGTATTAAGTAATTTAACAGTTTAACTGCACTTTGGACTGCGCTTGGCAGTTGCATCTGTAGTTTTTCTATTATTTTACTGGCTGTATTAACCACTCTAGACCGTTTCCCTTTATATTTGATAGCCAAATGTCTTGACCTTGGAAACCGTACTTTAACAACAAGGGTTAAACCATCTTAACTCATTTACCAGCCTTTTCAGGGTCTTTCAGCCACATGTCACAGTCTCCTACAGCGACGTTGCTCAGTTGTCATGGAGAAAGCTCAGACATGTACTTGGGTCATGCGATGACACCTGGGCTACAGTGTATCTCCATGACAACTCACAAACTACAATGGAAGAGGAAGCTGCAATGCAGTTGAAAGCTAGTAAGTTTTTTTTATTTTTGTCACACCACATCTGATTGCTTTAGTTATTTGTAACTGTCTAAATATATTATTATCTTAATATTATTTTTATGACCCAAATTGAATCTCTCCTGAAGATAAATGTGTTATATACTGTAAATAAAGAGAGTTGCTTGATTGCTAGTGCTTTATGTTATTTAAGTCATAAATAACCCTTCCTGCACAATATCCCATGATATTTATTTATGTGTAGGTCTTTTTGTATGGTTTCAACTTCTATTATGACAATTACTGACTGAAGCCATATTTTCATCTTCCAATATCCGTTCCCTATATGATACATGCACCAGTAGAGGAAGCAGAAGCAACAGTAGTGAGGTGGCAGGGCTCCCCCCCCCTCTCTCTCTCTCTCTCTTCCTTTCTAGTAATTACCATCCAGCTGCTTGGAGGAACAATGCTTGGCTCTCTTCCAGACGGCTGACTTCATACACTCTGTGCCACGCTCAATTTGGAGCGCAGCGGAAGCTGGGCATGACTGGCACCCTCCAGGGCATTGCTGTGTCTCTCTATGGGACTCACTGTGTGTGTGTGTGGGTGTGTGTGTGTCTTTGGGTGTGTTCCCTAAACCTACCAGTTCCCATTTGCCATCCGGCTCATGCATTGTCCTGGTCTCTTGATCGTGTCTTCACTCTCCTGTTACGTCACTGAAACAACAAAACAAAATGAAATAATTAACAACGAGTGATGATCAGTGGCACTTTTTTGCAGTGTAATTGGTTTTGTTGCTGATTCTTAACAGCAGCGGGTTGTGGGCTGTTCGCAGGGAAATCCTCCTCATGCTTAAATGAAATTCTGCGTTATATTTATCTGCCTTGTTTGCAGTATTTATCAGGGTAGAAGCAGCATGAGCAGTGATGGCCAAACGCAAAAGGCACAGACTTGTTTGATAGGTGATCAGTATTATACAAAAACAGTACAAAAATGACCACAAACTTATCTTTTCAGTGTATTAAGTACCAGCGATCTGGTTGAATTCAAGCAGGCAGATTTATAAAACACTCAGCCTTGGTGAAAAGCTGCTGAGACTAAAAGGTCATAGTTCACAGCGAAATCCTTGCACACCCACAACAGTTCCCACTGCTTCCTGATACAAAGTTGTGTTACCAGGCAACAAGTACCATTCAGGCTAGTAACTTGCTGACTTTCATCCCCTCATGCACTGCAATAAAGTTTAGTTGCAGAAAGTTACAGCTGACTCTTTGGTGTTGTGTTGAACTGATGTGAAGCTGGCTAAAACTAATGTAGCAGCAAATCTACTAGCAGCCATTTGAATATGAAGAACTCCCTCATTATACGGGTCAAAGGAAGCTATTGTTACCCCCACATGCATACATACGTGTGTGTGTGTGTGTGTGTGTGGGATACAGTACCCCCCACCCACCCCTCTTAAAACTTGGCTGAATAGGGTGCAGCACTACCCGGCTCTTCCTCCTGCAGCACAATGAGGACCTGTTTGGGTCCAGTATTCCCAGTTACCCCCAATCCCTCTGCCCAAAAAAAGCAACACAAACAAACACACACATACACACACTCTATCAGTCCCAGCCTGTCCCCTACTGTTTTGGACAGAAGGGCATTTAAAGAGCAGAGACAAACAGCAACAGTTGCTAATTGTTGTGTAACAGTTCGACAAGGAGATAGCAGCATTAAAACAGAAAGACTTACAGTTCTTTCAGATAGTCACACCATCCAGCTGACATGGTGCGATTTGAGACTTCTTTCCAACCTGAAGCTGTTTTACATTTCTTAAGACAATGAGTGCCGACTCTTATATTTTTTTCACACACCACACTATTTTTATTGCAATTAAGCAATCCAAAAGTCATAAACATTATGAAAATAACAGTTCTCTGAGTTTTTGAAGTTGTCTTTAATTGCAGAGGCTTGAGAGATCTTATTATTTAAATACACAAATAAAATACACTTTTTTTCATTATTTGTGCTGTTGAAATCATAATTATGTAATTAATATGCCTGTATGTCATATGGCATTAAAAGTGTCAAACATTAAAGCTGTACCCTTACTAGTAAGAACCTTGATAGTGGACAATTTCAAAAAATTTTTTTTAAAAGTTTTAAAAATCAGCGATGGAAAAAAGCACTCTTTTAATTCCGTCATCTTGTTGTGCCCTCTTCTTTTTCAATAGTTTAGTAACATCTGACTGGAGAATTAGCGCCACCAGTTGTTTATCTTGATATGCCCGGCTCTTAATAGTCACATATTATGTGCATTTTGTTTTTCAAATTTTCTGGAAATTCAGTTAAATTTTGTGCTACATTTGGATGTAAACCTGGCCGGTGCCAACACTTTCACAAACGACTTTTACGATATGTGTGCATTGCAACTACAGTATGGTCATCATTATAACTTGGTTAAATTTAGGTAAAGATCATACATATGTTCAAAATCATTTGAATAATAACAATAAGAGTTGCTGGTGTCATAAAACAAACAGTCTCCCATGTGAAAGTAAGACCCCTCCACAAGCTCCTCCTACACTCTCCATTTCTTTTCTAATGGTAAACTACTTTATGCATTGGCACTAAATGTAGGCATTGGATATAAATTAAGTGCAACAGAGTTTTTAATTTAATACTAACGTTTTGTTATATAGTCTATATAGGGTATGTATGGCAAGATCAAACACAAAAAAAGCGGTGTTAAAATGGTGTATAACGCATAGCTGTAAAGAGGTACAGATATAGTAGCCTATATAACTAGCCAGTGAGGATTAGGGGTTGAATTGCCATGTAACTTAATGGGTACAGCAAGGTACTATTACTGCCAAGCCACTGGACTAGAAAATGTATAGGGTACGGTTACATAGCTAACTTAGCCTAACAGTAGTGGCAGTGGGGAGGATGGTAATTGAATACCTGTAGAAAACAGTGCTAACAGTGCAAGCAAATCTAATATGGATATTTTTAAATTGAAGCTGCTGATATTTAGTTTTTTATTAGTTTTCAGCATCCCTGAGTTAATGGGTAATATCAACTTCCCTGGCCCTTAAGATTAGCATTTCCATCAAACGGCCTGTGCTATTTTCTTTAAACAAATTATCATATCTATATTATATTGTCTGCCTCAATACGGGCACAGTATATTCATATGAACCCCACCACGAATACAATAACAGTAATGTCATTCCCCATTTGCAAGGCATGTGTCTGAGGCTGGTGCAGCATGGCAGAGGGCCAGGCCAAAGCAAACAGAGGTGTGTTTCTGATTTGACTGCTCACTCACTGCTGTTACAGAGTTGATACAGAGACACAGTGACGTGTCGAACAAATGGTTGCACTTTTGAAGACTGTAGGAACTGGCTGAATGTCTGAATGACTTCAGTTTTACTTTCCAAAAACAGAACTGAACACTGGGTTTAAACTGTGAGTTTTACCTTCCTTAAAAGGTACTTTATAGTTAGTTCATTTGACTTTACTTTATATAATATACTTATTTTACAGCTGGTTTTACTTGCCAAAAAATACTTTTAGGTTATACTTTCTTAAACAGTCATTTACTTTGCATTTGGTTACATTTCCAGAAGGAACTTTACAGTTTACTTTCCAGAATGGAACATGATGTCTAAACCAAATAACCCTGATTAAGTCCAGTGTAAATATATACGAGGAAAGATTGATGATATCTATTTATACAATGTATTTCTACCACACTATATAGCCACCGTGTGTATGTACCGGGTGCAACTGATACTATTATACCTACGAGTGGACGGGTATGCGTAATTGAGCACACGTATGCATATACAGTGTAAGTGTGTTTGAGTGTTACACCGCCTATACTACATGTACTGAATATATGTACAGTACCTATGTATGTATGTATATATGTTTGTATGTATGCACTGCATGTGTTTATCGACCTTTTGAACACAGGTTCATGTGTGTTAATTTCTGTGTATTTGTGTGTGTGAGCTTGTGTTAACATGGGTGTGTGTGTGTTAACGGCAGCGGGCCCCAGGCAGGGCCCCCCACAGTGTCCAGGGGGATTGTGGGTAGTTGGGAGAGGGTTTGGATTCTGGCTTTGTTTGTCTCTGTGTGCTGACATCACTGTGCTGATGGCACTAAATCCCCTGTTCTACTGCACACAGCACTTTCTATACAAAACACCAACACACACACACACACACACACACACACACACACACACACACACACACACACACACACACACACACACACACACACTAACACACATGGTACAAGTAATGCCAACTGGCCAAAAAAAAAGAAACTCTTTCTCTTTTTAACACACGTGCAGACATCCATGTATGCACATATGGATGTACTGCACTCTCAAACACACACACACACCTGACAGGGGAGGCGGTGTGATCATCAGATTTGAAGCTATATTTGGCACACTATATGAACTTCAAATGACAAATGTATGTTTTTAAAAAGACATATGACATTCCACCTGTTGATAAAGTTTTATGACCCACTGACGCCTTGTCTTATCAACATTAACAACTAGAAGCTCAATTAATTACAATTGAGATTTCATGTCAGTTTTTTTAACTGAGTTAGTTGAGAAAAAGATCTTCATATATGTATAGTTATAATGTTGAACTCTGATAATACAACAAAGCACAATTGTTCCCACTGATGCAGCATTTCATCACCTGTATACTACAAACATGGCAACATCTACAGGCTAAACAGAATAGTTAAATACATTGAGATTGTCTTAGTATTTCACTGCCTCTCCAGAGCTGCAGTACTTCCATACATGTCAGCCATTAAACTGATTGTTGTCCCACACACACACAGCCTATTTGCTCATAAGCTCAACTATCTGACTCTGTCTTTGCATAGCCTAGTTAAACATTAACGGGAGCCTTTCTCTTCCCTCCAGTGCTGTCTTTGGTATGTATGGAGCTCAGCAAAGGGCGGGAGGAGTCGGCTGATCGGGCCGACGGTACTTCCTCTCAGGCCTAGAGGAAGTGGGCAGTTGTTTTTTTCAACTGAATTGTTTATTGGTGGCATTTGTTTGGTATGTACAGTGAAACAAGGTCTTGGTCATCCTTTTAACTGTTGCACGTTCAGTCTGCCAGCAACAGCACTTGCAGGAAATAGTTTTACTTTCAGCTCAGAGTTTGAAGCTGCCGCAGAGCCTTTGATAGATGATTGTTTTTTGACAGAAATGAATGTGCAATCCATATGTTTATATGCACAAATATTAATGAACTGGAGTTACAACACCGCATGATCCTCGTGTGGGAATGTTTTTTTATATAGGGTTTCAGTGTCTTGCTCAAGGACACTTCAGGCAGTTGCTTGGTGACACAGTTTCAACCTGCATCCTTTAGTTGAATTGCAGTCTCTAAAACCACTCAGCCTCACTGATGCCCTTCTATGGTTTTGTAGTTTTCAGGGCATACAGGGACTTAATATGGTCAAACAGACACATATCCGCACACAGAAATCCAGAGACACACACAAAGACATAGAGATACACAAAAGGCATAGCAAAATGCACACATACACAAACACACAACCCACTGCTCCTGAGGACCCGGGAAAGCGGTTGGGACGGACCCAGCACTCAGAGCCACTCAAAGCCAATCAAAGCTGATGATAGCTCAGACATTTACACCATCCATCCACTGCCTCCCTTGCTCACACACACATGCACACAGAGAAAAAAAAAAAGTCTTCAGGTGATCGCCATCATCGTTACCACATCACTCACACAAGGGAAAAAAAGAGCGAGGAAGGGCATCTACGCAGAAAAAGGTTTGAAAAAATGGAGGTGACGTACACACTGAGCTCTGTACGGATATTATTGGAGGGGACCGTATTTGAAGTAGTGATGAGGTGAAAGAATAGTCAATAATAATGTGAAATAATAATTTAACAGAAACATACAGCTTATTATGAGATGCTGGCTTGTAGGTGAAATACATTATAAGCTGATTCATAGAATTCAATGTAAAAGTATTGCATCAGGGTTATACATTTGCATCTCTCTGCTCTTTCCTCTGATGTCCAGATGTCAAAAATTATACCAAAACAGCTTTAAAACATTTTTCAATCGATAGCTACTAACCTAAATTAAATTTAATGTGCTGTCACTATTTTGTGTGAACACATTTTCCCTTATGGTGCTTTTCTTTTATTTGTACATGACTGTCCTTACACGGAAAGCTACACAAAAGATAATATATTGAACCTGTATTTAGCACCTTAAGTTTAAGGGATTCATCTGACACTTTGCTCTAAATGATTCTGCGGCACAAAGAAGAATACATTTAGTTAAAAGTAAACATGAGTGTTATTAATCAACTTGACTCTAATGATCACCCTCCTTAACTTACAGAGCTGTTTTGTTTCTCCCAATAATTTCACTATCTTCACTATTTTAATTTAACAAAACAGATCATTAGTTATATTGGTAAGGCTAATCAGGCTAAAGACTATTTCCTGGTCATTTGAAATAGACAGCGCTTCATGTGACTTTTAAGAATCCTAACATATTACAATTTTCAAATGTATATAACTTTACAATAAAATCTTTTAAATGTATTTTTGATAGCCTGGAATGACCTCAGGCTTAAAACAAACTTCTTCATTGAGGATGAAATCCCAAAGGATGTAAAGAAAATAAAAATAAAAGATTTGTGCAACTATGTAGACAAGTAGGGCTGCAAAACATACATACATGATTTATCATCTTTAGCAAACAGCTATGTTATTATTTTGTAGGAGCAATAGACTTTTTTGGAGCACCTGTGCTTCAGGAACTGACATACTACATTTCCCAGAATGCCTCTCAGCAACATGCAAACAATGAGCGTGAAATTCTTGCATTCAGCAGCTAGACAGAGCAATAGGTTACAGAGAGAGAGAGAGAGAGAGAGAGAGAGAGAGAGAGAGAGAGAGAGTTTTTTAGAAAATTCTGGATGGATGGAAGTGAAAAGTTAGGAATTTCATCACGGAGGTGAGAAAGTTATTATGTTTCTGTAGTAGTGAGCTCAAGCACACACACACACACACACACACACACACACACACACACACACACACACACACACACACACACACACAGTTTTCACAATTGTTTCCATGTCCACTGATACTCAAACCCATTTTCCCAACGGTTGAAGACTTTTTAATAAACTTTTAATGACCACTCCAAGAACACGCCCTGTCCTCTGAATACTGCTTCTCAGCTGCTTCTCTCTCTCTCTCTCTCTCTCTCTCTCTCTCACACACACACACATGCACACACACACACACACACACACACACACACACACACACACAAACACACACACACACACACACACACACACACACACACACACACACACACACACACTCCCACATACACACACACACAGAGGGTCCTGTCAGGGCTAACTAAGCGGAGTGGCGGGCAGGCCAGCGTTTGGATTGGCTGGACAGGGGTTGCCGGGGGTTACAGTGGATTTGGTGGACCACCTGCTGAGACTCAGCCGCCAACTGACTGAAAACATTTACATCAGAAACCACCCAGGATAGAGACAGGGAGACACAGAGAAAAAAAAAACTTTGAGAGAGAGGAAGTTGAGAAAAGAAAGAAACTTTGTACTAAATATTTTTCATCAACACGTTCGATTCATCTGTGCTGTAAACTGCTCCCCATGATAACCCCAGCATCCCTCTCCTGTCGCTAGAGCTGAAATGGCATCAATGTAGGCTTACTTGCCTTTAAACACAAATAATTAATATGAGAGCAGTGGTGCCAGAAGAGTAGAAACTGCATTGATCCACCCCACAGAAAACTCTACAAAATCTTTCTAATACTGTTGTTCTTGTAGCGCAGAGGAAGGTTCTGGTAACCGGTTGTTTCACAGACAGGAGTTTAGTTTTACAACCTGCCTACCCAGTCATTGTTTTACAGTATGTGAGAATGAGGGGACTCCACCTGCAGCGGCAGTGTGGTGGCAGTGGAGGACTTCTGTGTTTGCTATCAGTGCAGCAGTTGTCTGGGACTGATGGGGTAAAACTACTTCCTAATGCCCGGAGTGTTCAAGGTGTCCATGTGAGTGTGCACGCAGCCAGAGCAGTTTATGTGCATGGAGAGAGTTTGGCCCGCAGTCAAAGCAACAACAAAGTTTCATTGACAACAGCACAAAAAGTTTGGTGACCGTTGGACTTTGGCTGGGCCAGAAATAATGTTTTTCTGTTTTGGGATGTCTGTACAGTGCTGGTCCTGTTCCGGCTTCTGTGTCATATAATTCCTGAAAACACAACTGTTCTCACTTTGGATGGTTTGAACTGTCCGCTCACAGCCGGAAGTATCTGAATTCTCCAGCTTAAACTCTTTGTGTTCATTTCATCATGCCCAAATTTGAGGTACTTGTAATCGAATGTTTCCATTTTGCACTACATTATACTTCTACTATACATTTGAGAGGCAAATATAACACCATATAATACCATTTAACATTTATTTGCCAGCTTGCAGACAGGTAATACTTGTACCTTGTAACTTGTAAAGTAATTTTACAGTGCGTTATTAAAAGTCAAATCCAATTAAATGTAACATAAACATTCAAGAAAATACAACCAACTTACTTGAGGTTGCAGTAGAGTATTTTACATTGTGGTATTGATTCAGATACTTCACTTTTAGTTTCTTAAGGATGCTCTTGAATATAGAAATTAAGCACCAGACCCTGAGGTTTAAATCTCTGATACTAAAGGAATGGAAATGAACATAAGCAACTGAACTGCACAAAATCTAATTACAACAAAGAGTAATTCAGACTCAGACATCACTCATAATCAGCTTAATTTCAGTCTGAGAAATTGAAAAAGTTTTGGTACCACAACTGCTTTAGATGCAGAGCTTTGCAGTGGCCCTTGGCCCTCCAAAAACATCTATTCCCCCTCTTCATCCCCTCATGTATAAGGGCCCAGGCCCATATGGGGGTCCCCTCAACACCCCTACTCTCTCTCAGGTCCTGTGGGTGTGTGTGTGTGTGTGTGTGTGTGTGTGTGTGTGTGTGTTACTCTGACCCGCAAACTGACCTCCTCAAACTTCAAACTGAATACTTCTGGCAGTTACCACGACGACAGAGCTCTCCAAGCCTTATCCTACTTACTGAGACGAGACGAGGAGCGAGGAGGAGGAGGAGGAGAGTAGGAGCGAAAGTAAAGAAAGAAGAGAGGGACAGAGAACGGTGTGGACAGGGAGAGAGAGAGAGAGAGACACACACACACACACACACACACACACACACACACACACACACACACACACCCCCGGTAAAGAGAGAGGGGGGGGGGCAGAGGGAGGGCAGCCAGGCAGAAAGCGAGAGTTGCTGCTTTTGCATCTCTGTGTTTTTCATGAGTAGACAGTTTACTGGGAGATTATTCACAGTCTGGTATTTAGCCTTATTAGGCCACTGCTCCCAGTACAGACTTCCCCTCCCATCATCCACAGCCACACTGAGGCTGTTTTGTTTGTTTGTTTCTAGATTTTTTTTTTGTTACATTTTCCCTCTCTTCCAACAGTATATATGTATATACACTTTTATTCAAAGCACATTGTGTCCTTTTGGCTGTTAGTGTATTATAGAGTTGCAATGTGGGAAAAGTTATTTTGGGCATCCGGGGATCTGAAGATCCGGAAGTAAAAGTCCTGTTTGTTTTCTGCATAGACAATGTTAGACGACCTGCAGTCGGAGCACTTACAAAGCTTGGATGAACAGAAAAAAAGGGTTCATGACAACAAAAAAGATAAAGTGTTAGAAAATATCTGTTTCTCTGATAAATAATCAAAAGGTCTTTGGTATGAAACTTCCAATCACAGAACTTAAAATACTGGTGCGTTCACTGCTATGGAGCTGGAACTAAAACATAAGCTTACAGTTTAAATCTGTTTACCTTCAGATTCTGGATCAGTTTTGAACAAATCGTCCTATTAAATAACAAACTATGTTGGTGGTAATTTCCCTCCAGTAAGTGTTTTCTGATCCGACACCAGTAAGTTTTGGTTACGTTTAGAGAATCGTTGTTTTTTTGGTTGAATAACAACTCCTTTATGAAAGTTAGAGACCCTTTGCAGTCATGGTTAAAACAGTAACTTGGCTAAGAGTGGGGAGAGATTGTGATAATTTACATCAACATTCACTGTCACTGTCCTTGACCACCTTCCTCGCAATATCTTCTAAGCCGCTAGGGGTCTATGTCACTGTCTACACTCTCATTTTGGAAGAATTCCACAAGTATGGTGCAGTTCTTGTTTGAAACTGTGTGAAAAGTGTTTTGCATTTACTACAAATCTGGTTTGCACCTTTCACTGGCTTCTTCTCCATAGCAACCACATCCAAGGCTAATGGGTATTGTAGCATGTAGAGTTGCCCACCATAACAATGTTCAAGTTCAAACACAAATAATAAAAGGAGAAATATTTACACCTGATGACCAAGATATAAACCTAATTCACTGTTATTATCCGGAAGACTCCCAAACACTGAGAATATTTTTTAAAGGGAATTCTGAAATGGGAATTTACAAGATAATTTTAGGAGAACACACTGCCACAAGATCAATTTGAGTGATATGTCACAGATTTCCTTGAATGCACATTTAAAAGTGACGTTTATTAGATCATTTTCAGGTCTTCTTGACTTGAACCGATAACTTTGAACTTTTTCAAGCAGCACTTCTTCACAAGCTGTAAACTACTTAGTGTATGACAATTTATTGCTAATAGCTTCCTTTAAGTGCCATAGAGACCTCCCTCCATGCTGCTAAATATCCTGTAGGCCTGCTAGAAAACATGGCCAGAGGGTTAATTCCTGCAAACACAGATTCACACACAGCAAGAGTCCTGACAAGTAATGAGTGTGTGTGAGACAGAGTTGAAGAAACAAGGTCTATCATCATTGGGTGTCTGTGTATATGCAATTGTAAATGTTTGACTGTGTGTGTGAGCCTTGAGAAGAGCAATTCAGAGCGATCTGATGGAAGGCGACTCAAAATCAATAGTCTCCGTGTTTGTGTCCCCAGGCTAGCTGTCACTCACCAGCCCAGAGACTGAAGTGATTGATCCATCTCTGCTTTAATCTGTGCTCAACAGTCTCACCTGGCTCTTTCCCAAGGCCACACACTCTACGTACACAGACCGAGCCAAAACTCTCAGTACAGGGACAGTTGGCTGCGGTAAATGTTGCCAAATGTCCCGTCTGTCCCAGTGCTGCCAGTGCTGTTGACTCACCACAAACATTGGAACATACTATTAAAAGATGAAAAGGAGAGAGCATTGTGTCCTGTCCTGTCCTGTTTAGGCCTGGACTGTATTTTCCTGTCCTATCCTTCCCTCTGCTGTCCAGCAATGTGCCGTCCTGTCTTGTCTTATCACATCCTGCCCTTTCCTCTCCGATAATATCCCGTTATGTCCGTTCCTGCCCCGTCCTATAAGCCAATTTTGTCCTGTCTTGTCCTATCCGGCAATGCCCTGTTCTGTCTTATCCTACAACATCTTGCCCTATATCCTGTCCTGTCCTGCCTAGTCCA
Organism: Dicentrarchus labrax; assembly: GCF_905237075.1. NCBI lineage: Eukaryota > Metazoa > Chordata > Actinopteri > Moronidae > Dicentrarchus > Dicentrarchus labrax. The sequence goes on from NW_026136718.1 coordinate 5,646,509, forward strand.
GTCCTTGGTTGTCCTGCCCTGCTGACCAGTCCCATCCTAACCAGCCCTCCCTTGTCCTGTAATGCTTTTCTCTATTATGTCCTGTCTTGATCTTTTGTATATACTCTCCCGTCCTGTCTTGTCCAGTTTTATCTTGTCCTGTGCTGTCCTGACATATCCTGTACTGTCTTGTTCCATTATATAATACACAGTTTTGTCCTGTTCTGTAAAGTCATGTCTTGACTTGTCCAGCTTCTTCTTTTTCCACCATGTCCTGAGTCCAGTCCACTCTTGTCTTGTCCTGCCCGGATCTGTCTTGTACATATACACCTGCCCCTATACTGTATGTTTGCACTGATACTGTACAAGCTGATTTACTTGCAAGTAATAAATTGTGTTTTCAAAATGAAGGCTGCTTGTAGAATCTTTTATAAAAGTTTCCCTCCATCAACAAGGAGCTGAGACCCAGCGAGCCGCTACGGTGTACTTAAAAGCTCCAAATCAAATTTCCTCTTCCACATTAACCTTCTCTTCACCTCATTCAAATGATTCAAAACGTTTGCAAGAGCGGGTTTTAATATGTGGGGCTTCTCACACTCTTAACAGTTTTTTGTAGAGACATTTTTAACACAATTTCTGTGTGAAATTCGTTGGATAAAAGAGTAGGTATCATTAACACATCTGCCTCTATTTTTCTTGCAATTTTCAGTCCATTGTATGTCCCAACCTTTCCCGTTCTCTCATATTTATACGTTTTCATGTCCTAATAAATTTGCCGGTTTTATTTTGCTCATTGTCATATTTTTGTTTGGTTCTGTTCTAATATTCTTTATTGGCTCCATTTGGCACTATTATTAACTATTCCGATCATTTTTTTCTGCTGTGGTCTGTTATATATGTATATATTTATATTTTGTTAAGTTTACTACTACTCTGTGTAGGTTACTGTAAACTGTTGTTTTAAACAGGTTTACTGTTTGTATATCATATTTTGCTGTTTTTGGGTCTTACTTGGTAGTTTTAGCCATCAGTCCCATCCATACAAAACACTTTTACTCACAAAGATAATCTCAAATAATCTGAGATGGAGTAAAATCAACTGTAATTACCACCAGGAACGATGGCCTAAAATACAAAAACATAAGTAGTGTCTGATTTCTCATTCATTTGGTTTACAAATACTGCTTTAAATGAAGTTTTTATTCCTTTTCACTGATATTTGTCATGATGTTTTAATCTGCTGTTGCCGCTTGTATACACATTATTGTGTTGCTTGTCTTAGCATCAGAAATGAACAGTGTTAGAGAAGATGATCACTTTAAAGAGGCGGCTGTGAACATAAACTGCAGGCTGTCGCGGCTAACAATCCTGAGCCCTCCCTCAGGGCTGCGTCGCACGTTTGAGCCCCATCAGTCGGTAAAACGGTAAATGATCCTGGCTGTCATTTAATCAATATGAACAGGCTGCAGCTGTCACACATCATCATCTCCCCCGGGGGTCATTGTCAAGACGCAATATAAAAAAACATATGTGTGTGTGTGTGTGTGTGTGTGTGTGTGTGTGTGTGTGTGTGTGTGTGTGTGTGTGAATGTGGGTGTGTCTCCTTTTCGTGTTTTAGTTGATACATTTTTCATAGGCCTTTATTGTGACAACCAGGCTAAATGAAGAGCACACTGTGGTTTCCTGTAGTGTTGTGGTCAAAGCAAAAGGGGGCCATTAGTTAAAAGAAGCACATATTTCATTTAGTCCTGACCTGATTAGTATATTACTCAATTAGTGAATCAACAGAAAATTAATTGCCAATTATTTTGATGATCAATTAGTAATTTAAGTTATTTATCAAGCAGTTGATTCCAGCTTCTCAAATGTGAGGATTTGCTGTTTTTTTCTGTTTTATATTATTGTATCTTTGGGTTTTAGACAGTTCAAGACAGACTCAAAATGCATTTTGGACTCTCTGGGAAAGGAACTGATTTGCATTTTACAACACTTTCTGGCAAATCAATTGATTGGGAAAACGATTGACATATTGATCAACTGTGAACATAGGAGTTAATTTCACTTTCTGTGCTGTTTAAAGATACAGTTAAAGGTTTAAAATACATCAGAGCTTGAGAATGCTGAGCTGTTATTTCAAAATGTCTCAAAGTAATTTAAAACTGATTCTTTTTTTATTTTTTGTATCCCAAAGAGAATATTATTCCAAACCATCTGATATGTACTGTGCATCGTTTTCTTGCAGTCACTCTGACAGACAACAGGGCCAATGACAGGAAGGGTTTCAGGATGTTAGAATACTGCAGGGGGTATTCCTCTCCTCTTTCCTCCTCTCCTTTCCTTTCTTTCCTCTTCCTTTCCTCACCTCTCCTAACGTGAGACAGTGAAATCTCATCCAGCCACTCCGCCTGCCCTTATAGCCAGCAGGGAGGGACATGTCATTTCACTTGTGTGCATGCGTGTGTGTGTGTGTGTGTGTGTGTGTGTGTGTGTGTGTGTGTGTGTGTGTGTGTCCCTTACTGCGCAACACACAATGACGAGAGCAGAGGGAGGAGGCAGGTGGGGGTAGGTGGGTGGGGGGGTGACAGGGCTCTGATCTCTCAGATAGGGAGATAGCCACCTGATTCAAATGGCTCGCTTGTTCCCGGCAGTCACTTGATCGGCGTGTGAACTGACTCCTCTCTTATTTACAATCAAATGCTGCTGCTCTGACCTGCCCAACCCAACCCAGGCCAGACCTGTCTCCCTCTCTCGTTCTCTCTCTCTCTCTCTCTCTCTCTCTCTCTCTCTCTCTCTCTCTCTCTCTCTCTCTCTCTCTCTCTCTCTCCCACCCTCACACACACCCACGCACACATACAGGTGTACTCAGAGACGCCTTGATGGAAACTTCCACGGATGAGGCCAGTTATGATCACGCAATCTTTTGAAATATGAACTCAAGTAAAGTTCAAGTTTTCACACTCATAAATGTCTTTTTTTGCCGCTCTTTATTAACATTTAATATTAATATCTATATAATATAGCCACTAAATCAAAGCTTTAATATTGTTCTGGCAGACAGGTCTTTCCAGGAAAATATCCTCTGGTACCCAGCAAGCAGAGTTTTATGAACGTGGAAGCATCAAAAGCAGTTTGTTCAGAGTAAATTGAGGAAAAGCTGAGTTGAAATCATATTGTTTAAAAGGATACCACGCATTACCATATTAACATATTGTCTCAGGAAAAACTACAGATCTACAATGTTGCACAGTTACATCCAGGTACATGTACTATTAGCTACAGAAAATAGAGCCTGGGGCAGAAGACAAAGTTCTTTGTTTTGCTACTTGATGTAAGAGGTTACGCTCATGCCTGACCAATGTTTGCCATTGCATCTGTGGTGTTTTATGAGTGCATGTGGGATGGGCACTTGCATGTGAATGACACAGTAAATAACATAATTAACTAACCATACAGTATATACAGGGTAAGGCCATATTTTTCAACCTAAAATCAGAGGATTTCAGTCATAATGTGCAAATATTCTGATCTGAACATCATGTTTTGCTCCTATTTAACATATTGTGCTATAACTTCCTACTACAGGAACCCAATTGCCTCCAGGATCCAGTAAGACTTCTTATCTAATCTAATCATTCTAATCTAATCTAATCTTGAATCTAATCTCCAATCTAATCTCTAATGTAATCTAATCTAAGAGTGGTGTTTTAATGGTTTATGCCTATATTCTTAAAATGATAGGGAAGATTTTTGCAAAAAATACTGACTGTGCTACACTGATTTACAGACATTAGCCTCTGACAAAAATTTGAAAATAAGACGTTTTAAAAAAATTTATGTGCTAGAATGTACAAAAGTGAATTTGTAATTTAATCTCTTACATGCTCATCTAAAATTCCTCCAAATGTGTCTTGGTCTGAGTCAGGGGTAAACAACTTCAACAGTCTACTGCATCTGTCTGCCTGTCTGTCTGTAACTGTCCTGTCTGATTATCTCTCCCAGTTGGCCCCGAGGGGACACCCACACTGAAAGAGGCCACTCTTCCATTCAACAACAGCTTCTGTCAGAGAGACAGAGAGAGGGAGAGGGAGACCTCAGAGTCACCAGCTCCAGAATAGCCTGATAGTGACTGATGCAATCAATCGAAATCTACACTACAGTCAACATGATCGACTGGGAACGAGGTTTTACACTTAATAAAAGAAAATTTCTCTGCATAGGAGCTGAACAAATCCAAAATGTAAGGACAGAAGGTCCACGCAGTCCTCCAAGTGTTTCATTTTTAGCAAAAGAACAGATACAATTTGAGCCAAACACAGTCAGCTGTGAACATCCTGTAAATGCATTTCAGAAAAGCAGCATTTTATATACTCTGTTAACACACTATCTCATCACATGTATAACATAACTGCCTGACTCATATCAGCCATGGTACAGTCTAAACCAGTCAAAACAAACTGACGTATAGATATTAAGAGACTAAATTAGCTCTATATTAGATTACAAATGTGAGAATCTGTAGGATGACAAGATGTCTGATTACATTACAGCATGAATTGTGCTATTATTATGGCATTATTATCATCTTAAAGATTAATGGGGCAAGTAAATCGATCATGTAACAGCTTTTATGAACCGTGAAACCTGTTAATAATAAAGTGGGAATTCCTTCTTGACAACAACCCATGGTGGGCACTGCTACTGATATCAGTTTCATCCGACTGTAGGTGTGGCTGAGGAACATGTGTATTTTAAATGTATTAGTTAAGTCATATTAAGTGTAAACAAACTTGAAGCACGGAGGATAATACGGCAAACAGGATTCAAACTGATGGTTTTAATTCCTCTATTTGTATTTGATAATGTTTAGAGTAACCTGTGATCCATACTGTCAAAAATGTAGAAATGCTTGTTGGAAATGGTGATTCCTTTACAGGTAGGATACAATATGAGTAAGCCAGCAGAGGTCTGCGGGTCAGATGAATAATTCACCACTGAAAGAGATATGACATTTCCACATTGGGGAATGTAATCTGGGGTGATGTTCTGTGTGTCAACATGATTTGTTATAACAGGCCAGTATCTCAGCACTGAAGGGTCTAAATTCATTGGCATGTGTCTGTTACTGAGGGCCCCTGACACAAAAACATTTGGCAAATTTGACATTTAAAGGTTGCTTTCATCCACTTTTATCTGATGTGCCGATTCTTGAAGAGAGGAGGAAGTAAGTGCAGACTGAGGGAAAACACAAGTGGGGGTGTGGGGGTCTGAAGGATGGCCTACATAGTATGTACAGTGTGTGTGTGTGTGTGTGTGTGTGTGTGAAGCTGAGAGTGCCTTCATGTTGATGTCACTTACAAAGCCTTTGAACAACTACAGTATCTCTGTGACACTTTGTAATGTAAGCCTACCCTTAAAACACATTAACACCTTGTCCTGTGGGTTTACTTAAAAAACAAAACACACATCAGCAGTGTCGATTAAACACATGTGGAAATGTGATCTCCTCTAAAACCCTGAAGCTTTCAAATCATTTAACGACAGCTACAGTTCAACAAACTTTGCAGTTATATAAAAATAAATACAAATAAAATATTATTATTGTTGGTTGAACTCACTTAAATATTGTAAAAGTATATCATTTTCTGCATTAGCTATGTAAGCACATTTTGAGGTTGTCCAGATTCTGTATGTAGAATATACACGACATGTTCTGTTAGGGATCCTGAAGACCTCGACACTTTATGACTTTTTCTAACATTTCAGAGCTCAGCAAAAATGACACATCACTTCTTCTTTATGGTTATTTCTGTATGTTGTCACCATCATCAAAACGAAATAAGCTCAGTTTGTGGAAAAAGAAAGCGTTTCCACTTTGTTAATTCAAATATTATTATTAGTTATTACACACACACAGCCATGGGCTCAGTGGGGTAAAGCCAACATCACCAAAACTTCCTCACTACTGTTTTCTTTCATTTAACAAATCCAGATTTTGCATAAACCCATTTAGTGTCATTTGATTATTGTAAATATATGAAAATACAATACAGTACAGTAGCTTTAATTTGAATTAATTACAGTTCAAAACATCAGATAGATAGATAGATAGATAGATAGATAGATAGATAGATAGATAGATAGATAGATAGATAGATAGATAGATAGATATAGTCTTATTGTAAAGACACACTCACTGATATGCATACACACACACACACACACACACACACACACACACACACACACACACTCTCTCTCTCTCTCTCTCTCTCTCTCTCTCTCTTCTCTCCAGCATCCATTCAGAAGGCTCGCGCATATCCCCGAGGGCTAGAAAGGCACGTGGGCTGTGGACCCCCCCCCCTTTTTTTGTCACTGCTCTGCAGCGTTTCTAAAGCTTTTATTCTGAAAAGCAACACACGCAGCACGGGCGAGCAAACTGTGGCTACTGTGTGTCCATCCTCCTGTTTATCTACAGCTGCTGAGATATGGTGGAATAATGAGAACAAGTTTAATTTAAAATTGAAAGTAGGGCAATGTATTTTAAAGAGCTGTATATTATTTTAGATTTGCTATTTTCTTTCCACCTGTATACTTTATTTGACTCTTTTTTTCTTCATAAAAACTCTTAAATAAATACAAATAAAATCAGCTACGCCCTTTGTGTCACTTTTTCCTCAACCATTTCTGGATGTGTGATATTTCTAAATTAGGACAACCCTCCGCTGTCCCCCTCCCCGTTTAATGTGCGAGTGGAGTTGTTGGTCAACAGTTGGGTCGGGGGGCCAGGCGGAGGGAGGTGGTTTGGGGGGGAGGCCGGGAACAATGGACTGTGCTGTTGTGTGCTGGAGTCGGTGGAGGGAGAGAGGGAGAGAGTCAGGCTGATGACAGAGTGAAAGAGGTTAGTGTCTATGCTGGGAAATGAGACCAGGGGAGGGGGGGTCCTGTGTCTGTTGGCTTGTTAATGATGATTCAGTCCCATCAGCTCAACAGCCTTCTCTATCAAGGAATCTCTGAAGGCCTCCAGCTCAGCAGTGCCATCACAAAAAAACCTGTTTGTAACAGTAAAATTACAAACAGTAAAAACTGTTTTTTTTAGATCAGCAGTCCACTCTGATAAAACCAGGCCTATTAAAACAAACCCGAATATATTTGGAAATCCACATACAAAAACCGAAACCAGAATTTCTTCTGGTGTAAATTTCTTGGTGAAATGATCAGTTATTTCGTTTTTTAACAATTCAGGAAGAGAATAACTGCTTTATATTATTTTATCAGTATCAAATGTTGCATAGAGTTCACATGGAGGGAACAAAAACTAATTTCTCTCGTTTTTTTTCTCTCGACATTTCAGACAATAATAAAAGGGGGTTGTAGCTTTCGAGTGCAGGCTATCTCGTGTCCGCAATTTCACTGGCAGACTTTTGTGAAACGAAAACCAGCATTATGTTATCTAACGGCCGGTGCCAGAAGCAGGAAAAATCGAGAGCATCATCCTAATTCAACAAGTGACGGTGCCGGAAATCAGCGCTGTGGGCCGGACGACCAAACACCTCAGCCAGCCCACCACCCGCAGCGGTTTGTGTGGGTCCAGCAACGAGTTCTGTGTCTCCACCAGGCATCCCACCCGGTCTCTTCTCCTCCCCGCTCCCCTCCCTTCCCCTCCCGGGTCTGCCAGGCTCCATCAGCCCTGGAAACCCGCTGATGTTGTTCCAGACGAGCGACGTGCTGCATGGAGGCAGGGAAACTGTTGTTCTGCTTCAAAAGTCTTAAGACAAAAACGAAGACATGTCCTCATATTGTGTGCATGAGCTGGGCCATTATAGAGAAGTTATTTATATTTTTGGTTTCAATACAGTGTTTGAGTTTTGATCTTCTTCCATTTCATCCGAAACTTGCATTGATGTTCCTGACAAATTCTATAAAGAAGGTGTTGGTTTTTGTTCTTTTACTTTTTTGCTTACACTCTGTGTGTGTGCATATTTTACCCCCGTCTTTGCCCTCCTCCCCCCCTCCTCCCCTCCTCCCCAGGCCGGAGAGGGACATCAGTAAACACAGTCTCCAAATTTCCGGACAACAAAGGACCAACAGACCGTGCACCACTTTCACTTGTAGCTGCACGATGGGCCGGTCCCATCCAGTCACCTGTTGCTTCAGGCTGCCTGGATGAGCTAAAGAGCTGCACGTATCCTCCAGGAAATGTATTAATGAAAGAAAATAATACACTGCATTGTTGATTGATTGTTTATTTTTTTTTATTTGATTAAGAGTCGGTTTGTTTGAACCTAAAATGCCCCCCACTCCCCCACCCCTTGTGGCTTTTCACACTCAATCTGTTCACATTTACTGCCCAAAAGCCTGTGTCCTCCCTCTCCTCACTCTGAGGTTTTTTTTTTTTTTCCAGTGACCATATAGCTTGTGAGTTGATCTCCTAAATTGGAGCTGCATTGTCCTCTTCCCAACAGCAGCCAGCAGGCTCAGCAGCCAGCACAGCCAGCCAAGCGTTTGACGTTATTAAATAATAAAGAGATGCTGATCTGGTAGCATTGTTGTGAAGGAAAAAAAGGCCAATTAGCGTGCCGTTATACTGTCATTATGGCTGTATTAACTCGAATTAGTTATAAGACAATATGCATAATGACACATTTTACAGGTTTGACTATAGGGAATATTAGTCTGTATATTGAAATAATAGCAT
>NW_026136718.1:5660182-6047682 GCF_905237075.1 Dicentrarchus labrax
GCTCCTTTCGGGGGGGCACCTTCAGTTTAGACCGAGCTGAACATTTGGGCGGATAAAGCAGCTCCATGAGTTGGAGATCATTAAAATAAAAACGGAAAAAAGCGTCCAAAAAGTAAGAGCCCTTGTTAGATAAAAGCAAACATCAAGAGGAAGTGTTACATCATGAAAAAAGACCTGAGCTCATGAGATTAGGTTGCTGTAAATACTCATAAATATCCAGATGTGCTGCTGTCACAGTCAGGTGTCATTAAAATAAAAGCCCACCAATGACAGAAATCCTCCTGTCAGTTCACACAAATGTAAAATAACTAACTATAATTTATAATATTGGCAGCAGCTTGTCTGATTATCCCTCCCTCAGTCTCATGTCCCATTCAAAGGCAGGCCCCAAATACTACGTCTATAAAATAATATATAATGCAGTGTTATATTAATTTAAAAATAAAATGTATTTTTAAAATGTTAACTTGGGCCTCAACAGCAATGCTAATTAGATTTTTTTGGATTGATTATATAGAAGAGGAGAAATGACAGTCTACCTGGGGATGTTTGGTTGGAAAAATCTTCCCCTTTATAGGAAACTTTGGCTTGATGGGGCCATCCGCAGGCACTAGAAAAATAGAAACGTGGTTAACCACGACGCACAAACTTAATTATTTGATGAGAGTTTAAAAGAGGCAATGCCCCCCCCCACACCCCCTCATCCCTACCCCCCAAAAAACCCCTGCTATTTCTGTAAGGTGAAGTCTAATAAAAGACATTCAGATGTCAAGAGTCAGTGTTAAATGTACAGTAAATAATGAACATCAGAAGAAAGACAGAACAGTTTCACAGACACTCAACATGTGAATGACTGCCTGCACACATAAAAATGACTGAGAGAAATAAAAATCAAAACTCAAACAATTTCAAGTATCCAAATTTCCAAAATTTATTCATTTCAAACTGCATATTGAAAAAAAATATACTCAGCTGAAATTGTAACTGTTATAAGGATGGTATTAGTTCCGGTATATATATACATGGAGTGGTTGGCTTCTGCGTACAGGCCACAATTTTTAAAATACAACTACGGGAATGAATTTTGAAATAAAAACTTAAAATATCACAGTAAATATACAGAAATTGTACAAATCAATTAGAAAATAAAGAGCACAAGCGTCATACCTCTAACAGATGAAAAGTGGGAGACGGAAATATAAATTAACAACCTATATTTTAAGCTGTATGAGAGGAAAAAAAAGTGTCTTATCTTTTTTTTTTTTTAAGAAATTAAAATGTTTAGTAATATTGACCTTAAATGAAAAAAAAAAAAAAAAAAGTATTACCTGCTTCGTTTTATGTCCCTTTTCTTTCCAATGTTTGCAGTAATAAAGGAGCATAACTGATCGCTCCCATATAAATTGCAGTTCTGCCTGTTTCACTTTTAATATTTTCTGCAGAACTGGCGTTGCTTTATATATATAAAAAAAAAAAAAAGAAAGAAAAGAAAAATGCAACCTCTTGCAGTTTAACAAACAATTTCATCTGATTGTAATGTTTCTTTGATAAATACTGTACAAAAGGTGATTGCAATAATAAAACATTTGATTGCGACTCCCACTTTCTAGTCTTCCAAACTTCATCCACCAGTGAAGAGGGGATCTCCTACCGTTCCTCTAGAGCTTCCTTAGAATAAAATGAAAGAAAAAAAAGAGTCGTGTGTCCTTTTCCTTGAGACTTCTATACAACTTTTCCCACCCCGAAATTTTTCTGTACAAAAATAGTCCAACGTTAATAGTCCACAGTTTCTCTTATAAAAGTTATTTTTTTTCTCTCTTTGCTGTGTGTCTCTTACATGTGTGTTAACGGCAGCGTGCCGTTGATCGTCGTCCCGGGCACGGTGCTCTGGTAGTGCCCGGACATGTGTAGCCTGGTCTGGGCGGTCTGCTCGCTGACCTCCGCCCCGGGCAGGTACATGCTGATCATGTCCCTCAGATCTCCGCTTTGGCAGCCCGGGCCGGCCCGGTGGGATGACGAGGTGACGACGGGCGGGCTGGAGCTGCTGGACTCGGACTTCACCACCGAGGAGGGCCCCATGGAGCCCAGGGCGGTCATCCCCGGCGTGGTTTGCTGGGAATAGGACATGGAGTATGTCGGGGAGCCGTTCATGTAGCTCTGGGAGCTGGTCATGGTGTTGTACTGCAGGGCGCTCATGTCGTAGCGGTGCATGGACTGCATCTGGCTCGGGTTGTGCGCGTTCAGCCCCGGGTGCTGGTAGCTCAGCTGGTCCTGCATCATGCCGTAGCCACCGTTGGTCCAGCCGTTCATGTGCGCCGCATAGCTGTCCATCCGCTGGTTCACCCCACCGCCCAGCCCGCCCCCCACCCCTACACCGACCCCAGCTCCCATCCCGTTTCCTCCCGCAGCCAGCAGCCCGCCGGGCAAGGTGTACTTGTCCTTCTTCATGAGGGTCTTGGTTTTCCGCCGGGGCCGGTATTTGTAATCCGGATGCTCCTTCATGTGCAGGGCCCGCAGCCTCTTGGCTTCGTCGATGAAAGGTCTCTTCTCGCTTTCCGACAGAAGTTTCCACTCTGCGCCCAGCCTCTTGCTTATCTCCGAGTTGTGCATTTTGGGATTCTCTTGCGCCATCTTCCTCCTCTGGCCCCGGGACCACACCATGAACGCGTTCATGGGTCTCTTGACCCGCTCCGGACTGTTTTTCTGATTGGCGCCGGTGCCGGACGAGTTGGTGTTGCCCGAGCCCCCCGTGTTGGTCTGGGGAGCTGGGGGCTTCAGTTCAGTCTCCATCATGTTATACATCAGGAACAGCTTTTTAGTCGGAGCTCCCGAGCAGAAGGAAAAAACGCACAGAGACAAACTCCACAAGCCAGAGGCAGGACAGTGAGGAGGAGCGCAGGGCTGAAGCTCAAAGTTACCTGTCGGGTTTTTCTCTGCAACTTTTTCTCTGGACAGAAAAAACAACACGCACCAAGCCGCGTCTCCACACACTCTCTCCCTCTCTCTCTCTCTCTCTCTCTCTCTCTCTCTCTCTCCCTCTCGCTGAGTGTGTGTCAGAGTGTGTGTGACAAAGAGGCTTCTCCCAATAGGTCCCTGCTATGTTGTGTCCACAAAACTTCTCCCGTCGCCTCTCCGAAAAAGCATCAACAAACTGTACTTTTTCGCCTCTGTCCGCCTGAGCCTTGACAACTCCAGATAGTTTTTGAACAAGTTAATAGACAACCATTCATGTGACGGGGCTGTCAGTGAATAAATGGCTTCGACCTGGCCAATCAGAGCCGGCCTGCTCCCCTGACACACCAATGGGAGGCATTAATTAGCATAAATGGGCGGGGTCTGCTCTGCCCCGACACACACACACATATACGCACACTCAGCCTGCCCATATGAGCCAATACAAAGTACATATTTACTATTTCTGGGCTTATGGAGAGATTTCTCTGGGAATATGTATATGGTGGCACTTTCTGGACCTTTTCAAGCATTATACAGAGGAAGAGGTTGCTGCAAAACCTTGCTGTCTGTAGGGAGATGAGAATATGTCGGCTTGTAAACTTTATGGGTAAAATAGCACAAAAAAGTTCATGATAAAAAAAAAAATCTTAAGAGTTTCTAGAAAAATATAAAAATAGGCAATTCTATGTTTTGGCTGATTTTTATTTAAATGAGTTGCTCATATCCAAAGGCTCACATATAAGCAATATAAGAATGAAATAAATATTTTTTTAAAAAGTGTTATATTCATCAAATGTTCACGTTAATGGTGTCAGTATCGTCTGAATGGTGAAGGTCGGGAACAGCATTGTTCTGACATTAAGTCCCGGCCCGTGACATTGCTCTTGTTCAAAATCAAAAAGTCACTAATTCCCCCCACTTACGGCCCCAATAACATAACAACACTTAAATAAACTTTGTTAGTTAACTCAAAGCACTGAATGGCGCTGGTGTGTGTGTGTGTGTGTGTGTGTGTGTGTGTGAGGGGGGGAAAAGCCACGGCTGGTTTTTAGCGTTGAAAAGAGGAAAGGTAATCCAAGATGTTTCCCCCAGTCCTTTTGTTTAGTGAAGTTGAATGCCAACACACAGAAGGCAGACGGGCTCATCTCAGCACAAATAAGCGGTTTTTGTTTGGGATGTTGTCGCTACATCTGTCCGGACAAAGACCCAACTCCACTCCACTTCCACTGCCACAGTGCTGCTGTTGTTGTTAGGGCTTTGTAGTGAAGGGGGGGGATACGGCCTACCGGGGACACGAGGGGAGGAGAAATAAAGGTGAGGAATATTTTAAGATAAAGTGTGTTTGCACAAAAGGCGCAGCTCATTCATATAAGCCTGAACAAGCGTGTCAGCCAATTAGTGTGAATGAAAGGCGGCCTCCACCTGCTTCACTTTATTGAGGCTCAAACCGACCAGACTGCGATTATTATGAGAGGAAACCGGCATCATCGCATTAAAAACGAAATAATTCCCTCATATGGTCTTAATGTCCAAAACGACTAAAGTTTTTTTGGGAGGTTGGAAGTGTTGGTGCCACTTGTTTTGCTTCCCCCCCACCCCTCTGAATCTCCATCGAAAGGACCAGGCGTCCTGCTGCGTGACACCAGTGCCGCCTACTGGAGAGAGGCAGAACTACACGCAGCTCCAAAAGCCCAGACAGGGCTTTCATAAATTATAGAGAGAGGGAATAGAGGATGGCTGTTTTTAGAGTTAAACATAAAGGAAATGCTAAAAAAAAATTAAAAAATCCTAAAATATATATTTATTACCCAATAACAAAAATCTAACGAGATATTCAGTCACACCACAGCCACACATCTGCCTGTCTGGATCTGCAAGCCAGACAACCCCAATAATTAAAGATAGATCAAGTACATACACCTGAAATAATTTAATTTAAATGCGTGTCTCTAGATTAAATCATAATTGAAAGTGAATAGATCAAGCCTTATTATTTTGTTTTAGTCATTTGATAATAAATGGAGGAGCGGAGCCCCCGTGCTCTCATTATGCCGGCCCCGGCAACCTTACATAAGATTCATCTTGTGCTTAATAGGCTGCGAGAGGCGACACATGCAGCTCGGTCCATTATAATGCAAGGTTGAAATGGGCCGCTCGGCTGCTATCTGCATCTGAGTGTGTTCCCCGCTACCTCTAATCTGCTTATGATAATAAAGGAACAGCGGGGCCCTGCAGCTCTCTGAAAGCAGGCCCCATCCAGCCGGGAATGGCCCTGCATCCACAATCATCCCGAATTAAAGCCGTTGTTTGACAAAAACCAGGAGAAACTAGCGGGGCGGCTCCCTCGGACCACTTGTAAGCCCCCTGCTACACCAGGTTGGGATGGATACAGCAAATATAGCGAGCAGCACGCTGTGATATCAAAATACTGTTTTGTGGTTGCACAAATTTAGGTGATGGGATCAGTGCAAAAACAAGCGTCAAAAAAGAGCAACAATATAACCGAAAATATATTCTAACAGGCGCGTGAACTCTTATCAAAGTAACATTATTCTAAATACAATTTCTGAGCTGAAATACAGTGTAAATATGCACATGTCAAAATCAATTAAACGACTTATGTTAAAGAGAAACAGAAATAATAATGTATATATGGCAATAAGAGAGACAGATTTCATGTGAAATGGAAATAAACTTGTCTTTTCTTGCCACTAGGGGCCGTACCAGAGGCTGGAGATGCAGCCAAGAAAATACTTTATGGAAACATTAATAAGTCCTCCTTGGAAATAATTGTGGAATACATACGAAAAGCTATTTTTTTTTCCAGATAAATGCAGGAATAAAATTGTTCTCAATTATATGAATTATACACCATTGAGGCTTTAGACCGATGCGCAAGTCATTATTTGTTATAATGTCACAAAATATTTTTTTTGTTTATAGTTTTTATATATTTATTTTCTTTCCGAAATATATTAGGACATGCATTTATTTGGTTTAGTGCCATGCTAAACTAAATAAATTAGATGATAGCATAAAGCATAAAAGCCTGTCAGGTTGTAAAAATTACAAAATGTTTTTAGATGCATTAAAATATTAAAGTCAGAATTTAAAACAATTTAAAACATGATAATCGGCAGAATAAAATATAACAAATGTCTCTAATAGTCTAATAAAAGCGCCTGAATGTAAGTACTAAATAAACCAGGGCGTTCACTTTGATTTGCAATTCAAACCTTGTATTATTTAACATCGTTCAAAATAAATACTGAAAGGGGTAAAATAAATAAATAGATTTCAATTACATAAAGAAAACACATGTTGAAATGTGATGAGTACATTCTGTCTGCACAAACGATCTCTGAGCTGAGGAGAAAATCAAACCGGCCAACAACAACAACTCAGGCAGTCAGTCAAGCTCATGATGCCATGCGGTGTCATTCCACAACACTGCATGTTTTACGTACACACCGACTCAAACACACACTAACATACACACCGACACACCGACACACACACACACACACACACACACACACACACACACACACACACACAGGGCTTCTCCTCTCCACCGCACTCCAACTTACTGCCAGTTTGGGAGTTGTCTTCCTCTCGTCTTGATTGGCAGAAATTAAACAAGATGCCATTTCGCTCAACCTCCTTCATATCTTCCACTCGCTTTCCCCGGTCAGGAAGCCTCAACGTGTCCGGGACACAACTCCCGACGCCGGCCGTGAAACGTCCAAGCGGCACCCTCCACATGCTCCCTCCCCCCCACCAACACCCCCTGCCCGGTAGTCCGCGCGGTTTTGATCCGGCAGCCGGCGCACTTTGCCCGGCGTGCAGCCCCGTGGAGCCCCGCTGTCTGTCTGGAGCTCCGCTGTCTTCTTTCCGCGAGCCCTGCAACAAGAAAAGCCGTTTATGGCGACACACAATGTGAAAAGGGGGCCGATTTAAAAAGGAGAAGAATGCAAGCAAGAACAACAAAAGTCAGTTATAGCAAAGTCTATGCCTCTCCTCTCCTATCTTCCACCCCCTAGCTTAGCCCACATAATGAGCAGGAAAAAGCTTTATATTTTGTTCACTGGGTATTCACAGATAATTTGAAGCCATTGTTTCTGCCACAGATGGTTCTTTTTAATACAATAACGGTGCTCTTTGTGAATAGCGAGCCCACAATAAAAATCTAAAGCGTCCTCCTGAATAACCATTTTGTTCTCTCTTGTATAGGCCGAACAAAAGCGCCAGTGAGGTAATGGCCTGCCTTATTGAAAGCCTCAGAATGGGGATTTGATAAAGATTTTTTTCGCTCCTTTTTCTTTTTGCACAAAGTACACGGCAATGTCAAAGAGAAACTGACACGGCATGAAAAGGAAAAAGGCTTGAAAAAGTGCTTGCTGCTGCAGGTTGCAACCATTATTATTATTAGCCTATTATTATTATTATTATAATAATAATAATTATTATTATTATTATTATTATTATTGTTAACTTTCTGCAAAAGTCAGAGGTGAGAGGTTGTTTTTGGGGGCTGCAGCAGAGCAGGTCAGGTGCAGGCGTGTTATGGATTTTACAATGGAGCTTAAATCCAGAATACATTAGCCTCCAAAGGTCTGCTGTGGATTTGGCACAGTCTCATAATTTTGCATAGGGTGAGTCAAGTTGTGCTCGATAGAATTAAGTATTCAGGGTGCATACCGTTGGTGTCTTGCAGAAACCTCCTGTTTCTAATTCAACCCTTTTTAACTACAGAAAATACTGCATGCCCTTAAAGCATTGATAAGGCACTGTGAAATGTCATAAATGCATGGATGTTAATAGGTGGGGAAATCAGGTAGACTAATGTAACCTGCTAACGTTGAGATGCACGCCTGCAGGTGTGTGCGGTCAACATGTATTAGCTCCTCCAGGATGGATCCTGCAGCCATGTACAAGCCACCTCAGTCTGCCCACGGTTGATGTAATTTCTAATTAACTCATGGCTAATCAATAAAGCGTTTAACAGAAAGCACAATGGACACACAGGGGATGATCCCAAGCCAAACATATTGGATGTCACTGATCGTTACAAGGTGAGGACACCCTGTCTATCACAGGGGTGGAGGGTGAGGCTGGAGGGGGGACTCAGCAGAAGAAGACAGGCACTAGATGAGGGGTGAGGGTGGGGAGAGTGAAATGAATGGAGAGGGAAGGAGAGAAGGGCAGAGAGGAGAGAGGGGATAAAGGGGGGATAATAGAGGACAGGGGAGGTGAGGAGAAGAGAGCAAAGAATCCCATTTCAACTCGCCTGGCATAGTTCATAGAGCTGCACACTCACACACCAGTAAACACACACAGAGTCAGTTTCCTCTTGCAACCATTATCCCTCAGCTTTATATCAATCCCATGTAACAACACTGAAACACAAAGTGGGTTAACAACGAGGCCTCGCGTCTTACAACGGCCTCCTTCACACAGGAAGCATTGAAACAAATATTAGTGACAGATATTTTGCCGTTAAAAAATGCCTGACAAAAAAAGCAACACGAGGATCTTCAGATTAAAAATGCATCATTTTGCGTCATGTTAAGGGTTAAAAGGTCAAAGTTTCGAACATTAACAACTTTTTGCTAGTGAACAGGCAGTTCTGTGATGTGGGACGGTTTACTTTGCACATTATTTCCTAAAAAGCCTGAACAAACCCTCTCACCAATTCACTTCCTCTCTATGTCATTGCAAAGATAAAATATGATAGAAATGCAATAAACATAATTATTCCAGTTATTCATCTTCTTCACAAACAGTTTTTAAATGAAATAATCTGCTTTATTTTTATAAATAAACACATATTTTGCTTAACTTTCGTCAGTTCATGAAATATTTTTCATATGCTGCAAAACACCCCACAACACAATCCACTGGCACACAGACTAATGCAAGTTTTACATGATATTAGCCATGCTGAAACTCAAACAGAAAATGAGACAAACGTCCGTGGACACTGTTTACACACACAACATACCCATCATTGCACGCATAAGGGAATTACATCTAATTGCACAAACTGAAGACACCAAGGTGTTGACAGGTGATCTTTGGAAGTGCAGTGCAGAAACACCACAGCGGTGAGACAGGGTTTGTAAAAAAATAGGAGGGAGAAAGCAGCAGAATCCTTGCTAGAGGAAGATTTAAAGACTCAGAGACAAACACAAAAGCGAGGAGAGAGAGAGGATGACAGAGAGACAGGCAGGGAGAGAGAGAGAGAGAGGATCAGTGCTCTCAGTGTGAATAGGCTTAGCAGTAAAGAAATATGACTTTGGCTCCTTATCTGATCAATCTGTGCCATATAGTCTAAATCACAGACATAACACTCATGTTAGAGAGCTGGAGCACTTTTAATTATGAACCCATCCCCACAGAGGAGAGAGAGAGAGAGAGAGAGAGAGAGAGAGAGAGAGAGAGAGAGAGAGAGAGAGCAGTGGCACCATGAGAGCCTTTAGAAAGACCATCATCATCACTGAATGCTAATGCGTTTTACATAGAATCTGTCTATTGACATATACACACATATTCACACATATTCTCTCTCACACACACACGCACGCACAGGCACGCACACCCCTGTTAGCATCTCCATATGCATGAGAGTGGACACATTTGCTGCATCTGTTTTGTGTGTTTTCTCGCAGTTGGCCTGATGGGAGATCCACAGTGGGCTTTTCTCCCTTTGTGTATCTGCATAGTATTGTGTGTGTGATACAGACACACTGACACAGTAATCAGTGAAAAGGGAGGCCCTATTGAAGGAGATGTGGCAAACCACCTGTCAATCATGTCACATGCACAAATGTATACACACACACACACACACACACACACACACACACATCCATTAACACTGCTATACTTGCCCTTGAGTTGAAATATCAACGCTGTTGTTTGTGGCTCATGCTAGGTCACTGTTAAGGTTCACACCATTACCTAAAGTATGTTCAATATGCTGTTCACCCTCCTCACCCAGGCCTCCTGCGCTGACATTTAGAATCTTAAAGTCAGTATTTATCTTGCTAAACGACGTTCCAAGTTGTTCTGCAAACAAGGTATCAGCAGCAGCGGTGGAGGAAGTACTCGGATCCTTTACTTAAGTAAAAATGACTCATACCACACTGTAAAAATACTGATACAAGTAAAAGTACTGCATTCAAAATGTTACTTAAGGTAAAGGTAATGTAAGGTAATGTAAAGACATAAAAAATAAGTGTAAGCATTATTAATGTAAATTCATTTTAACTATAGGACTGCAACTAATGATTATTCTTATTATTGATTAATCTGCTGATTATTTCCTCCATTAATCGACTGATTGTTTGGTTTGTAAAAATTCTGAAAATAGTGCCACATTCACCCAGAGCCCAAAGGGACACCTTCACAGTGCCTGTTTTATTCAACCAATAGTACAAATATTATTTAAACAATCATCAAAATAGTTGCCAATTTATTTTCTATCAATTGAATAAGGCTTTATCAACCTTTTTAGCTGTACTGTAGTGTTTAGGTTAAAGCAAAACATATTTTATATGAACTTTGTATGTTTTGTATACACAAATTTGGAACTTAATTTGGAAAGTCAGATAAATGTAGTGAAGTACTACTAGTACAATATTTCCCCCTGAAATGTAGTGCAGTAGAAGTAGAAAGTGTTGTGAAAAGAAAAGACTCAATTGTATGTGTAAGTACCTCAGATTTGTACTTAAGTACAGTGTTTGAGTAAATGTACTTACTGGTACACTTACACAGTTTTATTCTAGATGTAAAAAACCCTTAAAAAAAAGTTTACTGTAAAAAATGTAAAGTTAGACAGTGATATCGCCTACAGTAGAATTTCAAAATGTTATTATATGTGACAACATATATCTGTGTATTGTAGTGTGTTCCTGAATGTTTGCTGTTTTAAGCTTCGAGGAAATAACACTAAGCAACTAAATTTGAAAACAACTCTCTGTGATCACTGATGTCAAAATATCTTTGCAGTATAAAAAAGTGATTTTCTCAACCAGGTGAAAAGCTTGCATTTATTAGCTTCAATTAAATTCTTATTTTATACTCTTTTCCCTGTCTGACAGTAAAACATGTCAATGCAAACTAAATTCAGAGTTTGGCTATACTGAAGTACAGAATATGTGATCACGGAGAACAGTAGGTGACAAAGTTAAGGTTTGCTCACACTCAGCAAAGTAACCGGCCTTTGACTGTCCTACTCTACCAAATGACGTAATGCCCAGCTTTGATGTTGCTTTCCAAGTTTCAATGTGGACGGAGAACTTTTTGAAAAAGACCTGAAAATGCTAGTGTGGACATAAATTTCCATATGTAAACAGCATTTTCAAATTTATCTACTTTAGGATGGACATGGTCAGACTCTGAAAGGTGCAGGACAGACACTATAAAGTTGAGGATTAGAGCTTTAAAGATACTAAAATGCTGACCACCAGAAGGGAGGTGGTTGGTCAGTCCTGCAGCTGTTTGTTCAGGACCCAGGCAGGAAGAAAGACACGCAGACTAGGCTGTCAGATATTTACACTACAACACACCTCACTGGCATCTCATTAATGAAGAATGCAACATAAACAGTTTAAACAGAGCAGATACAGAAAGTTTCCCTTGGTTGCTCCTCAGTTATGGATCCTGTGGACTGTTTCCACAACAACCCTGGAGGTCTGTGTTGAATGTATGCGTTCAACTCTGAGGCTGGCTCTTGGGATGGCAATGAAAACATCTGAACAGCTACTGGATGGATTGCCATGAACTTTGGTATAGACATTCATGTATTGTAATAACTTTGTCAAACTTCTGACATTTCCCCTAGCGGCCTCCTTTAATAACCAAATACCTACAAAACTAAGCACATTCCAGCCTCTGCTGTAACTTGTGTTTAGTACTAAATAGTAAATATTAGCGTGCTAGCACACTAAACTAAGACGAGGAACATGGTAAACATTATACCTGCTAAACATAAGCAGATAGTATTGTCATTGTTCCGTGGACTATTATTCAGAACCCCGGTAGTCAGAAAAATGTCCCATTCGTCCATTTTTCCCAAAAACAAATGCCCATTGCTCCAAAGGTCCGTTGCTCCAAAAATACCAGCCTGGTATAACTTAGATAACGCATTTAACTTTCATCATGTACGTAAAGTAACCTCACTGACGTAACTAATGTACTTATTTTAATCCAAACCATGGGCTTTTCCTAAACCTAATTCAAGTATTTTTTGGTGTCTAAACATAACCAAACTGCAACCGTTTCACAACGATAACTACATGTTTAATATTGTTACCATGACGACAAAGGTCACTTGATGAAGGTCGCCTTATGTTTGCACATGAAAATATGCTAAGATATGTAGAGCAAAAAACTCCAGGGAGAATGTATGTTTGGAACAAAGGGTCTTCGGAGCAATGGACGTTTGTTTTCGGGATAACGGGTTGTGGGACAAATGGGTCCAATGGAAACATTTTGGGACTATTGGGGTTTCGGAATAATGGGCTGTTGGCACAACATGTTAGTATGCTGATGTTAGCATTGCAGAGCAGCTAACATGGCTGCAGACTCTTACTCTTGTTTCTAAATGCTACTAGTAGATACATCTTTATTTATGAAATTAGAATAATGTATTTAATGATTTGAACTATTACTGTCATTTTCATCTCTTTCAGTATCCTCATCATCCCACTGGCTCTTCCACGGAAGTGGATAATAATGAGGAACATGTATCTGGTCAAAAAAACAGCTAAAGAAAGCCACGCAGACTGTAAAAACTGAGGTCAGACAGCTGAGACAATAACTGCAGATAAATCACACTAATCACAGCCATTTTATATACAGCTGCAGCTGAACAGCAGCATGGTATCTGATAGCGACATCTCTACAGCACAAAAGATCTCTCAATAATCCTGCCGCAGTTTGAAATTTTTATTTTTTAGTCTGATGCATTTCACAAAACAAGCCTTCATCAGAGCACCGCGAGAGTGGTATCAGCCGCCATTTACAGTGATTAAACCATCATCCACAGGTGTGCAAGGGAAGTACTGACATATAATAACAGTTACATAAATCAGGAACATTTCATCAAGAAAATACAATAGTGCATTCCATCATGAACACAAACACCACGGTGAACTAACATTAGGCTATCTGTGTAGTGTTTTCTGCCTGCAGTGATCAGATATACTGTAGAAATAAAACCAAAACAACAATTAAATAACCAGTTAAACATCAACTCTGTAATGAATCACAAATCCAAATATTTAGAGGATAGACATTTGGATTAAAGATTAAATATGAAATTAGGCAGTGGTTGCTACAGATTATCTAGAATCTAGATGATACATATCTAGATGATGAGGAAAATTACATTTTAGTATTTAACGTTTAGACTTAACATATTTAAATACTTGATAACAGGCTAACTTGAACCATTTAAGGGCCACTCCATTACAACCAAACCACAATTGTTGGCTGATGCTTATGTCAGATTATTTGAGCAACTATGTGACCGATCTTATAAACCAACAAATTACAAAAATCATCAGTGGATTGATCAAATACCAGATGAAAACATTTTAGCCTGATCACCAGATCAGCTAATATTCCACTGACATCATATTAAAATGATGATGTATATAATTCATTTGATTGACAGATAATAATGATCAAAACCACTAATAACCGATTACTTTAAAAAAAAAAATTGACGAGCATCAGAAAATGTGATTGATGGCTAATATGCATTTACTTGCATTTCCGTGCAGAATGAATAAAAAAAAAAATCTAATCGAAATATCAGATCCTCAGATCAGCCAGATGAAGAAGCCTACTTGAAATAACTTATTTGCTGAGCTGATTGATGGATATTCATAATAAAGTCAGATTAGCAGACTGGCTGAAAGGATGACTCTCGTCATGCGAGTGACTTTTAAAAATGTGCGGCTCAGCCTGTTACAAGCGGCTGCATCCGGCACACTGAAAAGAGTACAAAATGAAAACATCTGCATCTGGTTTACAGCCAATCAGTCGCACAAGAAGAATAACCAAATGATTTGACAGACTGAAAACATACTCAATGCACAACACACAGCTACCTTAGTAATGTACAAGTAAGGACGTATGCTTAACAGGTCAGTTGCTGTAAGGGTGAATGTGGATAACTTTAGTGCCCAGGTTTTGAGACATCCATGTCTGAGATTTGTGCCTTGACCCAATGGAAGTTTGGCTGTTTGTTTTCCACAAACATTTTGTTTACTCTGGGTCAGAAAAAATGTGGATTGAAACTAAAGTTGAACAGACCTTTTTTAAAGCAGATATTTGAATCTGATTCATTTGGAACAGTATTCAGAAAGCTGAAATTGTTCACTGAAGAAATTGTGATTTTGTTTGTTTGTTTTCGGCTTCCAAAAGGGAGCACGACTGAAAAAGTTTGGAAACCACTGCTCTGAACAATTGACACATTTAATTGAATATTACACATTATTGAATAAATAGTCCCCATAAAAACAGTTGACAGTGTGTTCTGATTATCCAGAGTAATGGGGACATTGATTCTACAAAAATATTTGCTGATGAATTTTTCAAATGTAATTTTTTGAAACAAAAAGGTGAATTCCTGCACACTGTCAGTAGGTTTATTGAGGTTGCAACATTTTAGCAACCTTTGACAGATTTTCAATAAGGGACAACAACATCTTTATACTAAAGCCACAAGTTGCAACAACCAATCAAAAGGGAGACAAATAACATATCAATAATAAAGACGTCTTGATGATGACGAATGAAACAAACTGTATGTGTAAAACTCCAGAGAAGGCATCTGTGCGTTACACAGTGCTTTGTGTAAATGTACATTTTGTGAAGCCGTTAGCCCCAAACTTGACATTCTATTGACTTCAAATATGAATTGGTTCACAAAGTCTCACAGACAGAAATGTCAAAACCTGCACAAATAAAACTAAATTATGGCCAGATTCCAGAAGTGAGTGAGAAAATTTGCTTTTTTTTTGGTCATTTTAAATATTCTGTAGGCTCAGATTGCCTCTCCCACACACACACTCGACTCTGGAGCTTCTACCAAGTTAAAACCCACTCTCCGTAATATACACTGGCCTCAACAACACATGTCAGACCCACATACACAAACTGCAGCTATGTTTCACATGCATACATACAAGATGTTGCACACTCACTCCATCATACACTCATCTCTCTCCTCTCTCATCCCTTTCCCGGCCACCGCTGGTTTTGTTTACAGGCCAATTTGAATGAGAATGAATCTCTCTCGGATGTTTCTAGAAAGCGGTCTAATCCACGCAGGCTGCTGCGAGGCCCCGGCTCTTTGTTTGGGATTACTGCAGCTTAGCGCTAGCTAACAATGAGGAGATGAGCAGCTCACCTCATCGCCGCTAATGAAGTGTGGAGAGTCATTTAGCCGCTAGCTAGCTGCTACCGAGCTGGGATGATACCTTCACACACGCCTGCACACACACAGATACATACACACGGTTTGTATTACTATACATGTGAGGACACTGACTGATGACATTTATTTCTGAACTTCTTATCCCTCACAGTTACACTGAACCTCTTGAACTCAAGCCCTTAAATTTCCTCTTAAGTAGCTTCAAAGTTAGAAAAAGTGAATTACTGCAGACTGCAAAACATCTCAGTCACCCACATCATACTCTGTGTGTTTGTTTAAATGCTTAATTGAAGCTGTTGTGGTTGTGTTCAGTGAAAAATGCCAATTCAAGATGTTATTTATTGCAGCAGCAGCATTCAGATGGAAACTTCCATATAAGATGTGTCTTTGGGAAATTTTGAATCCTGACTACAATTTAAAATTTCTATAATCAGTTTTGTTTTATATAAAGAATGGATCAAATTCATTTTTATATGTGACTCTGCAGTTCCCCTCAGCTCTACAATTTTGGTTCACTCTTACCTCTCATAAGCATCTTTTTAGGGTGCAGCAGGCGGCTTTTTTCAATCAAAAAAAGCCCTAAAACTGACCTGCTTAAGTT
This sequence comes from Dicentrarchus labrax, assembly GCF_905237075.1. NCBI lineage: Eukaryota > Metazoa > Chordata > Actinopteri > Moronidae > Dicentrarchus > Dicentrarchus labrax. Next base: position 5,676,193 of record NW_026136718.1, read on the forward strand.
AGATGGAGAAGAGTTGTGGACAATTTGGCAGTTAAAGGGACATTTTTTTTTATCCTCAGGAGATAGTGGATCTCAAAATCAGAGCTAAAACGACAGTGAATATTGAACATTTATCAGATCATGACTAAAAATGAAAGCTAATGTTAACAACCGGATAACAACTAACACATCAACTTTACAAAGTGATAATATGTCAGCCTTGTGTTTACAGATACAAAAATGTGCATTGAAGTTCTGAAGATTGGAATTGTATTTACAAAAGTAGCCTTGACAGAGTGTTTGTAGGGTTGAAGAGGTAAACACCATATTCTTGGCCTAAACCTCAGTCTGATCTTGACCTTGAACCCAAATCCCAGTGTTAAATTACCCTTGGTGCATTACTTTGTGACAGGAATGGTGTTATTCTGCTGTGTACTCTGCAATCATAGAGACAGATGAAATGAAATGTCACGGGGGCATTTTTGTAATAGTTGTAAAATCCTGTCTCATACCACCGTGCAGTGTTTTGACATCTAATAACTTTCAAACTCAGCAATATATTATTTAAAGAGGACTTGAGGACCAGTAACTGTAAAACATGCCTAATACTCACTTAGTCTATTGGAAGCCTAACTGAAGGCAGCACAAAAATACTTTTAACTGATGTTTTCTCTGAGTAGAGGAAAAACACACATCCATGTTCATGCTTACTGGTTTGTACTGTATGTGTGTGTGGGGGGAATATAAGCCATGGTCACCAGGGTAAAGAGGCACCGAGGCAACAGGAGAAACAGGAAGATTTAAGCTTGGCAGAAACACACACAGATAGCAGTGGTCCACACTGAGAGTATGTTGGCTTGTCTTCTGACAAAGTGACTGAGCCTTAGCGTGGACTGAGGAGAGGAGAGGATTTTGATGTTTATCCAGGTCTAGAGATGATCATGGCAGGTTCAGACCTCTGTGGTGGACTTGGATGGTTAGCAAGGGAATGGCAATGCTTTGGATATGAACCAGGGCATTCCCCTGGCTTTTACACACACACACACACACACACACACACACACACACACACACACACACACACACACAACCATAGAGTACACATATGTACGCACAGGTACATACACAAAAGGCTACCACAAAGAGAAGTACATATCAGGTTTATGTCATTCACTGGCCGAGTTCATTGCATTCCATCTCTCTAAAAGCATTTTATTTCTAATCACTAACTTTTCTTTGTAACAGTAAGAAAGTTGCATAATCTGTGGCAAGCAAAAGCCATAAGCTGTAAGACTTAACTGTCTATTTACTGTCACAGAATGGTGTCATATTTACTGCAAAACATCACCTTGAGAAACTTACACTCCTTACATATGTGTAAATATTTGAGGACTGCTCTGTCCCACCTTTTTCGTTGTCTATTTAGCGACTGGTTAACTAAACAAGTTAAAAGGGGAAAATAAATTCCTTCAAGAATTCACCAAATCTCTTCCTTTGCTGACTGCACAGATAGAACATATTTAGGACCAGAAAAATACATTCTCCACAAAATAAATTGAGTTTATGGTTGTAAAGCACAACAACAGCTACCAGTAAAATAGTGAAAGCAGTTCTAAAATGTTTTTTTTTTTTTTTTGATATCTATTTATTTTTATATCATCATACAGGTCAAGGGCCCTATTTTAGTTCTGGTGCAAGAACACTAGTAATGACAGGCTATTCTGACAATCACTCCAAATATTCACCTTCACTCAGGCCTTCAAATAGTGTTGGATATATGAGTTTAGAATGGACTTGAATTGGCTGAGGCTCATATGTCTATGATCCAATTGAACCATTTGCACCTGTGTCCAGCAGAGTCTCTTATAACAGTGCAGGATATTTTGTTTTTTCTGATTTATTCCTCAGATGTGATTTTTTTGTTTTGTTTAGCTGTTCCCATAATTTGTTAAATGTGGCCCATATCAGATTCCAGTGTAAACAGGTCATGGTTCTAAAGTGACCCGCATGGCGAACATAGAGCTGGAGTGAATTCTGATATGAATATTCACACTGTTGAAATCTGACCTGTATCTGATTTGGACCACATATGAAAGTGGCCCAAATCATGATTTGTGCTGAGTCACATATGAGCCAAAAAATCTTATTTGTGCAACTTGTGCCAACACTACTTTAATGACCCAATACACTTGTGTAAAACACAAAATCCCCAAAGTCACTGATTGAGAGCTGGAAATGTTTGCTTTTAAAGCAACACCAGGCTGCATGTGCTCAAACACACACTCACACACACAAGGATATCTCATCGTACAGTGTCTTCAGCAGGCCTACAGAAGGTCTAACAGTCAGAATCACAGAGTCAACAAGCTGTAAAGTGAAATAGTCATAAATGGCCAGTGTTTATCTTCAGGCTGAGAAACCTAGCACCTCACTGATAATGTGTGTGTGTGTGTGTGTTTCAGGAAGGCCTCAAACTCTGTGGTCAGAGCGAGTCGTGACTTAACACTCCCTGAACACACACACAAACTTGTCTCCATCCTATTTAAACAGTGCCTGTTGAATTTCACAACCAGCTCATAAAGAACGCAGAAATGCATTGAGGTTCACGGGAAAATAAATCACGGCTGTTTGCCTAACTCAGTGTGTGTGTGTGTGTGTGTGTGTGTGTGTGTGTGTGTGTGTGTTGTGTGTGTGTGTGTGTGTGTGTGTGTGTGTGTGTGTGTGTGTGTGTGTGTGTGTGTGTGTGTGTGGGTGTGTGGGTGTGTGCGTGAAAGGTAAAGAAAGTGTGACATGTCAGAGGAACAAACAGAATATTTAATATAATGCCATGGCTGCATGAGTAAACGGTGTGAGGATGGGCCTTTTTGCTAGAGATACTATTTAAAGAGTATTATCAGTAAGAACGAAGCTGTAAACATTGATGGAAAGCACAGATGTAAATAAAAAATAATAAGGGCTGAATTCCGTTTAGCTGCTTCTGTTCAGAGTATTGGTATCGTGCATGCTGAGTCACTGTTACTCATGTCACGTATGACTGGAACACATGAAGGGAATTAAGCCATCAGTAATGTTATTAGTATTCAATGACGAGACAAAATGTCTGTTGGAAAAAGGCCTATATTAGAATATTTGATTGATATGCTTTTGGAAAATTTGCATAACATTTGGATGGAAACTCAAGGTTCAGAGAAACTATGTTATGTTATGTTTACATGAGATAAACTCAAAATATTTGACATTGCTGTAGATGAAAACACTCACTATATAATAGACAGAAATAGACAGTTTCAAGGCCAGGATACGTTCCAAAATGGATGCAGGCACAAGGTTACTCTTACACTACACTGAGTGTCTGCATAGAGAAAACATGTGCGCAAAACTGAATTAGAAAAAATAATCTTAAAGTAGATAGTATAAATGTATGACACCACACAGGAAAACATAACGTAAAGACTACTAAAGACATTCTTGTAGCCTTCAAAACTTGCTATTTTATTAGTGATGGCATTTTCACAAGCTTCTGGCAAGCGCAGGTCACCGAACAGTAGCAGTCAGACGAGGTTGTACACTTAACTCGCACTCATCTGTGGTGCCTCCGCTCTGCTACCTCACTTGCTGTGGTTGTAGAGTTAGACAGCTGCTTTGTTCAAAGTCGACAGAAGCACACTGCTAGCAGATGCTTTGGTGTCAGCTGAGGACAGTTTTGCTCCATGCTTTGCTCACTAGAGATTTTTTTGAATTCTGAATAAAAAGCGACAGCCCCGATGCTCCTGCAGAGAACGGACAGGTGACCAAATTTATGCCACATCTCCTTGCTGCTGTAATTCGGGTTTTACCTCCACCTGGACCAGCTACAGTAGAATACTGTTTACAGGTTATCAACATTTAATCACTCTGAAAGGGACAACCTTCTTGTACTTTGGTACTTTAGTAGACTTGCAGTTAATACTTCTGCACTTCTGGAATATTTCACCTTTTTGTGGTACTGCTGCTTTTACTTAAACCTACTGCAAGGAGTTTTAAACTGGCTATGAAATGACCAACATGAGCACGCAGGACCATCAGCGAGAAGATTGATTATTACTATATCCATTCTTAAGGCCTGCCACTGGGTTGGATTCAGGCAGATTTCCCTTAAAATCAGTGAGTTGCGGAATAAGCATTACCACTTTTGTCCACAGGGGCCGCAACAATCAAGACAAACTTCCTTGTTGCTGCTTTAAGCCAATGATTTGAGCAATGAGCATTTCTTCCACTGATGATCAAAACACAGCTTGTGACACATGCAACAGATGGCAACATCTGGCTATGCTGTGTAAATGAGTGCATGTGTGAAAGTGTGCATTCACCAGCGGATACATATTGCCAGAATATGTTCACACTTGTGAACGGCTGCCATGTTTGCTTGTATTATTTCACAAGTGCATTCCAGTGATTATCATCTTGTATGAATGTGTGTGTGTGTGTGTGTGTGTGTGTGTGTGTGTGTGTGTGTGTGTGTGTGCGTTTGTGTTTGCTTTCTACCAAAGAGCTCCAAGCTGTCATGTTTTAGCCTCCTATGGTTAACATCTGCTGCTTTTAGTGCTGCCATGTTGCTCTGTGATACACACACCGTCTAATAGAATCAAAATCACACGCTGCCACGGTTTATCATGTAACACACACACACACACACACACACACACACTCACACAGAGAGAAGCTCATTATTCTGTCAGCCAGTGTACCAACCAGTTGCTGGATTATTTGCCACTGAAACTGGACATAGAGAAATATCAAAAATTAAAGGACTCTAGACATTAAATATCAAATTTCAGAGTAAAATTAACTGTGTTGAGTGAATATTGATGCCATTTATATAAAATGACAGATATTATCCACTGCCAACTGTCAGTTTTACTTTCTAAATTATCTGTTTTTGGCATTACATGTGAGTTTTGTGTCAGAGTTTTGTGTGTGAGCCTGCGCATGCACTGAGAGACTCATACGCCATCACCACAACAAATACATTCACTCTGACTCTGATCACATCCAAATAACACGGCTCCGCAAAGAGTGAAGTAGCTTTTTGGATGACTTTTGCTTCTCTTTTTTGGACAATTTAAGGGTTTCAGACTTCATCACAGCTGGACTCTTCATTAAGTACCTAAAAATCACTGTGCTCTCTCTTTCTCACACGCAGACAACCATAAAATCCAATCTTCATAACAGCTTTACACCTATTAGCTCTGATGTGGATGACTCCACTGATGTTCACATCATCAGCCCCAATACCAAATATTTCTGGGCTCTCGAACCCAAACAATGCCGGCATCTGCTGCTGGACCAATTCTTTAATGGAAAACCTCACTCTCACTCTCTCTCTCTTTCTCTCTGTGGCTGTGTCCTTCGCTCGCCCATCCAGGCACTAATGTAAATGAAAAGCAGTGGGACAGGGTGTGTTGTTAATGTGTGGACAGGGACAAAAAGCCGGGTTCTGGGGCTATTGTATTGGCCCTGTGACACACATCCCAGCCTCAACACACACACTCACCACCTCCTCCTCTTCTTCCCTCCCCTCCTTCTCCTCTATTGACGGCCCCTCAAAATCAATAAAAATGATCTTGGAGTCCATCCACCATTTGGCTGCATCATCTTGGAAGTGCCTTCTTTAGGATATAGCGGCCATACTGTACAATGGGCCAGCAGAGCGTGTGTAATTTGCCATTGATTTCCCCCCCCCCTCCCTCTCTCTTCCTGACTCCTTAGCCCCTAGTCACTGCACACAACACAAAAAAACTAACTTCATCATACACCCTGTTAATGCACATGCACAATAACCCTCTTTTCTCCTGCCCTCTGGTAATTTCACTCTTTCTTTATCTTTTTCGCTCTCTCTTTCTTTCCTCCTTTATCTCCTTCGTGCTCCGGCCCTATTCCTGAAATCTCTTCACAGGTCAGTGTTCTTTCACAGCAGTAATGGACGAGTTGTGCAAATGTTGTTTGCGCCAAAACCTGTTTTCTTTCTCCATCTCTCTACGTATTTTCTCCTTCTGAAGTGAATATCCAACATTTTGATCCTATAAACCTCTCATTTCTGAACAGATTTAAGTTTTACAAGTAATATCTAACTTATTTTTTTATTGTATATCATTAACTTTTATCAAGCTCCATCATGGAATCAGTACTTAATGACAGATCTCTTGATCTTAATTTAACACCTGGTTGAAACGAACACGAGCGCAATACATATTATCAGATAACCTTTATGTTCTTTATGTTTACTTGACAATTTCCTGTTATATGAATGTGACATTTTGATGCTAATATTAAAGCTATTGACCGCACTCATTTTTTAATCGTATATTTATCTACAGACACAAACCCAATTCCTCAATATGAAAATGTTTACTTATTTGAAATCCTTAAAACACTTTTTTTACCATACGTTTTTTTTAGTGATAATAAAAAATGAGGATAAAAGATGAAAACATTCATCAGTTATTGTCCTTGCAATTGAATGAAGCCAATCAGCACATATTTTGCTTATAATACAATCTATAACTAAAACAAGTTATATTGCCCCTTGATTTTTTCATGTTTAATTAAATAAAACAACAAAATATTTTTTTTTATTTCACACTTAAACCAAACGGCCACTGCAGTATATTTAGTGCACAATTAAGAGTCTTCATTGAATCAAGCTAAAATTATATTCTTGAAGCAGCTTCAGAGTGATTCACTGTGTCATAGCCTAAACAGAAATGAGGAGTCATTATCATTAACCATCACCACTGCAGACGGATAGTTATACAATATATACCCTGGTAAACTCTTATATTCGTTTTAAAACTATGTTTGAAACCTAATGCCTACAGACACAGGTGGCGCTCCGCTGATAACTCCACTAAACCAAACTCCATGTACTCAAAAGTATCAGAGCTGTACAGTGGCGGTAAACCGAACAGTAACAACAAAAGTGACTCTTTGATTACAAGTAAAAATTTGGGATTTCTTACATATAAGAAGTGAGATTAAATAGCCTTTTATGCTCTGGTGGTCAGGCATGTTTGGTGGTTAACATGGGACATTAAAGGAATATGGCCCAATCAAAAATAAACAAATTTTGATTACAGTACTGTGTATGTATGTATTTAAAACAAAAATCTGAATTATTGAATAAATGAATAACACTTGCCATCTTAATAGCTTGAATGCACAACGATCAATAGTGATGCATTTTCCACTTCATCTTCCCGTATTCAATAAATAAATAAATCACAGCGTATTGTAGAGGCAGGAAGATGTAAATCAGACTTAAAACAATGAGTTGTATTGGCTTTTTCTTGGCTGGTCATCCAAAAAGTTAAGTTTAATTGATTTTCAAATCTCATAACTAATTTCCTTGTGATAATCAGGTGAAGTATTGTCTTGTGTTATATATGTTATATGTGTTTATATAGCAAACAAATGTATCTGTCAGGACAAAGGTCGCTCTGAAGGTACAACCTGCTAGCAGAGTCTAGCTTGTGGTGTTACAGAACCTCTCACCATTGAGAGACATGTTCTAGTATTTTTAGGTTTGAAACTAACGATTATTTTCATTCTCAACTAATGTGCTTTTAGATTAATAAATAAACATCAGAAGGGATTGAAAAATGGACATCACAGTATCCTAGAGTAGGAGGTAACATCGTCAAATGACTTGGTTTTTTTTAACCAACCAACCTGCAACCACCATCTTCTGCTGCACTAATTGATTAATATACACGTGACACCGAATAAATACAACTGTGTTTGTTCCCTGTAATGCAGTCTCAAGTGACAGAAAGTACTAGCACTAAGACCTGAAAATGGTTTCAGAATTTTTTTTTATGAAAGTAGATCTCACACCTTCCATCTTTTGATCAACACCTGTGGTCAAGTTTGAAAATAGAGCAGGTGCATGTACAGTTTGAAAACTGTCCTTGGTAGCAAAAGTTTCCGATCATGTTGTTGCATTAGCATTTATTTCATCGCTGATGATGTTTCCACTCGCGGTGACATTTGTGTCACAGTGACGATGCTTCTGTTTACAGTGATGACCTTTCTGAACTCGCTGATTACTTTTCTCGCCACAGTGATGAAATGTTCTACTCACGGCCATGACATTCCTCCACTTGGTGATGGCGTCTCTGAGGTAATTACATCACTTTATACCTGCAGGTTTACATGTTTAACTTCAGTGAGGAACGGTTCAAACAGCAGTGACAGCGATTGGTAAGATCTTGTCAAACCCTGTAACATGTGTTCAACTCCTGAATCTGAAGAGCTTGTTGCACACTGAATCACGTGCAACACACACACATGTATGCCCGCACATACATCACACACACAAACACACACACACACACACACACACACAGACAGCTGTCAGTCAGTCTTTGAGAGCAGTGTGTCGTTTGTTAAGTCTGACACTCTGCCTCAGCCGCTCTAAGCCTATTACTGTATTCTTTCTCTGCTGTTCACAACACACACACACACACACACAAACATACACACAGTGGTGCTATCACTAAGACCTTATTCAGTAAGCCTATAGCATATCCTCCAGCCATATCGCACATCATTCTCCCTGCAAACACACACACACACACACACACACACAGAAACGATATCTGAATCTTTTTTTCCTGAGTGTTGTCGTCGCTGTTTGTTGAGAGTATCATTTACAGCCAAGGTGTTTGAAGAAAGACACCTCTCCCGTGGCGTGGCGTGGTGTGTGTGTGTGTGTGTGTGTGTGTCTCTTTAGAGTGGGGCTTTGCTGCTCCTGACACCGTTATCAGCTCTAGTCGAATGTATTTCTTATCGAGGTGGAGGTGTGGAGGGAGGAAGGGGGGGGGGACCGACGACCGACAATACAAGCTTATCAAACGTCCTCAGCCACTATTCGGCCTGTCACTCAAGACCCATGTGCACGCTCCGACATGCACACACGCACACACGTACATATACAAAAACACACAGACAGCGGGCCCTTTTTGATTGATAGATGGCTTTCCCAACAAATAGAAAGCTGGGATCAACATCCTCGTGCCCCCTTTTTACCTTACACACACTTATGCAGTGGCATAACGTGTGTCTGCGAGTGTGTGTGTGTGTGTGTGTGAGGTAGGAAGAGAGGGAGAGAGAGAGAGAACATTCCTGAGTAACAAAGGTGGGATTAGGGATGCATTAGTTGGCCGTGGAGCGAGAGGCCTGTCAATAACAGCAGCCAGAATAAACCCTGAAACCTCGATAAGAAGACAAAGGACAAGCCAGATAGCAGCAAGCGGAGAGAGAGAGAGTGGGAGGGAGGGAGAGGAGGATCAATAGAGGAAGAGAGGAGGGGTGTGAGAGAGCGATGGATGGATGGAGAGGCAGAGAGGGGATCGATATCAAGAGAGACAGGAGGAGAGAAAGTTTTCACAAAGACAGCTGAAAAGGGTGAGTTTGGGTGAGAATGAAGGGAATGAGGGAGAGGAGGGTAATGGATTGAAGGATGGAGGAGAAGATGCTGAGAGTTGGGATGCAGGTAAGAAGCGGGGTTTGACTGAGATGGGTCGATAATGGTGGCAGTAATGTTTCACACCCTTCCACAGGCAAAAGTTTGGGGTTACTTTGTTTTTATTGAACGGAGGAAGAGGACACATATGAACATTTCTCCAAAAAGAGTCCGACCAAACTAGATGTTGTTAAATAGTCTTTACAAGGAACTTTTCAGAGAACTTGAGCTGAATTTTGAATAGAGGAATCAGGGTCTAAATTTATCCCCTGGGTCAAAGTTCTGGGCCCAAACACAACCACCCTGTTTCCGCTGCAGGAACTTCACCATAGGCCCTGGAGATTCTGAAGAGAAGGAACCAGGGTACATGGTTTTGTGGCCATAAAAAAGTCCTTGCACCGGGGATTAGTACTTTTCAAGGGTCCATGGAGTATCAGGACAGAATTTGTAGCACTGAGCATCATTCACTGGTCAAACACAAACCTGAAGGACGCTACAACTTGTGCAAAGTACACTATGGTTTTTCTTCCCTGATTGTTTGAGACGGCAGATTGTGATGTTTCTGTAATTAACTCACCAGACGTCCTCCAAGGACAGCACAGAGAAACGGCCTTCACTGTCTTATGAAGGATTCATGCACTCTCTTCCGAGCTTTTACCTGAGACCCAGTGAAAATCAAAGCAATGAACCAAGGTTACCGTCAAAGGATCTCAATCTCAATCAAATGGCAGCAGTCTGTTCTTGCTTCGCTGCAAAAATCTACACCACAGTACATAAATTACTGTCATATTCAAGCTTTGGAGCCTTATTATTTCTAAAAAAGTTGAGAAATTCTGCCATTGGGGCGTCGTAATACGACTTATTCAATGCAGTGTTAGTTTCGATGAATGCAGTAGTATCAAGAACTCTGTTTTCACTGGAAGTTCCATCACTTATGCAGTGAATTGAAACATTTTAGGCCAGATTTCAAAATTTTTAATATGAATGTCTTGTGGACAACAGGTTTGTCATTTCAACTAGATACCGTGGCACAAAAACTGTTACACACAAAAGATCCAACTTCATCTCAAGGCAGATTAAAGTTGACATCCAACTGAGGCCCGATGAGCTGTGTTTTGATGGAAAAGGAGCTAAATAACTCGCCTGTATGCTATTTATCATCCTGCCAAAGACATGCCATCTTGAATTGGTGGTTGAAGAGCGGCGGGCTCTTAGTCACAACAATCCTACAGAGGCTTGAACCAATGACAGCAGGGCTGCGGGCAGTGGCGGGTGGGGAGGGGCGTGTAATTGTTTCACCGGCTCTCATTAATTAATTTCCCTCCTTCATTTATACTGGAAACACTACATAGGTCTGGGAGGTATAGGTAATGATACAGAGGGGGAGACATGAATACTGAGAGAGAGGGAGAGACATGGAGAACGCAGAGAGAGAGAGAGTGAATCCTATTCCCGTCAGCGTGGCAGCGAGCAGCTAGCTGTCACACAAAGACACAATGAGGCCCGGCAACAAACAGCCACTTAAAAAACAGCCTGGCAACAGAGAGCAAATTCAATTAGAGAAGTAATTAGTAGATACAGGGCCAGGCAGCGGGCTGCCGCGACGCCACAACACAGGAATTAATAGGCGCGGATAGGAGGAGGACGCTGTCATAATTAAGAGGCAATCACCTATGTCAATGAATACCTAAAAAAAACACGGCCCCCCAACGCAAAACTATTAATTCAGTGATCAAAAAAATATTTCTGGAGATGATTAATACAGCAAATTCATTTTAAAAGACTAATTTCTGGAAAGATAGCAAGACAATTGCACATAATGTACTCCGCCTGGCATTTATATTGCTAATTAAATTTTTTCTTTCTGATAATTTGTGGAAGGATTGCTCTTCCCTGTCTTTCTATCCTCTAATGTGTGTATGTGTGTGTTTGCTTCTTCTAGAGTTTATGAACCAATGGAGGCAGTGTTGCAGCAGTAAATACACTGCAGAGGCTGTCGAACAGAGCTGTGTCTCGAAACGCCTCCGGCAGAACTCCGCCACGCATGGTCGGAACAAACAACGTGAACACAAAAAAGAAACAACACACACAAAAAAAACTGTCCATTTCTTTCCTTCTTCAACTCTGCAACATCCCTCCACCCTCCCCTTATTTATCTCCCCCTCAACACCACCACCACCACCGCCACCGCCTCCCCCACAACTCCACAGATACAAAAGACCCGGCAATTAAATTAGACGATAAGGACGTGAAATAAATCAGCAGGTTATTGATTGATTTGTCTCTCTCTTGGGGTGGGGGTGGAGGGCGATGGCAGCTATCATTTCACACCAACAGCTCCTCTATCGCTAACTAATTACTCTGTTTCTAAAATCCCTCAGATGAGACACCAAGGTTTCATACAACAGATAGAGAGGGCTTTGCAAAAAAAACACAGACACAGAGCCAAAGACAGACGGAGGGATCTGAAGGATTAAAGAATCATCAGAGAGTGTAAACAACAAGAGAAATGTTTCTTCTGGGTAGCCTTGGTATCTAACATGCGGTAAGTGACGGGATTGTTTGTCTTTCGGCCTGATGTTGCCGTCACCCACATCAGTGTAGAAGTCCTGATGCTGTCGGAAAGCCATTAATCTAAACAATAACCACCGAGCTGCCCAGAGAAGCCTCAGTGGGATTGTAGTCCAAGGTTTCGGGTGTGTCTTAACCTCTGAAAGGAACAGACCTGAACGCGATGTACAGTAGCTCAGCACTAGGAAGTACAATGCATCTGTAACTCTTAAAATGAATACAAAAATGGTGAAGGTAGACAAAGGGAATCTCTTCCTATTGCCTCACTTCATTGTCCCTGATACCAAAAAACAAAAACACAAAAAAATGAATCAATTAATAATTTCATGTATGTATATAATGACATAATATAATATAATGCAACGCTCCATGACAACAGAGAAAATCCAGTCAGGGGACGCTGAGTTGAGATTTTGTTTTTGGTTAAAATTGTTCTTAAAGTCAAGAATTAACTCTCATGCACAAACTATATATACAAGCGCAAAGGAAAAAAAAGAGATTTTTGTATCGTATTTTAGACAACTTTAGCCATCTAGAACTGTAACTTCCAACATTTCTGGTTTGTAATCCTTTAACAGAAAGTGTGTGTGACACTTTACTTACATTAGGGGTGTAAGAACATTTTGAAAAATATAAAAATATTGTATCGCAATATTGTGCTTTGTGATATTGTACCAATTCTCAAAAATACTGCATTGATGTTTTGTGTTTAAACCCCCAACTGCTACATGGTAGTGTTATATGGCCTATATGACCCAGCTCTACGTCACAGGTTGCATACAGTATGTCCATCAGTCCCATTAAAACTTAAGATTTCAATATTATTTAACTTTTTTTATTTGTTTCAGTAATCATATTACTATACCTCCAATTTATTTTATGACTCATTGATCCTGAACCCCAATTTTGGAACCACTGTTCTACACAAACGGCACACACCAAACAAATATCAAGCAGACTTTTGTGGCCAGTGTTTTTTCCTCCTGTTTGCTACTGAATTTGGTTCCAATAAAGTGTCAATCTGACTATAAACCTATACATTAAGACGAGGCCTAAGAGTAGAGCTGCAAACCTTTTTGCACCCTAATTATCTCAAGGTTTCAAAATTCCTTTCATGCCTTCGAAACTTCCACCGACCTTAAATGGGGCAAAGAAATAGTCCAGAAAACAATCAAAATCCAGCCGGACTCCTGTAGATGGCCCTTTTTATTTTATGCATACTCATGAAATAAATAGACAGGAAGTAAAAACTCTAGAATTAAATTGAATGACACAGTAATGAAAAACAGGTTGACCTCTAACCTTAGTGTGAAGAAAGTAAAAACAAACATGCGCTGGGGCTTTTAAACTGAGGATTTCGCGCTTTGGGTGTCCTGAAAGAACACAAAACCAATAAAAACAGAAAAATTGTGGATGAAAACTATTTGCCTCAACAGTCTGAATCTCCACACCAGAAAGAAATACCTTCACATTTTATTTCATCTATACCAAAATGAAAAGCAAGGCCCGCGTTGAAGGGGGTGCAGGCTGTGATGATGAGCTGAATTTCCACATCCACATCTTTTAAATACAGATTTAGTTTCTCTGGCTCGGTTAAAAAATGGAAGGAGATCTCCATACGCAGAATTTACATATTCATCTGTGACAGTTGGGGGTTATTTGGAGCCCTATTTTGGAGTGATGTGAGAAAAAAAATATCCACTTAGCCATATCATCTCCTACGATCGGGACTCATAAGCCTGGCAATAGGCTGAGAGGGGAGGATAACACTAATATGGCCTCAGATTTCTATGCGGGACTAGTTAATGCTATTTACTGAGGAAGGTAGATGATCGACTGGGGAGCAGAGAGGAGAAGGGAGGGAAGGAGATGGACATTAAGTGGCCTTCGGAGTCTGTGGCCGCTGCTTTAAGAGCCAATTACCAGGCTAATGGAGTTAATGCCAGAGATGAGATGGGCTCGGGAGATGAGAGAAGGGAGAGGAGAGAGGATAGCGGGGATGCCTGACACTGAGACAAACTGCAGTGGAGAGAACGATTAGTGTTTGTTAATCTGATGGGCAAATCATTAAGTATCAAACATACTGTAACTCATCAGGAAAGAAACCAAAACGGGCTGGAGGGGCAAGGAAACACGCCACAAAACACACACGGACGAGATCTGTCTCGGTTTCATGATCCGTCATGTTAGGCTGCAGATTAAAAGTGTGATCTCCGGGCTTATAAACGATTTAGCCAATTACCAACGTTATCTAAAAACGCTTTAATTTGCCATTCAGAGCTGCAACAGGGGCCCTCGGAGCCGTCAATGAGGGTGATTAGAGCCCAGATTGCGGTTTCGAAAGGCCCCAAACATCTGCTGTCAGAGTGACTTGGAGACGTCAACGCAGGAAAAAACTCCTCTTCAGAGCCTGGCATCTGATTAGTGAGGAGAAGACTGGGGGTGAGGAGAGGAGAGGAGAGGAGAGGAGGAAGAAGGAGGGAAGAGAAGAAGAGGATGAGATTGGAAAAGAGAGGAAAGAAGAGGTGGAAAGACCTGAGTTGGTCGGCTGCCAGCTAGCTCAGTGTGACAGGGAAGGCCCATCTGCGCTCCCCGACACTCAAGATGGCAGATGTAGAAGCAGATTGATTTTCATTCAGCTGTCATGATACACAAGTGGAAAAAAAACACTCGCGCACGCACGCACACACACACACACACACACACACACACACACACACAATCATGGTGTTTGAGAGCTCTGTCAAGTGCCTGGGCTGCTGTTGGCTGTCGGTCTGCCAAGCTGTTTCTCTCCTTCCTGTCATTTCCTCATTCTCTATCCCTCCCTCTCTTTCCCTCTCTCTTCCTCCCTCTGTCTCTCTCAACGAGCGCTAGCAGAATCTAAACGCCACATCTGGCGCTCAAATTAAATCATTTACAGTCCATAGAGAGAAGCGGCGTTTAGTGACAATACAGCCGGTGGGGAATCAGTGTGTTTTCTCTAAGCTCTGACACCATCGTCTCCTCTGGCATCTGATTAGATGTCATCGCGGCACTGTTCAGATGTGCGAGACGTGTTTTCTTGCTGCACGTTCAAAATCGGAGGGTTGAAAATGTCATGGAGGGAGCTGATCATCTGGTGGCGACGCCTCTGACACCTGCACTCCTATTTCGGCATGTCACGGCTTCCATCTGCGAGTTTCTTAACTTCAGCAGATTTTGTTTTGTTTGGGGAAGCACAACTGTGTGACTGAAGGCTACTAGAAGAAGAGGAAGGAAGATTTTTACTTTTGCAAATGTTTACAAGGTCACTTAGGTGTCGGTTGTAATTAAAAACGTGGTAATGTAAGCATGAAAGTGAGTCAGTCCTTTGCCTTCGAGGTTCTAATAAGAGAACTGCAGGTGGGGCTGCTGGCTATGGTCAGCTCCCATTTTGAATGTTTGCAACTCTGAAATTTTTGCAGGGTACAAAACAGAGGAACATTTGGGTTTTGTTGCCTGTGGAAAGACCTAAAAGTCTCTAACCTTTGACCCAATAGGAAACAAACCTTTGCACACACCCAACATGCGTCAATTCAAGAGAAGCAAAACGAGAGGGAAACCAGGACAGTCAGACCCTGCGAGACCGAAGAATAATTAGATCTGATCTAAATTGCAACCCAGTCAACCCAAACAGACTCCAACACTGGCAGCAGCATGATGCACCACCAATTAACAAGCTGCCACAGTCAAACAGAGCAGCAACACGTCATCATCACATTTGTTTTGTGTCAAAGAGCAAATATTTCTCCTGCGATCATTATCACGTACCACATGATTAGCGCTGCTTGCATGTTCACTAGGATCTGCTTGGGTGATAGATATAAAGAGCTGACACACACTGCCATACAGCAGGCCACAGCGATTAGACTGAATATAATTTTGACCTGCTCCGAGGTTTAAAATTGTTCTCAGACAGTAAGAACCGAGTGGAATCTGTGAAGCCTGATAGCTTGTGCATGTTCAAGCTATCAGTCTTCACAGATTGAACATGCTCTGTTAAAAAAATCCATTCAAATCCAGAGCAGTGACACTGACCCCAGTGCCACAAGTGACCAGACATTTGCAACTTAAAGGTCATTTGAAGAGGAAGGCTTTTTCTCCCCCTGAGTCTCCCACCTTTACTGACTGCCAGGACGGTGGTCCAGACCAGTTTGAACATTGAGTTAATCATAGCTAGGGTTCAGCAGAGGCAACAGAGATTGACAGGATGGTGTCTGAGTGGTATCAAGGATGTAGATGTGCCATAACGCTGCAAATGAATACTGCTACAACTACTACTATTGCTACTTCTGCAGCCGCATGCTGCCACTCACTCTCCATCTCTTGACGCCTTTTCAAATTACAACTCTGAAGAAGAATCCTAGATGATAGCCAGAGACGGTACCTGGATTTCTACTATCTGTGGTGGTCAGAGAGAATGAAATAGAACTCTCCACACCACCAAGAGTTGCTTTCTATGTTTATCAGCCTAGTATCTCCAGGAATTACCTCCATAGTGGACAATTCTGAAACTCACAATTCCTATCCAGCGTTCAATGGCAGTACAGGGAAGTGGTGTGGGAACGGTGTGAGGTTCAGGGTGGTTAGAAAGGCGTGATGGTTTTCATGCAAGAGACTGGGACACTGGTACACTTCCTATCAGAATTTGTTTTTATGAACCATAACCAAGTGTTTTAGTTATTTACAGCTAACCGTAGTCTATTTTGCAGTAACCACAATCTTTCTGCATGTGCAGATATTGTAGAAAGTGAAAACATTTTCTATGAGCACAAACCAAAGTTTTGCCGGATCAATCCAACCTTGTATAGTGATGGGGTTGGTTTTTATATGTCCTCCCAGTAGGGCGTGGCCAAGATCTGTATAAACATCTGTATGACATTAGCTTAGACTACAGGGGAGTCGTATACAAGTCAATGACAGATATTTTTTGGGAGTTTCCAAAGCTCTTTATCTTTGATACATGACAAAATAACTGCAAAATAATGTCAATCTTCACATGCCATTTAGCCTTTAAGATTTACAGCATATTTATCAAAACTAAAAAACCTTCTCCCAATGCAGGCTTTATTTTTACCAATAGCCTTTTAACGTGTTTTATCTTAACTTAGATAGTGAACAGAAGGAATTGATGAAAGAAATGACATGCGACACAGATCTCCAAACATGAACCATAGACCATGGTCAGCATCTTAAAGGCCACCAGGGCGCCCCGATTCAGCTTTTACTATTTATATTATTTTATAGAAATTACTATAAATATAGAAAAAAAAGACAGACTAAGGCAGATGCTACATTAGTATAAAATGATGATGATGAATTGTAGGAGTCAATAACAGACTAAATGACTTGTTAATCCAGAAAGTTACTCTATTAAAAAGGTATCACAGCAATGCAGTCCAATTAAAAACACTTTCACATGACCACTGCTGTGTGTGAACTCCAAAAGTGAACAATAATGACCGCTGGGCTTCTGTCAATCAGCTAATACTGACACTAATAAACATTCCACTCCTCTCTAATCACATTCAGCTGTTATTAACTGCTGCTCTATCAATGGCTGATTCAGACCTAACAAAATCATAAAATATTTCTTCTTTTTTTTTAAAGATTTCGTAAACATGTCGTCTTAGAGATTTTGGGAAGCCTTATAGAAGGCTATTGACTTGTAGCTCAGCCTGGGAACGGACTGACTCCTGTGAAATCCCTATAAAATATGAGACTGCTGGTCATCCATCATTATAGTCGGACAGCATAGTCCTTTGTTTGTCCGGCACCGGCCAGCACTGGACTGGTCTGGCTACTGGCGAGACTGTAATGCGTGTATGTGTGTTAGAGAGAGACAGCTGAAGCAGAAACAGTGTGAAACAGAAAGCTGTGTGTGTGTGTCAGAGTGTGTGAGTGTGTGAGAGAGGGAAGCAGTTGACCTGGTGTCAATTAGGAGCCCATATCGTTCCATTCCCCAGGGGCGAGGCCGACTCTGAAACATTAAATCATTTCATTCACTTCAAACCGATCCTGCTGTTTCCCCGCCTTACACTGCCTGAGTCTGAAAGCTCCCGCTGCCTGCTGCTTTGGCGACATTTTCGCTAAACTGTAGATGAAAGTAGCTTGAATCGTAGAGGCCTCGATGCTGCAGTAATGCCTCGTTTAGCAAGCAAAGAGGTAAAAGAGCAATAATTCCACAACAGATGCACAATATGTTTTAGTCAATGAGTTATTGGATCAATTAAGTAATATTTATTTGGTTCATTTAGAGGACATGAAGAGTAAATCTATGGCAACTGAAGTTTAACACATTTCTCTGCATAGTAATTTAGCCACTGACTCCCCTTTAAAGGGTGACATTAAACATCAGTTTAATTCATGTATAAAAGAGTTCCAGATTAAGCAGATTTAAGTAATTATTATTTTTTGTTTTGTTTTTTTTACACTTTCAATGTAGGCTGCATTTTTTTTTTTACATTTTTAGCAAAATATTGCATCTCATGAACTTCAATAAAATTTGGTGGAAAATCAGTTTATGTACCAAAGAGCAGGGTTAGTTTTTGGTGGTGATCGGCATCCAGATTCAGACAACAAATCGAGCTGTTTTCAATGGAATCTTTCACATAACATTTCAGAACATTTCTGCACTATTGCATTTACTTAGGCTTAAAATGTTTGGCACATGTATGCTATGATTGTCACTTCTGACGTAGATCAAAATTGTTAACATTAGTCAAAAAAAATGTAGAAGATTGTTCCATCTGGGCGTTGCTTTCTATTGCTCACATTTTAATTTGGGTCTTTATTATGATCATCAGATGGAGAATATACAACACAATACAATATTGAGCAACAATTTCTTCTTACTGTCAGATGGTATAACCTAGAGTAGCTATTGTTAAAAATTATATGCGCTGTTTTTCAAAAGCAGGTTGATTTTGGCAACTAAGACAATCGTGATTATCAGACGCCTCTACTGGGTGAAAATTTGTCACTTTAAAAAAGGAAAAAAGCCCTCCAAAATCTCAGAACAATTGAGGCCATGTTACATGACTTGTTCCCTTTTGTGATGAGTAAAAGAGAGAAAACTGAATATATAAGACTAAGAGATGTTGTATGGTGTGGACTGATGTGTTGAGTTTGTGTGTGTATCCTGTTCAGCAGCTGCTATTGACAGAGATGTGTTATTTCCAGCACGTCCATTACGAGGGACGGCACATGCTGACGTACTTCCAACACTAGCTGAAGAAGTGTTAATGGAAGACCATGTTTACACAGCAGGAAATGTTAATAATGTAATGTACAAACATCAAATGTAGTATTCACTAATAGTAATTAGAGCAAAATAGTTAGTATAGTATACATATAAGAAATACCAACACGGTGCTCACACATCCAAACTAAAGTAACTTTAGTAGCTGAAATTTACTTCTGTTAAGATGTTGATTGAGTTTGCATGAACACACACAAACACACATTTAGAAAGTATCACACACACGTTGTTAAACTTCATGCAAATTCTCAAACTGATTTAGTAATAAATCCCATATTTCCGATCGTTGTTTGTTGGTGGCAGACTCCAAATCAGCTTTTCCATAAAATCCTCTCTGACAAAATGTGACAAACTATTGTTGTTCTTTGTCTCCATATCACTCTAATCCTCTTTCTCTCTCCCTCTCTCTCGCTCTGCCTCTCCATCCCTCCATCCGCACTCCCCAACCACAGGGAAAGGCCTCAGTACTGACCGCGTTGAGCGCACACACACACACACACACACACACACAGCTACGGTCGGCTCTGTGGGTCTTACTGGGGGGCTAAGCTGTGTGGTCACATTTTACATATGTGTGTGTTTCCGTGTTAAATGAGGAGTTGGCCTGAGTGTCACTGGGTTTTGTCTGTTGGGCAGTGTGTGTGCGTGTGTGTGTGTGTGTGTGTGTGTGTGTGTGTGCGTGCGTGTCTACAGTAGATGGACTTGGCCGGACTTAGGAGGAGGCTAGCCGGATTTGGCTGTTCTGACTGTGTGTGTGTAACTTGTTGGCACATGCTCAGGTTGATTGGGGTTGCTGTATGCATACATGTGCATGCCTGCATCCGTGTGTGTGTGTGTGTGTGTGTGTGTGTGTGTGTGTGTTTTGGCCGTTGTTGTAGGTATGCTGCAGATCAGTTTAAGCCTTATAAACCTATTGTTGTGCAATAAAACCATCCTCTCATCTCTTATAACCTCTTTGTTTGATAGTCTATCCGTGCTTCTGCTAATATGCACCCACACTGAGGTCTAATACGCTATAATACATTGCTGACAGACAGAACAATGCAATGCCTCCATGCCTCAATTTTTTTTAAATTATGGTATTAAAAGCAAAAAAAACCACATATGTTTCTTGATTTTATTTAGGTTTTACTCGTTTCTTCTTTGTTTTTATTTAGGTTTTGGGGAGTTATGGAACTGACTGTAAAGAGCAGGAAATAGCATTCTGATATGTTGTTAAAGAAATCCTTTTAAAACATTTCATAAGTAATACTGAGCTTCTCTGTGTTACTGATGCTGCGATCCTACATAAACCCAATGTTTGATGCAGGACATGAACTTGTGTTCTTCTTATGTTTGACCTACTTGTATGAGACTGGTGTCACAGGTTAATTTGTGATTGTCAACATACACAAGACCCAGTACTGCAGCTGTACTCCAACACATATCTCTGAATAAACTACAGAATTAATAAATGTATTTGCCAAACGAAGTTTCAGCAGAGCAGATAGCAGAAGTGCTAAGCATTTTTTGGATACCTTTATGTCCTAACGAAAATGTAATGCAAAAACTAACTCTAACTGTAAGTAATTTATACATGCAAGCAGTAAGAACACTTAAGTCCCACGTGGGCAACACTCTCCCTTTTAAACGCATGTCTGTATTTTCACATTTGGAGTTGTTGAAGCATTTTATCTCATTGTGAAGGACAGAAGTATGGTCCTCGATGTGTTGACATTGTTGATTTGGCTGACCCTGGGAAAAACCTGATAAACATGTACAACCAGCAGCGATCAGAGGTAACAGCGAGCAGATAAGGGTGTCCGACTCAGGACAAAAACTGAATAACTATAAAAAATTTCAAACCTGCAGATAACGGTCCACAAAGTTCAGTAGTTGCTTGGTCAGAACCTTATCATTTGATCCATTACTGAACTATTGATTATAGCAACTTCGAGTAACCAAATAATAATCCAGTGTTCATCTTTTCATACCAAAGCTGAGCAGTGTCACACCAGCTCAACTCTGTACACAAATACTCTGGGATATGGATATTAAGAAGACAAGAAAACCTTTTCACTGTGTTGCATATGTAACTGAGAAGAACAGACCCATCTTGGTGATAATCAACAACATTTCCATTGGAAGAGCAGTCTCCCTTTTTTAACCTCATGAAGCTTCGTTGATAGAGCCCTCACACCACTCTCATTCAAACCCTTGTATTCAGATTAGAACACTGATCTCCAAAATGGTTTTCCATGCAACTTTAGTTTCATTAAAGTTTATACGTAAGTGTCAGTAAGTCTGTGTTTATTCCCCCGACTTCTCAGAAACGTCCCTGAGCTGCGGTTGTTGTGAAGTCTCCTCGTCGGTAAACTAACGCTGCGCTGATTAAAGTGGATTTAGAGCTTGTTGCATTTGATCAAAGTCCAGCTGATATCAGAATCGCGGACCAGCTAAGCTCTCAGAGCCAAATCCATAATAATACTCTTACACCACCCACAACAAAGAGACAGCCAACACAAGTAAATAAACATAGGCAGAAAATATTTGAAGACCCCTCCCATCTGAGTAAAATAATACAGGCGAATACAAACTGCCATAATTGGTCGGAGAATTAGGTTGATAAGAGATGGGACTTGGACAGTAAATCCATTCAGCTGATCTGTTTACTATTGAAGCTTTTGAAGAAAAGTGTTTGTCCTTGATGGTGTGTCACAAAGATTAGTGTCACAAAGAGTTATGGATTTGTAAAATCATTTTACTTTATTTTCTATTGATCATTTAACTGCAAGAAAAAGTCAACAAAGTAAAAAGCTTTAGGTTTCAGACCAGAAATATTCTGATAACAAGATAGTTTGATTGTGTTTGCATGTGTTTTAGAGTGCCGGGTTTATTAGCTGAGCTGCATCTTCAAAAGCAGAAACCTGTAAGCAGCGCATTCAGCTCTCTTAATGTGCTGCATCCAACTTCACTGTCAATATTTTCTCCCTCAACATTAACCCGAACAACAGCGGCACAGCAGCAATGGTGAAACACTAATGTATAATGTCTTAATGTACAATAAAAGAGATGCAACCTCTAAAAGAAATGCACGCACACACTCTTCTATCCCATCCACATGTTTGCCTCTTCTCCTCTTAGGGAGCGGAAAAGTTTTCTCCGTCAGCCTCTTAAGTGTCTGGCCTTCAGCTCTTTTCCTCCTCCCTCCACCTATCCCTCCATCACATCTTAATGTGTTTGATGAAACATCAGGCACAGAGGGAAAGGCACGAGGCGAATGATGTGCTTTTTTGGCCAAAACAGGCATCAGCTAAAGGACGAGGATAAAGGGCTGAGTCTGCTCTGTCCGTCTATCCAAGTCTGTCCGTCCACTCGCTGCATTAAGAAGCCGTCCGGCTTCTTTTCAAAGCCAGCCACTCTCGTCGGACCGCTGCATCTCAGGGCTTTTGTCCCCCTCAATCTCCCCATCCCACCACCGCAGCCACCCACCCCCGCCTCTCAGCCCGCTGCTGAGTGTCTGTAATGGCCCAGACGAGGAGGGGGGGGGGAAAAAACCTAAGGAAGTGAGAGAAATGGAGGAATGGAGTGAGAAAAAGAGAGCGAGCAGGAGGAACTGGAGGGTGAAGGAGGGAAGGGACAAAAGGAGAAGAGAGCAAAGTGAAGGAGAGAGTGGTGGCGGAGGAGAGAGAGGAGACACAGGAGCGAGATGCGCCAGGGGAAAAAGAGGCCGAGTCTTTAGGAGGAAGCCAGGCGGCACTAAGCGTCTCTGTTGCTGCCCAGTCAGGCCTGCTCTCCCCCTGGCCATGAAAACCTTCCCTCCTCCCTCGCGCTGCATCCCGTCCTGACCACGCTGCACTCCTCTCCTCCCCTGTCCACTTCATCCTCTCATCCTCACACACTCGCACTTTCATTTGGATTTGCCACACTTGTAAGGACTCTCCATTGAATTACTTTAAACCTATTGAACCCGAGTCTTTCAATCTCTTTATTTACAGGCTTATGGCGTGGTCACTACATGTCTCAGCGGGGCAAGTCATATGTTGACATAATAAGGACAAGTTAGGCTACTCAGGTGTGTGGTACTATGCATGTTCTTAAGTACTTTTTATGAGGAAAATCATAAAAATATACTATAACATAATTTGTATGTAAACATTATTAATTACTAATTACTAAGTACAATTTCCATAAACAAAAATGTGTGCATTCGTAAAATACACTGCACAGTTTGGGATTTGGTGCAACATCTTTGCATTGCTTTACAGCACAAAACACTACAGGAAGAAGGTTCTGTCCTTTCAGAGTATGGAAGCACATAGGTAAAACTGATTTTCACAAATGAATTAAATCCCTCCCTTTGTCCTCTTCAATAAATTCAGAATAAGACATGGATGATGAGAAGTGTACCTTTATTTTCACATCCTTTACAGCCATCCCTCAAAAAAAATTATATGTATAAGACAAAGGCACACAATCTTCTGTAATGCTTTAAAATAGGACGATGGTGCTGTTCTTTGAGTGTAAATAAAGCTGCACAAGGTATAAGCTACTGGAAAAATCAGGATCCTCTAAGGGGCTCAGATTGAAGGTGGTCTTCATTTTGAGAAACACTATCATTAGTGTGAGGCTAACAGTCATCTCCAGCGAGGACTAATATGTTTACAGTAATCACAAGAAGGTAAAAATATTAAACTGACAATGACACATTGATGTCTCAATCACTATTTGGCTGTCACCAACTTCAGTCGTCCTGTTTGTGGTCCTCACAAGGATTGGAACACAAAGAGAGCACACACACACACACACACACACACACACACACACACACACACACACACACACACACACAGCCAGTGGCCTCAGGACTAATTGCTAGATTGGAGCAGATTTTCTAGTTCAGTTCAGGGCTGTAATTGTGAGGAGAGCAGGGAGGAATGACAGGGCTTCAAGCTGAGAGGACAAATCACCAGGGGCCACCGATTAGACTGCACTGAGGTTCACATGTCCGTGTGTGTGTGTGTGTGTGTGTGTGAGTGTGTGTGTGTGTGTGTGTGTGTGTGTATTGAGGGTGAGGGGTTAAGCCAACCATGTCTCAATTCCAGGTTTCCGTGGCACTGACCCCAAACTGCCACACACACACACACCATGTTGACCCCTATAGGCCCTACGGTGCCAATGAGAACAGTGTCAGAAACTACTTATGTTGGCTTCACTACAAAAGAGAAAACCACCACTCCACGGTGAGTGTTCATCTCTCTGAAGAAGAACCCATAAATACCACACAATTTATTACATATTCACTGTGTGCAAGTTGTGAAAAGAAAGGAGTATTAACAGAAATATAGAATAAGCTTTGGATTTGCTTCTTAAATGTTCTAACTGCTTGATGTCTAAAAATGAACATATCCAAAGTAAAAAATTATTCTGAATTCCAACAAAACTGCAGTTTGCAGGTCAGGAAGGACTATCAGAGGTCACCGGTTTAAGCATCTGGGAAAAAATCTGAGCAGGGAAACTAAACCATACTGCATACCAATTCTAAGCAGGCAAAGTAACACACACTCAAAATATTAATGTAGTAGTAGTAGTGTGGTGTTAATATACACTTTTCTTTTATAATGCAAAATAAAAAAATAAACCTCACCATATGCAGATGGCAGTGAACATTGAGTGTAAATGGTGGAGTTATTCTAAAGTCGTAGTTTAATTGTTGTCAGTGTTGGTTTAAGTATTGCATCATTCTCTGTTAACAAATAAAAATAACTGCATACATTACAATACAATACATTATTATAGTATATATTCTACACAATGTATGGAATTGGGACACAGTAAATGATTTTGCTGTGCCCTTAAGCAAGGCATGTGGAGCTCTCATACTGGTCAGCTCCCTGTGTGAATGTCTGCAGGGTGGATTGTGCCAGTGACTGACTCTAGGTGAATAAACTGGTCGAAATGCAACACAGATAAAACTTTAAAACTGCTAATTTAACACGATGCCACTCTACCATGACTCCGAGATGAACGCGTGTCATCTGAAAGCAGAATCTAACACAGAGGAAAAAGATCACTACTGACTCCATCTCTCTCCCTCTGTCTGCAGGAGCCTCATCAGTCACAGCGGGACAGGAAGGAGACACACAGAGGGAGACCACAGAGATCTCAACACACACAGAGACTGAAGCTTCACTCTGAGCAGCACCACAGGCATTTTGCTACAAGATAAATCTGCATTAAAATACCAACACAGCCAAAAAAGCCTGCGTGGAAGCTATTCATGGCCTCTGACAGCTACTCCTTACACACTCTAAATCAGCACCCACACCTGGACTCTATCTTGGTTGAGCTTGTTTCGACACTAGTGAGAGGGAGACGAGCAGAAAGAGACGCGTTGAGAAGAAAAAGCATAACATTCAGACATCCTGATGTCAGTCAGTTAGTCTGTAACAGTCACAGAGTCAGTCAATCATTCAGCCAATCTTTCAGTCAGCTTACCTTGCAGTGATGTCATGGTTGTCATTATGACAAGGCCTACGGTCCTGTTGTCTGATTGGACGTCAGCCGCTGTCCAAACCAGCATTACATCCATGGCAGGAAAAGGAAAGCAGACTCCCCACTCATAAAGTTGGAATTTCCTGTCTCGTTTTCTGGCTATATTTTGGTCTCTGGTTGTCTTGCTACCTGCCAACTCCAGCCCGCTTTTAATTCCTGTACCTTAATTGGTTTTAGACATCTTCCTCAGCTTAACAACTGTCTCCTAACCATTTCTGTGTGGGAACAATCATATATTTCTGTGTAGTTCAACCACTGGCACCCTAGTCTCAGTTTTTCTTCCCTATCACTTTATCTTCTCCACCTGGCCTTCTCCTCCTCCTCCATTTCTCCCAACCTTATCCTGCGTCTTTATCCCTCTTTTAGCCTACTATTCCTTTGCAGCTATGGCACCTTAATCACGGCCTCTCCTCAGCCTCACCTTTCTCCCACCTAAGCCCGGTGCCCGTGCCCACCCCGCCCTCCCACCTTCACACTTTTTCTCCCGAGCCTCCCCTGGCCCGTCATCCCTCTAACCCCCCAGCCTCGGAGCTCCTACCCCGGCCTCGGCTCTCCCTGTCCCTGCCTCTCCTCCAGCCTGCCTTCTCCTCTACTCTGCCTCCCTCAGCCCCAGCCTTCTGCTCAGTGTTCAAGGGGAGAGCCAGCTAGGAATGCTGTGGCTCTAGACGTTTTGTCCAAGCCCTAGGTCTCTTTCACTGAGGCAAGATTAGTTCATACAAAAACTCAACAATACACCACTGAAAGCCATTGTTGATATTCAACATTTTTCACATAGCGGAGCAGAATAGACAATGCGGCAGCCGGGAAAGCCCGAAGCGGACTAGCAGGGTTGATGGCTGATGGTATCTCAGCTGAGCGAGGGCCTTAATCCCTTTTATACACACACACATACATACACATACACAAGTACACACACTCTCAACAGCCTCGAGACAGCAAAATCAATACTGCTCTCTCTCTCTGTCTCTGTGTGGATCAGTGGGTGGGTGAGTGTGATAGGGAGAAAAAAGAGAATAGTACTGTTTGTACCTCTGTGTGGGTGAGCGTGTATCTGTGTGTGTGTGTGTGTGTGTGTGTGTGTGTGTGTGTGTGTGTCTGCGTGTGGTGCTGGACTGTCTTGGCACATACAGTAAGCATTCTTAGACCTTAGTATGTAAAGGATTTCTTAAGGTTATCTATCACAGGAACTGGTTAAAGTAAAGTCACGACAACTTTACTTCAAACAAATACACTGCAAAACAGAAAATTGGAAATGAGGAATTTTGAATCCTATGAAATATAAAATAGTCTTCTGGTTTTAGTTATCTGGTTAGGTTATCTGATAATTAATGATAACTGCTGTTGACTTTCAGCGGAAAGGTATTGTGGCATATCATAATTTTACAAAATTATGATTGATTGATTCCAAATAAATCTATAATTAAAAGGTTTTAACATTACAAATGTGTTGTATTTTTTGTAATATAAAGCAGAACAGTGAAAGTTGTATTGAGCATCTATTTGATCATTTTATATGTGATTTGCTTACATTTTGCCATTTTATTTGGAGCAAAGTTATAAAGTGCATAAAACTAAAATATGTAAAACTGTTATCAAATTTCTTATTATATAGATTTTGATGTTATTTTCAGTCAAATCTCCCAGCCCCAGTATAAATTTATGTTTAGATTCTTCAAGAAATGAACTATGCACTAAAGCAAACATTTTGGAGATAAATCACACCTCACTCAAAACGTACAGGTCAGTTTTACACAAAAATCACCCTCAAAGACACATAAAACCATCTAAAATCCATATATAGCCAGACATGGAATATTCAGATATCAGATAATCAGAACTCAGATCCTTAAGTGTAAACAGTGAAACAATATT
This sequence comes from Dicentrarchus labrax, assembly GCF_905237075.1. NCBI lineage: Eukaryota > Metazoa > Chordata > Actinopteri > Moronidae > Dicentrarchus > Dicentrarchus labrax. The sequence continues at coordinate 5,703,930 of NW_026136718.1, forward strand.
TAGTTTAACTTATAGCATAACATCATATTTTATATAGTGATTAAATGTTTTATATGTAAAAAATCAAATTTACTATGCTATGATATGTGTCAAATAAACAAATATATGGTAACAGAAGTACCTCAAACCTGATTAAATGTACTAGTAGTAGTTTCCACTTCTACATTTGACTACCACAGTTAGTGTCACAATTTCTGAATAAAAACTGGGTTGAAATTCCAACAAATCACAAAACAACTAGTTTAGCAACAACTGACTACAAAACTAACTTCAAATATAAAAAAAACAAAAAAAACAATTGTAATCTGACACACCTCATCTCCATTATTTTCTACCCTGAAGGTCTTTTCAAACAGTAACATACTCCGCAATCTTCTAAACTGAATCATGAGCTGCAGAGTAAATTGCATTCCTGGAAGACGAACGAGACGAGAAATGAATTGACGGGAGAAATAAAATAAAAAATGATGATGTTGAATGAACTACTTCCTACTTTTTAGTCCCAAGGACAGAGCAGGACTCAGACTTTGGACCTGGAATCAGTCTGCAGCAGCCTTTATGATTACAGCTGTTTAATGTAATGAACGCCATGTCATGTAAAACTCATAAATCATGTCACGCCGGCAGAAACATTTCATAAAACATGATTAAAAGTGTCGTGTAACATTGGGAGAGACGGTGTCAGAGTGAGACATGTTAATTGTGCACTAATGATATGTAATGAATGTCATCAGCCCCGAGGCTTCGGCTAACGAGCTAAATGAACTGGCACTAATGGGCCTGTTAGCTTATCTTAGCGCTAACATTAGCTAGCATAATAAAGGGTTCGTCGTCTGCTGACAGCGGCCGACGGCTGCGAGTGGCACGGCAAGTTTCCAGAGGTGTCATATTACAATTAGATACTTCTTTTAAAAGGCTTTTTGACAACAACAACGACAACAAGAAAACAAAGACGCTGTGAGCTTTTTGACATGCAGACAGCTAATCACGAAGACACAAAACCAGATTGTAACTGACTTTCTTTTTATGCATTCTCACTTGGTTTTTTCCCCAGATCCTCCTCCTGCCCTCCACCTGGACTCCAGATCCAGATCCGGATCCAGCTGCCAGGCTTTCCCAGGACCCCCAAGTCCGCTAGGTAGCAGAGGAGAAGAAGAGGAGGACGAGGAGGGAGGGAACAGGGGCCTTCTCTTTCTCTCTCTCTCTCTCTCTTTTTTCTTCCAATTGACCAATTGACAGCTGATTGATGGCTATCTCCTCAGCCTGACAAAGAGCAGCATTAGCATAACTAAAGCAATGTACAGTAGAGTGGGGCAAACAGTAAATTACATGTTTCCCCCCCCCCCCCCTTTACCTCTCTCTCTCTCTCTCTCTCTCTCTCTCTCTCTCTCTTCCACTCACTCACTCATTCAGCCGAACACCACGGCAGGCAAACAAAACAAAACAAAGTATGCTTTTTGTCCCTCCTGTGAGCCCTTAAACAGTACAACTTGACAGCTTCTTTTGAAAGAGACACATAAAAGGCCTGACAGAGAGAGAGAGAGAGAGAGAGAGAGAGAGAGAGAGAGACATTAACACACACACACACACACACACACACACAGTACCATTTGCAAAAGACACTGACCTTGGGGAGGGTCGCTGCGGTGTGGTTTGTGTGTGTGTGTGTGTGTGTGTGTGTGTGGGGGGGGGAATCAGGGAGGGATGGGAGACATATGTGAACTGTAAGACCAAAGGAATATTGTTGGTGAAGTGTGTTTTCAGACCAGGGCCTTGTTCTTCATATGCTGCTAATCTAATTAACCCTTTAAGGAAACAAGTCCTCCAAATTTAATGATATTCCATATCAGCAGGATGACATTGCTTGTTAGTGCCTTCAAATGGTTTGGTAAGGTTCAAGGTGTCCTTTTGCTTCAAATGAAGTGGCTGAAACATGGAACACTATGAATGCCTCCGAGGAGAGCCTATTCAACACTGTGTACTGTAATCCACATTCGAACGATTCATCCGTTTCTATAATGGCAAGCTTTTTGCCCGCTTTCAAGATTGGCCATTCAAAACAGCAGTGTTGCCTTCAGATGTTGTCGGGAAACAACACAAAAGTATACCCCAGCCATTACGTACAAAAACTACTTGGTTAAGGTTAGGGAAGATTGTGGTCATGATATCAAGGAAACAGCACTGACTAATTTGTAGAAAATAGGATGGAAACAATAACCTCCAATTTCAGTCATCACCACATTTTCATCCCAGGTCGTCAAATATACCGGTGGGGCCTTGTCACGCCCCTCAGCGTCTCAAACAAAAACACAAGGTACCTGTAGCATCTGTACGAAACGTGGTTAAAAGGCATTTTAGTTACATTTGGGCAACCAAACTACTTGGTTAGGTTTAGGAAAAGATTGTGATTTGGGTGAAAATAAGTACATTATGCGACGCATGTGACACAAGTCACGTACATAACATTATGAAACTTATGTTATGAAAGTGAATATTGAATGCTGGTCTCTTCTGTGTTTGTTTGTCCCATCCATCCACTTCTTATGGAGACTTTCTCGCTCTTCACCGATGCAGACTTACATTGGAGTTACATGGAAGCCTGCTGCGTCTCAAACAGAGCTACCTTGTGCATATGTATGGACACGCTGAGGTGCCAAAACGCCTGTGTTCGATTCCCTAAAGTTTCGAAAGCGGAATGCTCTGCATAAATACACAGCCACCTAATTCATTTCAGTAAGGCTACTGCACTGATGCTGCACGACACACTGCATTGGCCATTTGCAACACGAATGTTAGTCTGTTTACATGTTTCACTGTTTGTGGTTTGTTTCAGTATATTCACTCTGCATTGATATTGCTAATACTTTTTGAGAAAGAATAGTGAATTGACTTCAAATTTCCATTTCAACTGTGCGAAGGTTGAGAACATTGACAATGTTACATTAAAGCAATACACAGGACGTCCTTGGATGGACGGATGGGTGGATGGACAAACAGAGGGGTGACCACATACTGTCCTTGTCTCCCCTCTCCCTCTGTCTTTTCCTGTCTCTCCCCCACTTAGGCCAGCAATCTGTTCTCTAATTGTTCATTCATGGTGTGAATCTTTAAATAGGAGGCCCTAGCCTGGCGCTAAGATAATGACTCGCTCTGTGTCGTTAGCTAGCGAGGCTAAATTACCACTCGGTGCAGAGTTACCATGGAAATAGGCCACAATGAGAGTGATTAGTCTTGTGTCTTTTACACACCGAGACGCTTTGCAGTTCAGCAGGAAACACGGAAACCCTCCTTCGTTTCCTCTCTCTGCCTCTGTATCCACAGCACATTGTATTTTCTGAGTCAGTCGCTTTAATAGCATGACAAGTATACTTCTGGGAATGAATTAGAATTAATACAAAAGTGCAACTGTGTATACAACTGAGGATTTTTTCAGCTGTCTGTTTTTTTTTTTATCTTTTCTTTATCTGATTGGTCAGGGAAGCCTGTCAAACACACATCAGATAGGAGGATATTTGTGGCTTCATATAGAGATATCAGTTTCATCTTCAATTTTGTTTTGTTTGCAGAGTCAACAGACACTTTCAGACGTTTCTTTCCTGCCAGGAGTTTCTATGACAACCTTTTTCAATTACCAAGGCAGTGTCCGATCCTTTGTTGAGGACTTTCTTTTCCTTTTCTGACGCAAAAGGGTTCGACCTAATTTTAACGTATCTGTGGACATTTGTAGCAGCTAACTGTGGTATTTATTTAGATTTTCTTTCAGTTTTGTTAGATATCTCCATTTTGGAAACTTTCTTATTAATTGGCTTATTGTGCTTTCTCTCTCCTTATCTTTGTATTGTTGCTTTCATTTGCACTCCCTCTGTTTGCTGTTGCTCTTCCCTTTTTGTCATGAATGATCATCCGTTTGTTGCTCTGTCTCCCCGGACTCATGTTTGTTCCTCTCCTTTCGTAGTCTATTCTGCTCTTTTCCTCTGTTGTTCAACATACAACTCTTTCTCTATGCAGGTGTGTTTGTGTAAGTGTGTGTGTGTGTGTGTGTACTTGCTCATCCACATGTGAGGATCCTAGGGGTGAGTGTGAGTGGCACACCACTGATACACAACAGGAGAGTATTCTGCCCACTTCTTATCTGCCTCTCTCCCAAACAAGGCAACAAGGCAAGAGAGGAGAGGAGAGGAGATTATCTGTCTCAGTGTGAGGTTGCCAGTCAATGTGAACATCAGGAGTAGAGAAACTGAAATAGCCATCATTACCTGGGCTGCTGCTGGCACCCACTGAGAGGTCTGTGTGTGTGTGTGTGTGTGTGTGTGTGCCAGCCAAACCAGTGGTCTCCACAAGACCAGTGATCATAATATTTCTGATTTCAGGATGAATGCTAATCAGCAGAGGAGTGATATGATGATTCAGGCAGGAAACACTTACATCTTGAAGGGTACAGCGTTGTTTTCAGATATTTCTAAAAACCTTTACTACCGTCGTTTGGGTACGAGCAAAGGAAAGCTGTGGAAAGGTTTATAGGGGTCTTATTTAGAACTTGGCCTAAAATATAGAGACGTTACATCGTGCTTTGTTCCAGGCATGGTCTTCAAATAAGTGAAAGATAGCTGAAGAGGATACCTCCCTCAACGGGAGAACAGAAAACATACTCAAGTTTGGCAGACCTAGCTCATTAATTACTCTACATTTGGTATACATCCATTGCCCGTATGTTCTTGTTTACAAAAACACTTCATCTGCCATTGGAATTACCAAACCATTTATTGACATGCTGTGGTGAAGGTCAACGAGATTCTGGATGGATTATGTTCCGTAGCAACATTTGTTAGACTGAGGGAAGTGCTGCATGTATTTACTAAATTCATAGGTACATAGGATTTTGGAGCTACAAAGAGCAGCACTTTGGTTGAGATTTGCCTCCAGATCCTGCATGTGGTTAGGTTTAGGCAAAAAAAAAGCACTTTGGTAAGATTGTGGTTTTGGTAAGAAAACATTGTGCTTCAAGTGAGTGTTGCCTTTTGCAGTATTTAAACAAGACCACAGGCTTTCCCTAACACTTACCATGTACTTTGAATGCCTAAATATAACCATAAAAAAGTTGAGTCATGCTTTAATAGCAACAATTAAAAGAAACTGTCAGTCAGGTGGCATTAATATGTTCCTTTTAAAATGTATTTACTGTTGCAAATAAGTAGAAGAGCTTCAATTTCTAGGGTTGACAGAAATATGACAGCAAGGACAACTTAATTCCTTCACTAAACTGTATTGTGTGAATGCATTTTGAAAAACAAATTTTTAGTTCTTTTAATAAAGTAAGCAAATATTTTGCCCTTCAGCTGAAATATTATGACAAATATTCCAACCAAATGGCAGCTGAAAGCCCTGTATGATATATTCAACCATGGATAATAATAAACCACAGCTTTCAGTCAAAATGAGAAAAAGTTCACCACTACAATGCCTTTCATGATTTCAGTTCTCATAGCAGAAATAACACAGCACTGTTAATACTAGAGTAAACAGAGGCAGAGAAACACAGATTGATTTGCTGTCTTTAACAGTGCTACCAAACTAATATTTCCCCACTGTGCCTTAACCAGAGTCAAAATGGACATAACACACAACATACACAGTGAAATTGGATAGATTTGAAGAGATAATTAATTTGCTAAGTTAATGCTTCCAGGTCTTAAGATAATACAAAGCAGCTTGATTAGTCTGCCATTTCACCTTAATTTGAATCAGAATGTGAAATACGAAAGAAAAAGATTGACATTTTCTAAGCTCCTATCCACATTCTCAGATATTTGCTTATTACCTTTTGCCAATTACATCCTGGTATGATCTAAGAGTGCACATTTCTAATTCTGAGATACAAAAAATGTAATTCTCCATCATTATTTGTTGTTATATATGGCACTAATTAAATTCCACCTCCTTTTTTTCATTGAATTTTGGGTCATATTTGAATGTAGTGGTGGAAAATCAAGGTGATGCACACTGCTCTTATTCACACAGCAGTTTTTTAAAGATAACACAATGTCAATATGGCACTGGGTCCTATATGAATGGTACCGGGCCGAATCACAACTCAAATGTCGGTGCCTCATTTCAGTACCAGAGCTATTGAAATAGTTGCTCTCCGATGCGGACGATCCAGGCAACAGAGCCATCACTGCGTGTGTAGTTAACGTTACAGCAACTCTCTCTCTACATGGCTCTGGCAGTAGGCCGCCTACAGCTAGGTTAGCTAGTAGCTACCTTAAACACAGTTCAAATGCAGAGTTACATGGTCATAAGCGTGGCTGCTCGATTCCAACACCGGACGGGATATGCAACAAATCCTGTGCAACAAAAACAATTGCATATAACGGGGGGAAACATCTGCACATTAACTTGACAGCAGAGGGATGCACCGTGATCAGCTGCTTTAACTGCAGAGGTTTCGAACTGTAGCCAAGAAGGGTTCATTTCAGTCACTGAATTTACAGTTACAGTTCTTTAAATTCAGTAAACGTGTATTACGCGCACTGTACTGTATATGTAAGGATCTGCGGAAATGAACTTCCTTCCTTTCAATCCTTGGAGTCAGTGGGTTCATACAAATATCATTTTCAAAACCGATGAAACACATGTTTGAGCAGCACGTGTCCACAAAGAGGAACAATAGTCATCAAAACCTCAGCTGAGTCTGTTAATGACTTCTGTTTCCGGGATTTTGGATAAGCTGATAAAGTCCACTTTCCTCTGCTGTTTCACTGGCTCAAACTGTAACATTCAAACATACATGCAATACATGTAACGCTAACATAACACAAACTTCCCTTGACATACATGAGTTTTATTAAGCAAACTTTTCAGGCTCTTTGTTTGGTACTGGCAGCTTTATTCAATTAAAGGCAGTTCCTGGTTATTGTCTGATACTTTCTAACAATCTATTACCCACCCAGGCCCAAGCTAATGCTCTTAACACACATTACTAGCTGTAATCCTCATCTCCAAGCTAAAGCCGTTGTGTCTGGACAAGTGAGTGGGACAGTAGCAGTGACAGCAGGTGCTAAAGCCTCAGCTAACCCTGGCTAACACCGCCTGAGCTCCATAAGACAGGAAATGCATGGAGGGATACTTACCTACTTACTGAATTACGTACTTACTCACATACATGCATCACACACACTGACTGACTCACTCTCTCTTACACACACACACACACACACACACACACACACACATATATAAGGGCGGGGACTTAAGACAAAGGCAATGTGCTGAATGGAGGAGATGATCGTTGGGTCAAATCTACATGACAGTGCAGCTCAGCAGGAAAACGACGGGGCTTCCTAAACCCCTGGAAGGGCTACTGTTAGCCCTCGGGCCTGTATTTTCAGTCTCTGTGTGTGTGTGTGTGTGTGTGTGTGGGGTGTTAGCTAAAGAATAACACATTTACAATTCTAACAACCATCACTGTTAAGATTAACGCTGCATAAATCACTGGCATTAGCACCTGGTAAAACTTTAACATCTGTTAAAAAGGTGATATTAGCTGCTTACAGCCATTACTCTGACACCTAGAGAGTTAAACAGGCAATATTTTAATGTGTAATTATTTATTGAATGATGTAAATGTGCCTTTTCAAATCTCAGGGTTTAAACTAAGGCGAAGGAGAGAGGAAAGTCAGTTTTAGTTTCAGTTAACAAGTCTGGTCACTCAAGTCTCTCTATTGTTCCAGAAACTCCTCATAGTCATAGTAATTTAGAAATAAAAGCTAATAGTTAGAGTGCTCCTGTATTGATTTGCTCTGTCATAAGTGGTGGAAAAGGTGAAATTATCTGAGTTAGGAACAAAAAAGTCAAATGATAACCTGTCAGCATGACAGGAAAATCTGCCCGACAGTAATAAAGAGACGGCTGGACACGGATACACAAGAGAGACAGAAACAATTCAATTAAAATTGTACTGCAAAACAAGAGGGCAGAATTGTGTTAAAGTACAGGACACAATGTGATTAGAAATTAGTTGTATATGAACAGGATTTCTAGGAGACAGGGTTGTTTAAAGTGCTGCTGCATTTGAACTATTTTTGAACTTGAATCTGGTGATGAGAAGAAAATGTCCTCTTCAAACCTTCCTCAGAAGATCCATTACCTCTCTACACATAACATGAACGGCTTGATGTGATGTCAAAGTGATATTTATGAAGGAAAATATAAATTATTGTTTTGGGACTCGACAGATGCTTACTGTTAAATGACTTTAATCCAAGAGAAAGAATAAAAATAGGACATAATATAACTTTCTCAAAATGACTCTATTCTTCAAAAAGAAAAGGATATGGTACTCTAAGATAACGTTTTACTGTAATTAAGATCGCAGTGATCAAATAATTACATGCACAACTTTCTCTCTCTGTTTTAAACACCAACGGTAGTCATAACTTACTGAGGTCACTTTACCTAGATAATTCCCATTTCAGAACAGACATGGTTATGGAAAAGGGGCATTTTGTAATGCATGTGATTCAGGGGTAGGCATCCTGCAGCTCTGGAGCCACACACAGCTCTTCAGCCCCTCTCCAGTGGCTCTCTGTGGCTTTGACAAAAGATTAGATGATAATAAATGCTTTCTTATATATATATATATATCATTGTTGTAGGCATAAAATGATTCTAACATTCTCCATTTTTAAAACAAATGTGTAGCCAGTACACACCCAATTATAAAAAAGTTTCAACATTTTGTCAACTAAAATAGAGAATTGAATAGTGTGTGGACAGATTTGTTTGCTTCGCTGCTGTGTTATCGGTATGTTTGATCAGCAGTGATCATTATACCGCTCAAATATGTTTTGCGGCTCCAGACAGGTGTGATTGGATCAAACTGAGTCAGTCTGTTGCAACTGCACTCTGTAAAATGTGTTTAGTTTGCTAAATAATATATCATCACTGCAGCTATATTCTTGCTGGTGGAGGGTTGGAGGTTAAATGATAACCACTAACAAGAACAACATTGTGTGCTCTTCACTGGCGCAACAGCAATCCATCAATCAAATCAATAAAAATACCTTTATTTATCTGTTTGGAAATGAATTGGTGTCAAGGCATCAGGACATACACAACACATGACAAACAAAGAGTAGACAACTTACAAGTGCAGTTCAAAACGTTTAAAATGTCCACCAGGAAGGTTATGTGTGTCTAAGAAACGTCCATAAAGAAATAATAAATAGGGTCAAGCACCCAAACTAGCTCAGGCATTAATGAGTCTGATGGACGTAGGCACAAAGTACAAAAACTGGACAATCATTGTACCAAGTGCCAAGCAAATACCTGCTGACACAGGAAGAGACTCCTGCCATGTTAGTTTTTGTAGCCACCTTTCTACTACTCGCCCAAATAAATCATTTCTTCGCAGGACCTCCCTGTGAGATCATCATTAGATACTGTCTTTTCACTGATGGAAATGTGAAAGATATTCCCCAAAGGTTGTTTCATGGTACTCTGATTATCAGACTTTTACAAAGAATTGGGAGAGGGTGCTCTGACCTCTCTTTGTTGGAGGTCGGATGATTTCTTTGAGGCGAAACTATTAATCAACATATTGATTAGCACTAAATAGGATCAATCCCACTGTGTTTAGCTCAGCAGGGGAAGTCTGCGGAGTGTGTTTGGGCAGTCATGCATGTATGTGGCTCTATATGTGTGTGTGTATGTTTGCCTGTATACATTCTTCCGAGTGTGTGCATGTGTGTGTGTGTGTGTGTGTCTTTGTCTCGGCTGTCACCCTGAAGGTTATCTCCGTGGTGGCAGCATCGTCAGGTGACAGCCGTATCCCATGATGCCAAGCGAGACGTCAAACTGTCCTTCCAGCCGGGGTTCCCTTGACGACCAGAGTAACACACGCACACACACGCACACAAAAACACGTAGAGCGTACACACCAAACTCACCCTCGTCTTGTAGGTGAAAGGTGTGTGTGTGTGTGTGTGTGTGTGTGTGTGTGTATGCACGACTGAAGGGCTGCTCAGACTTTGATAAGCTATCACATGTCCCAGGTGATGGTTTCTAACAGCACATCATTCCAAAGGCACTGCCTGACAACCGAATCAAACGCACCCAGACCAGACATCCTGGCAACCCAAACCAAACAAACCCAAACTGACAATATATATTATACATACATTTCCTTGAAACACATTTGCAAAAAGGAAAGCCTTTTATTTGTGACTGGTTACCCAAAAAGGAAACAGCCCCGATAAGAAAGTGTATTTTAGGGACACGCCGGTGGTTCAGGTTACTAATGTCGGCCAGGAGGGCCACAGGAGGGCCTTATAGTGCAGAAGGCCACAGTGATGCTAAGCTTTCACTGCACAGTACTCTCTAAAGATCACTTGTCAATCAAACAGTATATTCAGCATTTTGACTTTTTTTTCTTCCATTGTTTACGAGCTGCTCCTTTCACTGTTCCTGCTGACCGTGTTCTTTATTTATTTTTATATTCTTAGCCCTCCAGGGACAAGCTTTAAATACAGGAAGCACAATGGGATTTTGGCTTCTATTAATCACTGTATTTATTATTATTGACTGCTGTGTTGCTGTATGTAACTTTAAAGCTCCACTCTATACTCTGCACTGGTGGTTTGAATGTGAGTGCCAACCATGAAACGGTGAAACCAGATTAAACATTCTTAATCACTCAAGTGCTCAAAGAAAAACGAACCGTTATCCAACTTAGATTTTATTTTCATAGCCTGTATCATCGGTTCGATTAAAGTAATTAGTAATTAGTAATAAAGTAATAAGTAATTACTGAAATCGGCAAAAACAACATGAAGAAAAGTCCAGATGGCACAAGAAACCTAAGTGGTCAGGTTAGCCAAACTTATTCAGAAGAGAAAACCAAGGCGAGCAATAAAATTAATACCCGAACTGTGCTTTGTAAACCTCCACCACAGCTTACCGGACCAGACTTCCTGGTTCAAGGACAGACCAGACTAATGCACACTCATGGATGCACTCACTTGGTTTTACCTCCCAATAAACTGGTTTAAACTAAAGGGTTGTTTACAACTTGTATGATTGATTTTCTTGACCTGTTGCACTCATTTTGTTTTCACTTCCATTATATTTCAGCAATTAGGACAATGTTATCATAACCAATAGAGCTGATGGCCCAGGGCTAAAAAACCCACAATGTAATACAACAAAGTCATACCTACAGCAGGCCTGTGGTTACGATAGAGGCATTGGTTAACATTGGCTAGAATGAATGAATGAAGGCACAAAGAGTCAAATATGCAGCTGTGTGTTGTTTCCTGTTACATCCAAAAAAATACATGAATTCATGTCAACACTTCAACCAGCAAATGAGTGCTGTATGGTCCAATTAACTCACTATTCAAATTTGATTACGTTGCATTACATATGGATTCCAGTACTTTCTAAAAACAGATTTTACCTTTGGTAAGTGTGTAGAGACAATAATCCAATCTAAGGTGTCCGAATAAAGAAAATAATGTACTTCACTTCTCCTGAAGAAGAAAATCGAGCCGATTCAAATGATTTTTTATTGTTGCTCTGTTTCATGTCCCCTCAAAGCAACCATCTCTGTTTGCTCCTTTTGAGTTCAGCATTTACTTTGTGTTTCAGTGCCACATAATCAAGGTGCACTGCAGAGAATAATTTACACCTGAAACTATACACACAGACACAAACGCACACATACACACTCAGCATGCCTTGTACAATTACAGAATTACAGCATCTTGGAAATGAGACATGACAGAGAAAGCATGCTAGCACAGTTGAGAGCTGTTTTCTTTCACACACACACACACACACACACACACACACACACACACACACACAGCTCTCCTGTAATGAAGTGTTTCCCATGCATGCAATGTCAGTGACACAGGTTCCATTACCTGGCCTGTCACCACATCAGCCTGCTGATGGCCTGTCAGATACTGTTTGGTTGCCATGGCGAGCGACACTGAAATCCACATGATTCAATAATGCAAGGCTTTGATTGGTTTAGCTATTGAAAATTATGCAGCATAATGTGGTGTGTGTGTGTGTGTGTGTGTGTGTGTGTGTGTGTGTGTGTGTGTGTGTGTGTGTGCGTGTTGTATTGCAGATCTGATTGCACATTTGGATTTTTCATTAAATAAGTAGATACATTAGATGAGATCCTACCCTAATGGTGACATAATGATGGTGAATCCCAGATTGCAAGATTCCTTTAGTTCTGCATGTAGGATATTGAACATGAAAACATAGATTCTGGTGTGGCGTTCTCATCCAGAGACAAACCCAAGGTAAATGTTCAAGTTTGCTGCCTGACAAGCAGCAGAAATTGTGAAAGTTTAACCAGTGAAAAGGTGTTTTATATTATCGGCCTATATTAGGCCAACACAGAAATATCGATATTGTATAAAAACTGTTTTTTTCCAGTATATAATGCAGAATACAATACTTAATGTCAATGACAATGTTAAATGATTAAACATGTTACATAATATTTAACTTAAATATTCTTCAATAAAGTTATTTATTTTTAAAAAAGCAGCCTTTTGAATACCTTCACAGAATCCCATCAATGCAAAATACTCCAATACTTAATACTTTTAAAAAGGACATTCAGCCTCAGCTGTACTTTGTGTTTAGCAAATGTTTTAGTCTTAATTAGCTAATATTTACTTGCAAACATGCATAACATACACTAAGGTGGCAAACAGCGACAACATTATACCTGCTAAACATCTGCATGCTAACATTATCATTGTGAGTATGTTAGCATTTAGATCAAAGTAGAGCCTCAGTGCAGTCTCACAGAGCCGCTTGACACTTGTTTTCTTCCTTTTTGACTGATAACATTTTGACATGATATCTGCGATTAAGGCCAAAAGGCTCTGCTGTGTATTCACTCTTTGTGGATTGCCAACAGTGATGTGAAAATCACACCTTTTTTGATCAAATTTGGATGTCTCAGATCGGTCAGTGAATGGATTGGCGATGCCTAGATGGATTCTTTCCCATTTTGAGAGTCCCAAACAAAATTCAGAAAGAATAAAATCTGAGGTTTTTCATCCAGATATCACCAACAAAAAGGGCAGTATGTGTAATGGCTGAGTTACGCTTGCATTTATGTATATATCTTTGATTCTGACAAGTGTAAATGTGTGGAAAAATTGAATACGACAAAGAAAGCTGATCACACACACACACACACACACACACACACACACACACACACACACACACACACACACACGACAGTATAGAGGGTAAATGAGCTCTAGATAAGAGAGGAGGAGGAGTTTTGGTTCCATTCAGTAGAGCTCTACAGTGGCTCTTGTGTGTTTTTCCCCACCGGAGGGAGAAAATAAGAATAATTGATTTCACTGTTTTCTTCTGGTGTCAGATCTGCTGCCGTTTATCATCATCAAATCTATCCCTCTGTCCTTCTCCCTCTCTCCATCCCTCTCTCTCCCCTTGTTTGTTCTGCTAATTAACTTTATTACCCTGATAGCTCCCCACTGCCTCTGACGAAAACAATTACCATCTCTCCCTCTTCCGCCTCTCTCTCTCTTCTCCCTCATCATCCCTCGCTTTCTCTCCCTCGCAGAGAGCAGTAATTAGTCCTGAGGCTTTGCTGCCGCCACACTTACTATCTGTCTCTCTCCGCATGGTTTTCTAGGTTTTAATTCAACTATCAGGAGAATTTTTGAAAACTTCTGAGATAATAAAAAGTTGAATATGAATTTAGGTTTGCTTAGTTGAACCTAAGAAATTTGCTTATTTTACTCTTCTGTACATTTCCTATAAAGTTGGAAGAACTATGTAATTTGGTAGTAATTAAAGAGGTACTCCACCCTTAAATGAGCTCTAAACTGAAATATATGACTATACTGTGATGACACACATCAATGCTGGTTTTGAAATTCACATTATTACCAAATTTATGAAAATCTGCATTTTGCAGGTTGAAAATGTCTCAACACGCCAAATCACATCATCCTTTCTCAAGAACTCATCTGTGAATTTAAAATGAAATACCAGCTTATTTATAGGATAGAAAAACATAACATAAAATAAATTACCAAAAATATACAAAAAATATTTTTTACTGACAATCAAAACCCAAAAGGAAAAAAAAACACTGATTTGCCTTAATATTATGCAAATGATCATTGTTTTTTGGCTTTAAACAGAAGGGTCAAAAGAAGAAGAAATGTGCACTTTAATATAATGCACCAAATATGGTCCAGGAAGTCCAGTTGGAGTAACATTTAAAGGCCCCAAAACACTGCACAATAGTTTGTAATACTCAGACAGGATTTTACAACTCTAGAAAGTTATCAAGGTGGCAACTTTTTTATTTTCATGTTACAAAGTAATCATCAAATGTGATTGCCCAACGCGGTGCTTTGCCGGATAATGCAGCAACACTTGACCTTTGCTTTGACCCCCTAACAGGGCCTTGAGTAGCCATCACTGCTTGACATTACGCACGCCACGTTGCCAAACTAATTTGTGTAATATCTGATCATAAGAACTTAAATGAGCCTTACTCTTATTAGAGCTAGGATTTGAATCAGATATAATTAAAGTATTAAAAATATAAAGTATCCAGATATAGAATACATGTTAATACAAGGTTAATTAGGCTTTCCTGTGGTCAGACTGTACTGTACTGGCTGAGATCCAATCACAATGCGACCACCTCCTGATATCTGATATCCTGATATCCATTGCATTGTGTTTTGTATACAATGTAACCATGCATTTTTTTGCTTATCGAGACATAGATAGCATGGTAATACAAGGTGCAAATGAGGTCAATGTGTCACATTCATTTTTATTGCATAACATTTTAGCATCTATTAAGGGAAAAACCTTTTTTTTTGTAATGTTGAGGAAATTACAACATTTTCCATTAGGGTTTTCCATTAAGCTAAATCAATGCATCATAATTTGCATGAAAATAATAATTTGCATGAAACCAAACTACTTTCTGTGTCCCTCACTGTCTGTTACTCCCGCTCTCTCTCTTTTTCTCCCTGACATGTGCTGGCAATCTCTCTCTCTCTCTCTCTCTTTCTCTCTGCAGTGGCAGACAGGACAGCATTATATTGTCAGTGGTAATTTACCTCTCATCTGTCTTCACTAATTATTGTCACATTCATCAGATTCATCAAGGCAAGAGGGGCTCTTGCGGGGATTGCACCATTTGCCGTTAATACAGCATCAACTGCTATTAGGCCCGAGAAGCTGAGAGGTGAGTGTGTGAATGTGTGTGTGTGTGTGTGTGTGTGTGTGTGTGTGTGTGTGTGTGTGTGTGTGACAAGAGGGACAACGCGTATTCATCTCTAATTAGACCAAGCTGTGTGATTAATTATACAGTCCGCCTTTTTTTACTCCAAGGGCTGAGGATGATGTTGTTCATGGGAGGAAAAATAAATATAGAAGAAGAAGAGAGGAAAAGATGGAGGGAGAGAATATGAAGGAGGAGGGAAGGAAAAGAGAGGAAAATGATGTTAAAGTAAGGAAACACAGAGTGGGAAACAGGACGTAGACATCAGGGGGAGGGACAGGAGGCAGAAAAGAGGGAAAAGAGAGCTGGCAGAATCCAGAGGGAGAGAGAAGAAGTGAGGGAACGAAGCTGAGGTGAAGTGTTTTGTCATGTGCTCTCAGTGTAATTCCCACCTGACAAAGAGGCCTTGAATCAGGGGGGAAATTGCAACTTGTCACCCAGCAAATAAACTGCCCTGATAACTGATTAATAACGCACACCTGGGACAGCTGCACACACACACACTCGCACGCAGATGTAGGCACATGCTGAGACACAGTTGTAAACAGGGAAAGAGCCAACACATCTCTGCATACAATTTCCGTGCATATGTAAGCATGAGCACCCACACTGCATGTTCAAATGTCTGTACAAAACTATTCCTAGGCACATTCAACTGAACGCAGTAAAGTCATTTGACACACGTTTAGCAATCTTTCAGGACAGAAAATAAGAGATTTTAAGCAGGTTGTGATTTTATTATTTCTCATTTTAAAGGACCAGGATGTAGGATTTAGTGGCATCTAGTGGTGAAGTTGCAGATTGCAACCAACTGAATACTGCTCTCATCTGTATTTGACAACCTGGAAATATGAACAGGCTGTGAAGTGTGTAGGAGAAACTACGGTGACCACAAAACTTGCAAGACCCTGAAAACAGAAAAATATTTACACCAATAAAAACACAAGTATAAATATTATATTTAACTTGTGCCAAAAGATCTTAAATGTTACAAACTGTACCTTTAAGAGAGAACAGGTTTAGTCAAGTCAAATTCATTTTATTTATGTACCCCAATATGGAATCACAAATGTGCCTAAAGGGGCTTTACAATCTGTTCAGTATACAACACCCTCTATTCTTTGACCCTCGATTCGGATAAGGAAAAACTTCCTAAAAAAAACCCTTAATGAGGAAAAAAACGTTGGTACTTTGGCTTGCTAAACATATCTAACTGGCAACAGAGACAGCAAAATCATGCATGCATGACTTTTTGGCAGATAGATATGAAACCTGCAATTTGGGGAAGGATAGAGAGGGATGGATGGATGGAGGGTTAGAAGTAGAGGAAACTACTTTCCATGTTTTGACAAGAAGTAAAAGTGGCAGGAAACTGTTCACGCCTAAAAATCTCCTCCTAAGGGTAAGAGATGGGGTACAAAATCAACACTCTGGGTTCTGTGTGAAAAATGCATCCCAAAGTTTATCCGAAGCTAACATGAGGCTTCAACCATCTGAGTTAGCTAAAGGAAGTGGGTAGTCATGTGTAGGTTTACTGGCGTTGTTTGGTCCAGACAAAGCCACAAACAGGAACTCTCCCTCCACTGTGGTTCAACAAGGAAACACTGTCCAGACTTCATACTTAAAAGACCACAATTTATTAGCTTTGGGTGAGCTTAAGAAGGAAATTGTGGATTTCTTACACTGCAGCCGTGGCACAACAGGACCTCTTCATGGCCAATATGAAGAGGAGGAATAATGACAGCGACAAATCACTCTTCAGATTTACATATGAGTACGATGTTAAGATAGATTCGAAAAAAAGTGTTATCATGGATCATTGGATTTTTCAGGTCACTTGACCTTCGCACCAATCCCTCACAAAAGAAAAAGCCTATTGGACAAAATGACACTAAGCTATTTTTATAATGTATCCGTAAGGTAGAACATAGAAGCTGTAATACAGCAACACCTGAGGAAAAAAAACCTGACCATCCAGTCCCCAGAGACAAAGACAACAACAATGGGAGAGGGAGAGAATTCAATTACAGACGGATGGAGCTTCTGATAGACTGAGAGGATCAGCTCCATTCCTTCTTTCCTTTTTCCTATCCTGAGATGATACACAGGCTTACACACACACACACACACACACACACACACACACACACACACACACACACACACGTCAGTCAATGTTAGCACACACTGACCCACCCAGGAAAAGCCATTTAGAGTGACATGTACTCTTAGTGTTTATTAGACCCTTACACTTCTCTCTCCGCTCCCATGCCCCTGCTGTATTTCCAAATGCTCGCACGTCCCTGGCCTCTGATCCTCACTGTTATTGGACAACAACAGTGGGACCAGGATGAGGCCAGGCCAGGCCGTGCTTCGTGCCCCCGAACTCTCACACCCCTCACACTGCCTTCAGCACGCACACACACACACAACGCAGGGCCATCTCCTCCAAACAAAACCTCTTCATCTGCAGCACAATGGAGGCTCTCCTGAAAGCCTATCATTTTCACTGGCACTGGGTCGAACGGTGACGGAGATGAGGAGGAGGGAAGGAGGGGTTGAGGGAGGACAGGAGGAAGGGGACAGTGTCGAAAATTGGATCAGAGCTGAGTGTTGTCGTTTGGAGTTTTATCAGCAAAGCCTGACGCCCAAAAGGTCATCTGACATAATGGTTGATGAATTTAAAAAAAACGCACTGAGCAGGATTTTCATTTGCAATTTTCAATTTAGCCAGGCGGAGCCTCTTGCGGTAGCCCTCTCTGATAACCGTCTCCAGTCTGTCAGCGCTATCGCACCGCCTGTCACAAACATCAAGCAGCTGTTGCAACCAGGGAGGGACTTATAGAGAGATACAGACAAGAAGAGAGAGACAGGTAAAAGAGGAAAGAGAGACAGCTAAAGCAAGACAGAGATAAAGAGAAAAATAACAAATGTGTTATTTTAATGGTCGAATGGCGAGGTCAGAAAGGTCAAGTCATCAGAAGCAACAAGGGTGTTTCAGTCACTGATATCTCTGCAGCTGCTATCACGTCCTCGCCAATCCTCCTTACACAAAAAGCACTATTGATTGATTGTACTTTCAAAACACGACTCATATATTCTTTATTTTCTGGGTTTGTTTTTATGTTCCACTGTGGGGTGGAACAGTTTTACCCACAAAGTAACAGGACATGCAACATTTTCACACACATGTATGTGCATGGGTAAAGATAATTAGAAGCAAGGAGACGAAATAAACAGAAAAAAACAAAAATTATGTGTCAGTCTTAATTTTCTTCTCTCCCAGCATAATTTCATCAGTACTTGTATTTTTATATTTGTAGTTTTAGTGACAGAAAATAAGGGGAGAGAGGTGCAACAAAGGTCCCCAAGTCATCTACTGTAAACCCCTGAGCCATGGGGTGCCCCCACAGGTAACAAATAAAGCACTTTAAAGGGAAAAGGTGTAACCTATGTATTTCATACATGTTCAATCTGGTGCTGAGCCTTGCAGTGTTGGGCAGTTCTTGGTTTGCAAAGGTGTACAAGAGACTCTAAGGTGGAATTCCTCAATACAACAGGAACAAAAAATATCTGCATGTTTTTTTAACAAACCAAACGATGATGACTTGTACAGTCTGATACAATAACATACTGTATCTGCATTATAAATAACTTTAATAACATACTGTACCTGTAATTAATTCTAATAATGTGAACAAATAGTGTTTCATTTTTGTTGACACAGTAGCGGAGGGGTATTGATGAAAGTTTTCAGGATATCTGAAGCTGTAGCTTGTGGTGTTTTCGTATTGAATTTAATTTTATCATAAGATGTGAATCTTGTCATACTTTCCAGTAAATAGCAACTTTAAATGGTGAAATCATCAATACATTAGTTATCCTGCTCACCTTTTACAGATGTGTTTGCCCATCTAGCACTTTGAAATGTGTCTGCTACAGTAATGATAATAATTGTGCTCCCTCAAACTACAGATGTGTCATACATTATCATGCCCTATTGTGCTTTAATTATACACAGCTAACCACTTATATATATAGCCAACTACTGAAAACAAAACTACTGCTGTTTATAGCTTAAATAATCATGTTTACATTCTTTCATTTACTTACACTTTGCTAGATCTCAACATAAATCTGGTGTTACTGAAAAGGAGAAATTAGTCTCTTAAAACAGTCTCGATCGGGATCAGAAACTTACATGAGAAAGCACAAGAAGCTGAACAATATCCGTTCTTGAAGCCTTCATGTTTTATCTTCACAGTTACATCAGTGTCGCTGAGCTGTTTATGTGCTTCACCATAACTTCCTAACAAACAAAAGTATACAATATTATGTTTTATTTATATCTTAATATGGAAGAGCAGGATATATAACTTACTGTATTATAACGCGTGGCTTAACAGCATTAAAGATTTTTTACTTAAAAGGTCCAGTGTAGGATTTAGTGGCATCTAGTGGTGCAATTGCAGATTACAACTTAAAACGTAAAAGAGAAACTACGGTGGCCATGTAACATGCAAAAAACGCGCCCATGGAAGGCGACCCGCTGCATCTGTATTATTGAAAACCTAGTTATGAACATTATATTCCATTTTGCCAATGTTACACACTATACCTTTCAGTTATCCTGTTACTATATTATTAAATTATAAAAGCTATGAAGGTCTTTTTTCCTTCTTGTTAACGCCTGATGTTTGATGACCATTTCATAGAAAAGGAAGAAAAGAATAATTAGAATGAGCAGTGACGGCCGTGATGACTGAAAGGACAAAAATAAATAAACTAAATAAAAGAGTGACCTGTAGAAACTCAAGAGTTCATCAGGGGACATGCGCAGAAAAAGAGAACAGAGAATTCAGTTTGACTGACAAGTTTTGTGTCAAAATCTTACAGCAATGAGCAATCAGCAAAGACAAAGTCAAGGTTAACAACTTGTATGTGGAATCCCTTTCACATTTAAAGCAGATGTACCCATTGGTTTTGTCTATTTTGCACTCTGTCAATTAACTGTCACTTGTCATTCTATGGCGGACATTTTGGAGTACTAGAGTTGACCATGATCTGCTCAGACACTGAGTTTGTATCCATTCAGGCTAGAAGATAAAATCATGGCTCTTCAGTGGGCTTGCTGTGCAGAGAACTGGGGGCCCGGAGCCAAGGTTTCCAGAGCAAACAGCCTCACATAGCTGCTCCCCATCACTGCCTATTCATCCCTCTGCATCCCACCTGACAGAAAGAGAGAGCGACGCAGACCAACAGAGAGAGAGAAAGGCTCTTGGCAGTGAATCCAGGCCTTGCTGGGTTCAGTTGAACAGCTGTGTCTAATAAAGTGGCTTGCCTCAAAAAAAAGAGGAAAAAAATGGAGTACTTCACAACAATCCAGCGCAAAGAGAAAGGCAGCAGAGGAGGAAGAGGGGGATGAATGATGGAGAGATTTTGTTGAAAAGCTTAAATGACAGGGGCCAATTTCTCCTAACCAGGAGGAAAAGGTACAATGAGTCTACTGATTGGTGGATACTCAGGTTTAAAAGCTGACTGATTGGCTCGAAGAGGATCCTCCTGTGCCTGTTTAGATCGATAGCATGTCGAAAGTCCTTCCATCCTGCATGTACCCTGCGTCGGGGCAGCAGGATCTGAGGGTAAGAGTGGAAACAATGCAGCTGCATCGTGGAAATCATGTGGAAAGATAAAATACTGTCAAGATACTGACACAATGTAGTGTATTTTTCAAGATTTTACGTAACAGTTCCTGCTGCTGAAGAAACCTACATGCTCTAAAGTATGCTTTTATAGTTTAGGAAGCTTTTATAACTGTGTTGTGTTCAGATTGCATTCCCAAGCACAAAGAAACAGTGCATGCACATACTGGATGTGATGTGGAAGACAAAAGACGAGGAGAGGGAAGTGTTCTGCGTTACACAGAAGACAACATTCGATCAATGGTTCAGTATTACTGCTTCGGGTAACATTGTTGACTGTCTTCTTAACCATTCTTTATTAAAATGTGATGCGATTAATCCACTCAGCCCATAGTTTGTTGTGAGTGTACTGTAAACATAAGTTGCTCCTCTATACATCTGCCCAAGACCTGATCACTGGTTGATCCACGTGTCATTAAGATCACAGTTTTTGACTTGTAGAAATGAATCCATAGTTTAGCCATAGAAAGGGATGTTCTTAAGGATTTTGAACAGTACAGTTTTTCATTTTAACCCTATACACTGCAATAATAATAATAATAATAATAAAAACTATTTATTTCTGAACTATAGTTACAAAGTGCTTAACAAACAAAGGCAAGAAAAAAGAAAGCAAGAGAACAATTAAATACGAAACCGCAATCAATAGCCTATATAAAATAAATAAAGCAGGTAAAAGGTAAAAAAGTAACAGATAAAATCATTACGAAGAAGCCACACTGTAAAAATAAGTCTTAAGAGACTATTTAAAAGAAGGCAGTGTAGTCCCTCAGATAAGCGCTCCTGTAACAACTCTATTAGAAACCAACTTACTTAT
The DNA here is from genome assembly GCF_905237075.1 of Dicentrarchus labrax. Lineage (NCBI taxonomy): Eukaryota > Metazoa > Chordata > Actinopteri > Moronidae > Dicentrarchus > Dicentrarchus labrax. The sequence continues at coordinate 5,725,765 of NW_026136718.1, forward strand.
ATACATGGTCAAGAATACTGGTTGTCATACAGACCTAGGTTTGTATTTAATCCTTCCAAAATATAGAAAGTTTGTCATTTACATGAGGTTAAATAAATGCAGTTACCGCAGAACCCCAACAGTATGCAGGTTATTTAGGTTCATGTAAGCTGTCACACCTTGCAGACTCCAGGTCAAAATGAGGAGGTCAACATTATTACACAGCAGACAAATCTCTCAGTGTAGAGGAAAACCAAGGAGAAACCACAATTTAGCTGCTGTCCTGAGTTACCTGAACTCATGCAGATCTAGAACAGGACTGGGTATTTTAATAACATATATATTAATTAAGTTATTATAATAATCGTTATTATTCATATATAGGCACGAGGTATTACGAAACCAAGAAAATCTCAGCATAAAGCACCGACTGAAATCCAGCACACCTTAGCAAACACGTTGTACCATTTCAGGTGGATAAACTGAGGAAAAACCTGGAACAAAGTGTGAATAAGAGCCATTTCATTTTAAGGCAGAACAGGGGGGCAGGACCAGGAGAGAGAAAAGCAGCACGATGGCCTTGAGAATATGGATCCTCGCTTCCCAACACCTTTGTTTGTCTCAGAGTGCCACAAGAGAGCACTGCATGTGTATTTGTGTGTGTGTGGTTGGTGATGGGGGGGAGGGGGGGTTAAGGGCTGAGGGATGGGGGGGGGGGGATGCTGGGCTGTGTGACAGAGTCTCTCTCTGCATTAATTGCTTAAATTGAAGCGCTGCCACGTCTCTGTGAGAGACGCTTTGATATGATAATGGCAGCCTTCTCAGCACAGGAGAGGCCTGCTTTGTGTGTGTGTGTGTGTGTGTGTGTGTGTGTGTGTGTGTATGTGTGTGGATGGTAATTTGGTGGCATGCACCTGCCAGCACGCCACTGTCTCCTGTCGCCATCAACACGGCCAGGGAGACAGGCAGAGTCAGACAAACAGACTTGAAGAGAGGAGGCTCAGCCATGTTGATCAGGTTTGGGTGAGGAAGATGATCGGGATGAAAACGAAGGTGACGAAGATAAAAATGATGACGAGGATGTTATCTACGTGAACTCCAAATCAAAGTGATTGAAGTTTAAAAATTACACAATGACTGTAACACAAAGGATGCATGCAAGACCTCTCACATTTCCATGTCATGTGCAGAGCATTAAAAACTATCATCACTCCCAGGCCTATGATACCAGCTTCAACTCATCCCTAGACAGACGCAAAATAGCAGTTGCCAGCTGTTGTGATCAAACTAAATTAATTCAGGGGGCTTGGGACAATTAATATAAGAGCCTAATCATAAATATGTTGCACATTAAAAACATTCCCATGGCAGCTCATCCTTTTTCCAGGACACGTGGAGTTATTTGCCATCATTTACAGCTTCTACATGACTAGAAACCTATATTGAAGGATGTGTGGGGACTCAGGTCTGTGGAGTACCTGGATGCTGACCAGTTCAGCTCACAGGAAGTCACAGGTTCATTTTATCTCTGCACAGATGAAAAAACCTACTGAGGCACAGCTCTGATCTTCTCACAGCTGTCCGAAATCTTAAACCACACCGAAGGTGCATCTTGGCTCTTTACCCTCATGCAAAAAGGGTACATTTCCATCTCTCTCATAACCTCTGTCTCAGAAACATCACTTGAGCGCCAAGCACTTTTTGAAAATGACTCAAGAAGGCCTGCTTCAGGCTGCTTTTGGTGACTAGTTCAAACACAGTCCTCTGCTGCAGCTTCAGAAGAAGCTTCAGTGCAACACAACACCAGGAGGGGTTTCAAGGATGCAGTAAACAATGAAGAGGGAGGAAAGGTCTTAATCTTTGCCATATAAACTGTGTACTCAATCTATGTGTTTATGTGAGAAGACATACTTATATTCCTCACGTATTAAGCTGCTGTAACATAAAACTGTGACTACTAATTAAAAATATTAATGTTCTAGTAATAAAACCATCCACACAGTCACTTAATGTCGGTATCATTTAGCAACCACTTTGTTTAGCTGCTGTTTAAGGATTGTAGTTCTTAATATAATTACCACAGATTAAAATAGAACAAACCAATAAGCTTATGATTAACAGTGATTTTAGAAGCAATGTATTGTTTTCAAACGACTAGCTGTGTGAACATCATAGCCTTTTAATGGTTTATGTTGTAAATTGCTAAATTTCTTATTACTAAGTTTTTTTTCTTTACTAGTAGCAGCACATCTTCTACCTTCTTTAATTTCCTGCCATTCCAGTTTAATTTGACATTCCCACAGTTAATGACCCAGCACTTTCCCTACTAGTTAACGGCAGTCCTGCTCATCATGCGTCATGGTTACCAGAGCACCAATCAACTGTCAGTTCCCCTGATGATGTCACAGGTCAGCGGGGCTGCCATTAAAACACAGAGGAATTGCCATGGCAATGCTGAATGTTCATGGTGGTGGTCGTGGTAGTTGTGGGAGAAGGCTTACTGGAAGGGAAGTGTGTGTACGTGTGTGTGCTTGTGTGTGTGTGTGTGTTATTCAATGGTGTCTGGGACACCGAGTTGAGTCAGCCATTACCCAGAAGCCACTGCAGCTTCAGGAGGAGAAAGGAAGCACTGTGTCCCAAGGTCTGACACATACACATACACACACATAGAGAATGGTCTGATCAAACACACACACACACAGAGACCTCCTGGTTGCTTGCTAAGCCAGCTGACCTTTACACAGGCCACCCACAGCTGACCTGTCCTCCACCATGTGACGAGGTGGGAGGCCGAAACTACTATGCTGTCCCATGGCTCCACACATACATGCACACACACACACACACACACAGACTGGAGCCCCAACTCAACCTGTTATTGCTTAAAAACTATTTCAGATTGTAAGACGAGGCACCTGGTGAGCTTATGGTTGTGATTTGGTTTTAGAACTCAATGTCCAGTCTCTATGCCAATCTATATTGTGCCCTAAGAATCTCTACAGTGCCTAAAACTATGTATAGTATATAGTATAATATAATTGTAGTGTCAATAGCGACACTGCAACTGTCAGTTGCAAAATATTGATGTTTCATAAATCTAAAATGTACTATTGAAGTTTGAGTTATCTATTGAGTGCTTATTCATTTATTTGGGAGGGTTGCACTTCCAATTTCCGGTTACATCTTGCTTTTGTTCTCCTTGAGGTTGAATGCAATTGTAAGTTGCTTTGGATAAAAGAATTTGCCAAATGAATGTAATGTCGGTCTAATGTCTGCTGAGGTATTGTTATGGATTGAATACAACACTTCAGTGAACAGACGTTTTGACCGTTGCTATGACTTTGCTGTAGAATGCTAATAAACATAAAAACATGCAACAATATGACATTCTGTCCCAAAAGCCCCACTAGAGATTATGAGTTTTCTGTAATTGCTCATCATTTGACAAAACAATCTCACTACAAGTTTAATTTCTATCTTCCAGGGTTTGAGAAATCTGCTTGCAAAGTGTTTCATTCTTTTTTTATCAGTTACTGAATTGGGCAAGTGAGTTGCTAGATTTACTAGTTTAAAGTGGCATTTTATTTGCCCCAGGCATTCTTCATTCATGTTGGCTTAAAAGTTGAGGTTTAAAACTAAAAATTAAGTTTAGTCAACTGCTGTTTTTTAAAATAGATCTTGTCTTATCACAAAAAAAAGCAAAAATATACAATATACAGTAGCTCGAGCTTACTAAGGATTCAGGGTTTTGTTTCACTGCAGGCACCAGTGCCAAAATAACGTAGTCTAGCACTTCCTCTGGTGAATCACAGCTAAAATACAACCGTCATCATAACAACATTTGGAACTGGTATAAAAACAAGTGAAAATGAATTGTCCCCCAGAGTGCCTCTCCTCCATGGTGTCATAAAATAAGAGTTGGAGTGGGAGAGGAGGGACGCTTTGGGATCCACCCAAGTGCTCTTGAGCCATGACACATTTACACTTTTACAGCAGACTGTGGAGCGGAGAGGGTGAGTCAGAGAATCACTGGTACTGACTCAACTGTCACACACTATTAATAGCTGTGAGGTTGTGTCACGATGAGTTGCTCCTCTTGTTCATACTGTATATGTGTGTGTCTTTAGTGTGTGTGCGTGTGTGTTCGTCTTTCCTCTGCTGCCAAAGGCCCCATTCCCATCCCTTGATCTGGAACAATGTGCTTCAGTCAGAGAGAGAGACAGAGCTGCCTTAGAAACTAGGGGCCCCCAACACACACACACACACACACACACACACACACACACACACACACACACACACACACACACACACACACACACTCCCTGCCAGTTTCAACCCACTCAAAAAACAGCTGAGCAGCACTACTGCATCCAAACATCAATAAACCTAAACACAAATATATGATTCCAGTTTGTTTGTCACACACTAAATTCAGCATTACAGCAAGATTTGTCGTCACGTTACAAACACTCACACACATTTTCACAAACAGGGTCCCGTCCCATGAATAATAAGTGTCCAACTATGCCAGAGGTCACATCCACGCTCCACTCCCCACAGCTTTCCCAACCGACCCCCTCATTAGGGAAATGTTTGTCCCAGTTGGTAAGGTGGGACGGGTGAGAAACGATGAAGAAAAAAACAGGGAGGGAGGGAACAGAGCAGTTGTTACAGAAAGTAAGGATGTCTGAGAGATTTCAATGACTAATTGCAGTCGACTACTTTCTTGCCAAATGTTGTCACTTAAAGCTTCCACAAAAGGTTTGCAGACTTTTCAGTAGTGAGAGAAATTCTCTTGAAAATGGAGTCCCCTCCAGTTGAAAACTCTTAATGCAGTTAACAAGACTTTTTTTTCCCGTGGGAGACCATGTTTGTGCTCAGTCATATTCATCACAACACACACAAACAAACTGACAGTCAGCAGTTTGCACTGCGTCCACAAAATTGGGCACGTTGGCAAAAATGTTTTGCCTTTCAGGAGTCGGAAGAGCAGCAAATGCACGAATGAAAACACACACTTGAAAAGAGACGCGCTTGTATAGATGCGCTACATTTACATTTAGCAATCTAAGAGTGAGAAATTAAATGAAAGAGTTATTCCTTAGAACTCATTTTTATCAGGACAGGAGTTGTTCAGCTGTTTGTTGATGTAATAAAAAAGAAATGCAGGTCAGCACATGTACTGCTCTTCTTAGAGAACAGAAGAAATAAAGGAACAAGAAAGAAAGGAGGAAAGAAAGACAAATCCATCAGACAGTTGTCCTTCCATACTTGTGAACTTCCTGCTCTTTAGTTGCTGTAGCACATCAGCCTTTACACCTTTCCATTCATATTTTTAATCAAAATTACAATAAATTGTATGCTGGTATGCTGGGTCTGAGGACATTTCACTACCTGCATTAGCTCAGGAGCCAGCAATGTTTGGATCCAATATCAATTTGTAAACACATGAAAAAGTACATGCACATATGATGAGTGTTGGCCTTGCTTGAACTTTAGCCAAAGTTGGTCTTAGTCAGCTTGTCCTAGTCTTTTATTGATTGGTTAGTTGAACAACATGTGAATATGTACTTCTTGAGTTTTTGGTGATAGTAAGCTTTGGACTGCAATCTGAGGACTTGGACAACTTTGGCTTTTAGTAAACTGTGATGGAGATTTTTTAATACTTTCTGGCAGTACATAGACCAAACCAATTTCATTAAAATCTATTAATAGAGTAAATAATGGTCAAATGAATGTATTGTGAAAATAAAACGTTGGGTGCAGCCTTTAACTCCAGGTGTTACAATAGTTGAATGGCTAAAAACTGACTGATATGAAGCGATGAAGATGTTCAAGAAGATAGCTTTATCTCTAGTGGACACACACACACACACACACACACACACACACACACACAGACACACCAACACTCTCTCCTCTGTTAGTGGCTCCTGCTTCCACTGAATGAATGAAAGCCTCTGTTCTCTCTGGCTCTCGGCCCTCTTCATGCCCCGCTGCTGACTGGCAGATTGGAAGTAACAAATTGCTGCGTCCTCAGAATGATAATTAGCAAAGCCATGAAGGCTGTTTTGTTTAAAGGAGCATAATGTGAGCCAAACTTTCTGGTCTTTCTGGTCACCTGACTGACTTCTGATACCCTGGAACTTTACAAACAACACATTCAAACTTTTTGAGTTCAGTTGCCATTTTAAAATACAAAAACAGTTATTTCTCACCACCGTCCCAGAGCCTCCTATAAGTCACCAACATCATAAGCTAATTCTGAGCCACAGGGCAAAGGTCCAGGATTGTTTTAAGTCCAGAAAAACCTTCCATTGATGTCTTTGAGAGAAATCTCCATGGCACATATATATATATATATATATATATATATATATATATATATATATATATATATATATTATCTTAGGTGTGATGGAAACAGAACTTGGCGGCCTTTTAATAATCAAGTCTCTGCAGTGAAGAGAGAGTCTCCTCCCCTCGCTCCGATGCCTTTAGCACAGCTCCAGCATCTCCATCAACAAGTCAATAGAGGCTCTGGCTCGCCGAGACATTAGCTAGGAAGCTACGGAGGTGAGCAGGGCTTATTATAAGCCTCTTAGTGATTCTGCGGGAGGTGAAGAAATGGTCTCTGTTAGGGGAATCAATCCCTGGGTAATTACCTAGCCACACTGCAGGCTGCTGAGGAGGACTAGGACCGGGCGGAGGCTGCGAAGGCTAGTGAGCTCCAGTTCAATAAGAGCCTTTTAGGAAAGCCCATTGTCTCAGACTTAAGAGAGGGGTGCAGACTGATAATGATAATGATGATGATGACGATGATGATGATAAATACACAGCCAGTAATCAAGTGGTGTTTGACAGACACAAGTGCACAGCAGGGCTCATCAGAGTTTAGCTGCACACGGGCAGGCAATCTATAATCCATCCATCTTGGAGATTCGCTTACCCTGTTTGGGGTCACTATCCCAGCATGCACTGGGAAAGAATAAGGGAACCAACCCTAGAAACACAGGAGTAAAACAGGTAAACGCATTCATGCTGCATCCCATTTCTTCACCCTCATCTTCAACCTTTGTTAACCTCGTGAAGTGTAACAACACTGTGTCCAGAATTATAACTCCGCTCTCAATAGTGACACTTAAGTCTTTCTTCTTCCTTCAAAAGGAGCATTGCACTTATCAAATGGTATGATGGAGTTCCCTGTACCTTGCAAATTCAACAAAACAAGATTAAGAAAATTAAGATTCTCCATTCCTTTACTTTAGCCTTTAAACATGGTTTCTATTCAGCTTCTGATGGTGTGTGCAAATGATGAGTGGTGTTCCATTTTAGAGCTATTTATAGTTATTATACCGCTATCCTCAATTCTGTTGTCAGAGAGTAACACCAAATTGAAAGTCATTCCAAAATTGATGGGAATGATTAAAGAGAATTTAGACAAAGCTGATTCAGAGAATAGACGGACAGACTGCCTCAATGGTACATTTGGGCCTGTTCAATGATGGATATAAATGTTCCCAGATTTCTGGTCAGACCCTCACCATCACTTCTTCTTCCTATTTCACATGGCAGATGTTTCCAACAAGTCTGGATTCTGACAGTGCCCCCAAGAGGTTAACGTACCAACCAACAACCTCCAGACCCCAGTTTTATTGTATCTTTTTACATAGTAAATTGTAGGTCTTATATAACGCTGTGTGTTCTGTTTCACATGGCTGTAAGAAAGATTTGCCCTCAAGGACAATAAAGTTACCATGAAGCTGAAGTACATATGTAGGTAATTTAGACTGACAAACAGATTAAAGGTTATCGGTTCAATGGCAGGTTTTAAACTCAGTGAGTGCACTGGCAGCACCAACCTGTGCAACATTTAAAAAGAGCTATTCTTTAGGTTCATACATTAATGGTAATAACTATCTCCTCACGTCAGACCACCAACAACACTTGTTCTTATTTTTCCTTTTTAAACTGGAACCTAATCGAGTGCCCCCAAGAGGTAGAGGTACACAACAACAACCAACAAATGTAGGTATTTGGATGAGTAGATAAAAGGTTGTCGGTTCAATGAGCAGTACTGCTAAATCTAATCCAAGCAGTAACAACCTGGAGGCCACTGAACAAAAGGAAAGTATTCTGTACGTTCATACCTCGCTGTGGTTATATTTGTCCTAATCAACAATATAACAAAAATATATAAAATATCCTTATCTTTATTTGATTAAATTTATTCTTATTCATATTTCTAATCAATTTTATCCTATATTTATTTATTCAAGATAACTAATAGCCAAACATGCAGACAGACAGGCAAGCAGACAGATAAAAAGAAAGTTAGACGGACAGGCAGACAGAAGGACAGAAAGACAAGCACATAGCCGAAGCCTTGCTACTCTGACACCTGGGAAGCTATTTGCAACAACGCACGCAGAAAGGGAATATGAAAAAAAGCTAAAAGAGAGAAACTAGATAAAGTAAAAGCACTCTTTCATATGAAATCAAGAGTTTAGGGGGCAGAGTTCAGCCATAAGTGGCGCTGCTACAACACGGCACAGAAAAAAATTAATTTCACATTCTTTAATTTTCAGAATAAAATGGCCAGCCATTTCAGGTCGAATAATTGTTTGAACCAATGATTTTATCATTAATCCGACAGCGGCCCCCGAGAGCTGGGGGTCACACCGGAGGTTGATTAGGTACGAGGCTGCACAAAGAGCCCTCCAGTCGATGCCATTGAAAAGGAGCAAGTCATTTAGATTGTGAATTGGTCCCGGGGCTGCGAGGCTCGCTCCATTACAGGCCATTTTCAATTTCAGCCTCACAATAAACATCAAGCCGGGCCAAGGAAATTACAGCATCTTGGAGATGTAGCCGAACAGATAGGTGGGGTACGGACAAGATGACACGACTGGAGGGAGAGGAGGGGCGGGTAATGGTAAAGGCTGGAGAGAAAGAGAAAGAGCAGAGATTATCCAAAGTGGAAAACTGAGGGAAAGAGAAAGAAATTCCAACCCCTCTGACTCCGATGGAGTTTTACATACAGCGTGTGCATGAACTTATAACTCTAATGTCTGTACTTATACCACTGACGAAGGTTTATCTGGACCCAAATAAAAGCAAGAGCTTTTACTTTTTATCACTCTGCCGTCCTTGCATTTAGATTCTGTTGGGATGAATACAAAATGATGAACGATGGACATGCACAAACCAAAGACTTGATCAATAACTATTCCATTTGCTTCATAATCATCAGTAAGTGTCTCTCTTACGCTGTTATCGTACAAGTCCGATTAATGTTGGACTTCAGAGAAGAAAATGTAATGAGCAACGAACAAAGAATTTTTTTTTTTTGCCAAGGACAAACCATCATCTAAGCACCATAATTTGTCTAACATCGCACTTTTCAATTACGCACAGAAGTAGTAAGAACAAATAACCATTTGTCCATCTAATAGTTTCACACATTGGTCCACACATAATCTTGAACGAGGCATATGTTGGCCCTAAACATCTTTTCAACATCATGAATACAACCAAAAATACAGGTTGTTTACATCTGAAATACTTGTATAGACCATTCAGCACAAGTTTAATTATATTAGTTTAATTTGTGTTCATGCCTCAAATCAATAGACATAATTCAACTGCTTTTTGTAAGAGGGGTTTTGTTTACTCATGGTGTATATACAAATCCATGTGAGACTGAAATTAATGGGAAAGTGCATAATTTCACATAAACACTTCAAAAGAAAAAAAATGTCCTGTCGACATTTTTGTTTCATTTGCTTTCTTATTTTCTTTCCATAGAGAGAGGTGAGGTTTCATATGCAAAAGCGGTTCTTTGATTACAGAGACCCAGTTACATTTTCTATATCTACACAAGCTGATAATTTCTTAAGTTAGGGCCAACCAACTAACCTTCACCTGACATAATTTAGATGGAAAAGCTCTTAAAGTAGCCTTGAGTGTCTCTTCAGGATCATTCATAACTTTGTTTGCCATTGAAGACTATCAGTACCTCTTGTTATAAATGTATTGGGACCTTTTAAAGGTCCAGTGTGTAACATTTAGGAGGATCTATTGGCAAAAATTAAATATAATATCCATAACTATATCTTCATTAGTCTATAATCACCTGAAAATAATAATCACTGCTTATTTGTTTCCTTAGAATGAGCCATTTGAGACACTGCGGGTAGCCCCCCATGGAGGATGCCATGTTAACCTGCCGTATTTCTACAGTAGCCTAGAACGGATAAACCAAACACTGGCTCTAGATAAGACTGTTTGCTTTTTTTTTTGCGCGTTTCGCAGCCACTGTGTTTTCCCCTTTGTGCTTGGAAGGGAAGGGTGACAGGAGGTGGTTGCAATCTAGATGCCACCAAATCCTACACTTGATATAGCAAAAGAAGACAGAAAAATGATTGACTGAAGAACTGTTGTATTGTATTGTCGCTGACATAAAATGCAACAATGTGCAATGGAAACAGACTTAATAAATTATGACGTACATGAAGCATGTTATTGATTCCCCCCTCGAAAACATCAGATATGTGTGGACTGACAAGGAGATGGCGTTCCTTGAAATAAGCATAAATGCCATATTTCCATCACAGTTTCAATCATGGTTTTCTGCTGCTTGAGGTTTGACTGGCACTCTTTTAATCACATCATCTCATTGTGCCCTCTCCTTCTGTACTCAACTCTTGGATCAAAACATATTCTTTCACTGTATTTCTGAAGATTTGTTTTAAATATGCACTAATTTCAGATGGAAACCTGCTTGCCCATACCCCTTGCTTTGGGCTGCAGAAATTAGGCTGTCTGTCCCCCATCACCTCCTCATGAGAGGACAGAGACTCGATCCACTGTGGGGTCCATCCCCAAGGGCCTGAGGTGCTCTCTAAACTAAGGTGGCAATCACACTGGTCACGTAACAAGCTAATACACACAGGAGGCCAGATGACTAGTCTGTAGCTGCCCAGGAGACCACCAAAGAGTCTTAATAAAGGACCTAACCTAGGAATTCCTTCAAGACACAGTAATCAGTGGTCGATACTTTCAACTGAAGCCTCCCTCTCTGCAGGGCTTGAACCTCTTGTTAGAGTAATATACCAGGTATAACAATGGAATAATTAAGCTGCTGAAGAAACTGAAAACAAACAGCAGACATCTGCACTGGTTTTACACAGAAGCCACAGAAGCCCCAAGACTGGGCTGGAGACAATCAGGTGGTTTGTCTCAAAGCAATTATCCACATTACTTAACTCCGATGGGTCAGTCATATGGAATATGGGTGGAGAGATATTCTCAATATGATAGAAAACTAGTTGTGGTGTGTATGTATGTGAGTGTGTTGGCGGAAAGGTTGCATATGGTCAATATAGTCTATATTAAGATACTTGTTGGTGTGTGCGTGTGTGTATTTATGTTTTTTGGGGGATACAAACCCAGTTGTTGTACATATAAAGTTGTATTGTATGAACATTTTTGATAAGTGCAAATACAATACAAGCGTTTCTGTACCTATACCAAATACATATTCACTTAGAAAGCCAAAATGCTGTAAAAGAACTTTGTTTAAATTGTCTAAAATTGCCCCAACTCTATGCCAGCTAAATCTATGCCAGCTTTCTGTACTCCGTGTTATGGACACATTTCAGTGGGTGCCAAAAAAGTACACGACATTTGAAAGCCAGTCTGACCTCCAACACATTGTCAAAACCATTGACACGTGAAGTAATAATGCTTCTAAGATAGAGTTTACCCCAAGAAGAAAATTTAGTCATTATTTGTTCTCTCAAGTGTCAATGGAAACTCCACTGTGAGCTACAAACACACAGCAGGTGAGCTCTTGTTGTTACAGCTTTCTGCTGTACCTCTTAAGCATAAAATCACTATTCAAATTCTCGAAACATTTTGTGAAGGATAATCCAAGCTTTTTCCAAAAATACAGAAATATTAAATGATTTCACTGCGAGTCCAAATTGCTCATAATTTCTGTTATGTAGCGTTGGGAAACTCTAACAACTTATTCATGTCTAATATGCCAATTAACAAAAAGGTTGATCACTATTGTGTCTAAACCAACCACTTTTGGTGGCAAACTAACTTTTTAATTAGACATCAGATTGTGCCTTAAAAATAATCATATTTCATATGTATATATATCTCATATTTCTCAACAGTGTGTTATATTTTTTCATTTGTATGAAAATAAAAGTAATAATTTAGGTGTAGCTCCATACAAGGCCATACGAATCTGAAAGGAGAGCAGCTAAACAAAAACCAAAGCAATAAAAATAAAAAAAATCCTCCTCTGTGGTGGTATTAAGAACATTAAGCACCAGCGTTTTCTCTCCATCTGTGGCAGAAAATCAATGGTCGCGGCCCTCGAGGACAGCCGGAGGCTAATTTTACCCTGCATTTTCTCTGGCGGCTAATCCCGCGGCCAGGAGCTAAACCAGGCAGAGCAAGATGAGGAAGAGCAGCAGAGAAGAAAAGGAAGAGAGATCTCCCTCCCTAAATGAATATTATCAGCATGAAAACAAAGTGACTACCTGAACAAAGTCTATTTTACAGAACCACTTCAATAGATTTCACCCCTCTCTCTCTCTCTCTCTCTCTCTCTCTCTCTCTCTCTCTCTCTCTCTCTCTCTGTGGGGTGACTGGGGGAATATATCAATATACGCACTCCAAATACCACCTACCTACCCCCACCCACCCAGAAAGCCACATACAAACACTACATATAGAGGGCAGATACATGCAGACACCCAGATACACACATGCAAGTATAGTAATGGGAGGAAACTCGATCAAAGAGCTCCTTGACAAAAGCTATTTTAAAACTAAAGACAAGCGTTCTCATGTGTTTCCACTTTAGATTCACCTTTTTGTTGTATGTTCTCCCCAGAGAGGTGGTAGCAGACAGCTGAACCCAAGAAGATGAAGAAAGATGAGAAAAGCCTGTATACATTATCAATTTTGATGTGTGATCAATGTGTATTTGATTTCATACGTTCAGGTCAGACACCTGGTTAGAATATTAAGTGCAGAGGTTCAACATGACATTTGGAAAAAGATTACTGATGGGCTACTGGTTGTACAGCAATGATAGACGGCTCTAATAAGTTGTCTGTAGTAGTTTAATCTTGTCTAATACAAGTTCCCAAAAATTAGAAGCCAGCTAATTTTAACCACATTACAAGCAGGCTAATTAACTGATTGTCAAGGGAAGTCTTACATAAACTTTAAGTACATGTATTCAGAACTAATTAAAACTCTTCAGTGACCCCTTCAAATAAAAATCCATAAGATGTCCAGCACAAATGAAATTGTAGACGTTTTTTGCTAAAACGTTTAAAACAGTATGACCTAAAACAAAATCAAGCAGCTTGTATTGCTTCCTTGGATGTTCTAAGCTTCTTTCTTACAATAGGAATTGAGGAATTGAGCAGCTTTGTGCAACCTCTGAACCTGAATCTGTAAAAACTGTACTGTAATCAAACTCCGAAAATACAACGTATAGTGGGAGAGGGCATATAACAGTGGGTGGCAGCAACACCCCGAAGCCTTCGTACAACAAGAAATAAAACAAGATATTACTGTTTATTGAAAAAGGCTGCTACCATTAGCAATTATTGTATCTTCTGATTTATCCACCTCACATGTTTTATTCCTCCCAAATGTAAGAATAATTTTTGTTTCTCATACCGTCTGTGTTTTTATTGAAGTTGTTATGCAAATATAATTAAAATATGCATAAAAAAAATGTAAATGTACTTATAATATTATTAATATTTGACTCTCTAAGAAAGAGCAGCATGCATGCTCCTGTGTGTGTGTGTGTGTGTGTGTGTGTGTGTGTGTGTGTGTGTGTGTGTGTGTGCCACAGCTCTGGCTTACACACAAAGAGAGATACGAGGGGTGCTGTTTTAGTCATTAAGAAAATGAAGTGAGGGGTGAAATCTACTGAGGGAGATAGATTTCTATAGAGTCATGGTACATGCTTTATCACAGCAGGCGCAACACACACACACGCACACACACAAATCAAATCTTTCTGCTCTGCTACTGATCCACTCTGCACCGTTGCATGGGAACAACACACTCAACTAGTGAGTGTGTGTGATTCTGTGTGTGTGTATGCATGAGTATGTAGATAAACATGTGTTTACGTACAGTGTTGTAGCCAAGTACACAACACTGGTGACACCATAGAGAATGACTGCACACACACACATACATTCATACTCATCAACTTCTGTGGGTTTTCTCTTATACTTCTGGCCAGATTTTACATGAAATCTGCGTGTCAGGCTGTTGGTTGAAGCAAGTGGAGAGAATTTGAGAAAAAATAGGCACAAATCTATTTCAAATGTCTACAAAAAGGAAAAAACTTTCATTTGAAGAAATCTGGTTTCAGTGCTGCGATATGACGTGAAGAGTTGATGGCTCCTGTTACACGGCATGATGTATCAAAATGAGTACATGTATTCACAACTTTGTGAGCAGGGAACGACTCGCCTGCAACCTGTTAAAGCTGCAAAAATGACCGCTCTACTGTATGTGTATGGCGACCACCCAGATGGGCTGAACTTAAAAACCTCAGCCAGGCTCACAGCAGACCTCCTCATTCACTGGGCATCTAAAACCCCTGAACCTCTCTGGCTGCTTCACACACTAACACACACACACACACACACACACACACACACACACACACACACACACACACACTTTAATAGGAGGATGATACAGAGGGGGAGTGAAAGAGAGAGGCAAAGGGTGGGGTAAATGGGATGAGGGAAATAGACAAAAAGAGGGGAAAAAGGGAGGGTAGAGGAGAATGAATGAAAGAGGAGAGAGGGGGAGATAGGATGGGAGAGAAAAAAGAGAAAAGGAGGGTAGACACCTCTTCCACATCACTGCCTTCAATTTAACACAGGTGGTAAAGTTAGCAGATAACACTGATAGTTTCGCCAAGGCTTCGCATGAGGAATGATACACAACAGACACACATGCGCACACACACATGGATTTCTACCTCCCCCAGTGTGAAATGGTCGGTAGGAGCAGAGATAGAGGAAGAGATGCTGGAATCCAAGGACAAAAAAGAGAAAAGAGGAAAAAAGAGGAGGGGCTGAAGGGAGAAAAACCATCAGAGTCTCTCTCTCTCTCTCTCTGTGTGTGTGTGTGTGTGTGTGTGTGTGTGTGTGTGTGTGTGTGCTTGTGTGTGCTTGTCAATTACACAGAGCTTAGATAGTTTATTAACCTATCAGGCCTGTAGGTCATCCTAGGACCACAGGTTAGGACCTGCAGGTAATTGATGAAGTACACTGTGTCACTCCGACCACATCTCCACACCACTGTAACACATGGGCAGTTTTTTTCCCCTTTAAATTGACGAGTAGCTTTTTTAGAAGGCCTTGCACTGCCTGCGGAGGCCTAGGTCTGCAACATCAAGCCAATTTCATCATAGAAAAATTTGCCTGTTCTCCAGCTGCACTGCAGAAATGTTTAGTTTTTGGGAAACTGGTTAGTTGGTAAATTCATCTCCAACCATGTGTCCCGCAGGTTGTTGGTAGGCTTCAGTGGCTACTCTTCATCTTACTCTTTAATTGTCAAAGAAATCAATATAATTTATGCAAAAATGCCCCCCCAAAAATCACTGGTTCCAACTTCTTACTAATGTGGATTTTGTTGATTTTCTTTGTCTAATGTGACAATAAGCTGAATATCGTGTTGGTCTGATGACATCAATGTTGGCTTTAGGAGAACTTATCATAATTTTCTGATAATTTATTGACTAAAGAGTATATTTGGCAGACTAATTGATGATGAAAACCATCATTAGTTGCAGTCCTAGTTGAATAATAAATGCAACAGTCCTCTAACAACTAAAGTAAGTACATTTCTGTTATTATAAACAATTGTACTGTATAGGTAATACTGGTGGTCTAGTTATCAACCAAAGCTTAAGACTTAGCATAGCACCCTGGGGAAAACCTCATCAGAGATACATAAATGAAACACTGGCACATGACTCAGTCAACTTACCCCTAAAAAGGAAAGTTAACTAATGGCCTGAGAGACGCAAGTCCTCATACAAACCGTAATACAAAAACAAAAAGAAAGGAAAAAAGTTGTTTTCCAGCAGCATCACAAAAAAGTTAGTTAGTTTCCAACCATGTGTCCAAACGGTCTTTTGTAAGCTTCAGTAACATATTATTGCCATCTATAAAATAAACTATTGAGAACTTTTTCCTGTGTCAAAGTCGACACGTTGTTTGGGGGTTTTGGGGTTTCTCCCTTCATTGTTTTGTGATGGTATAAGAACAGCATGTTAATGTCACATATAGGACAATAATGAGAGTCAATAAGAGGTCGCTTGTCACAAAAATGGACATAATATAGGTCGATTTAAGTGTTTGAACAAATGATAAGTGATGTCAGAAACTTGGTGTTCATTAATGTCTTATCATGCTTTTAGATTGCAGCTGTCTGCTAAACAGACACCCTCACTGATCTCATCCAGATGTTGTCACCATCACCAGCCTCCAGTTTCTAACGTTTACAGAAACTCATTCTGTTGCTAAACTCATCCGCTGTCCTTATGAGATTAAGTTCTGTGTAACAAAAAGACGGCAGAGCTGTAGCGTTCCCTCACAACACGTTCAAAAAACAAACAGGAGTGAAAGTGTCTGGCAGGTAAGGCTGTCCTCCTAGACAATCAACGCTTCCCTCATCCTCATTAGCAATAAATCAAAGACTCTGACGAGATGAGAGACAAACACTGTGACTGTCACAATATCCCTCTTTTGTTTGAGGCCACTGCGTCGTTCGTTAAAGTGCGATCAAAGCAGCTTAATGATGAGCAGAGGAAGATAAATGAGGAACGGCTCAAACCTTAATGAGTGACGGGAAATGAAGAATAACTACTCTCTTGTGGATATATTCAGTATATTCATATTCGCTGCCGTTGTGTGTCTGTGAGCTACAAAAGAGCGTTTGTGTGTGTGAGTGTGTTTGAGTGTGAATGGAGGTAATGGGCAGTACAGCTGGCCTGCGCTCAGCTTAAATGCTGCCTGATTGTTTTAGCTCATCCTGGGTTTGATGATGGAGATGGTGTTGTTGTTCGAACAAATATACAGCGCAGCAAGCGCACATCTGTGGGGCGCTAACAGGTGTGGAAGAGACAAGAGGAGAGATGGTGTGAGAGACACACAGAGAGTGAAAGTGAGTTTTGGAAACCATCCCAGTTCCAAGCAAAAGCCAAATTAAAAAGAAAATCAAAGCCTTTTTCCT
The DNA here is from genome assembly GCF_905237075.1 of Dicentrarchus labrax. Taxonomy (NCBI): domain Eukaryota; kingdom Metazoa; phylum Chordata; class Actinopteri; family Moronidae; genus Dicentrarchus; species Dicentrarchus labrax. The sequence goes on from NW_026136718.1 coordinate 5,743,057, forward strand.
GTCCACTTGAAGATGATAGCGCTGTCAGTATATGAGAGAGAGCCGGAGAGGCAAAGGGTGAATCTGCATTATATCAGCTGTGTTTAGATCAGCTAAGTATGGGCAGGTTCAGTTTAGAGGAGCCACAATCAGATTGTCACAGCAGGAAGAGCAGATGGCTGCATGTTAGGACATACACAGCATAGGCTGGTAATGTTGACAGAGGTGAGTCACAGAATTTATCCCAGTAAACGCACAATACATGGTTAAATGCATGTGGACTTTGGACACCCTAACATTACATCAATTTGTGCTTGTTGAGCATCGCATTTCAAAACGATTTGTTGGTATTACACCCTCCACTTTGCAGGCTTTCCACCAGATTGTCGAGGTCGAGCACCGATGAAGGGAAATAAGGCCTGGCTAACAGTCGATGCTCCAATGCATCCCAAAGGTGCTGGATCTTGGGTTGAGGTCAGGACAGTCTAGAGTCCAGTCCACAGAGGATGCCTGAGCAGAGCGTGCGTGTCCCGGGACGTCTTTTATTTTGGCGCCCATGTTAAAGGTTAGAGCAGCCACACTGCCAGCGTGAGCTGCCTCGGCTGCTGCTTCAGCAACCCTTCACTAAAGAGTCACAGCCTCTCCTCTTTTTTCTCCTAGCAAAAGTAGAAAGAGAAAATGACCATTCACAACAATTTCAATGTCTGTATCTGTTGAGTATGTCACAGGCATGGAAAGATAGGGCTGGCAGCAGCAGCTCCGCAGCAGAAACACTGTAGGTGGGGACACCACAGACGTATGAGCAGTTCAGCGGGGCAGCCGTCACACCGCTTACGCACACAATAACCTTACTTTACTTACTATACTATTCTATATAGTGGCTATATATTCAGCAGAAGTCACATCCACACACTCTGAGGGCACTCCATCAGGTACACCTGTGCAACTCTAATGCAGTAAATGTCTACTTTTATATATAATGTTCAGCTCAGATTTGGTAGACACTGTCATCTTCCACAACCCATGATAAGATTGACAAATCCACCAGACACTGTTAGAATGCAGCCGTGTTCAGGACGTAAACGAAAGTGGAGTCATCCTTAATTTTTCTGATAATTCAGTCTTTTTAAAAAAGCTGAGACTGAACCAGATGGTGAAAAGAGAGAGAGAGAGAGAGAGAGAGAGAGAGAGAGAGAGAGAGAGAGAGAGAGAGAGAGAGAGAGAGAGAGAGAGAGAGAGAGACTGACAGCCAGAACAGAAACCTTGATAATGTGAGAGTCATGTACAAAGGAAGATGAATATACCAATAAAAATAAGACCTGGACAAGTAAACATAGCAACTCTCCATCCTAACCCTACCACATGAAAAAAGAAAGAATCTTGTCTTATCTTATCTCATGAGTTCCACAATGCAGTAATGCATTTTAATCTGTGTGTGTGTTAGCTGCTCAATGACCACACAGCAGCCTTATACCAAAGATGAAAGTTTACATTTAATGTCGCCCACAAACTCTTTTTTTTTCATCTTCTGCCACTTTTCCCTCCATCTATCCCTCCATCCATGCCCCAGCAGGCCTCTCTCACAGCACAGAGCAGATTACGGACAACAGCGAGCTTCAGCTGCTGCCGCTGTTCAAAGACTAAGACGTTTTAATTTCTTACTTTTTATCGTAGCCACGCAGACCACTTTCAAACTACTTCCCTTTCGCCCAGTTCCACTTCCAAGCCGCCCAAATCTGCGCCTCTCCCGCCCCAAAATCTTCACTGCCCAACAGTCCCTGGATGACCTCCCCTCCCTGAAATCTGGCTAGAGCTCCAATCTTGGCTTGATGGGGTGCGTGGAATTAAAAACCAGGCAATTACAGTGAAAAAATTGAAATCTTGTGTTTTGTATGGGAGTGGTGTGCCGAGGGGGGGAGGGGATTAGGCTAAAGCTGGACTGGCGGTTGAATGGTGAATGAACCGAAGGGTCCCTGAAAGACGCCACTTGTTATTAGAGTGTGTAAACACTGCCAAGCTGCTGAGAAGCTGGTAAAAACACATCGGACATAAAGACGCTGCCTGTGGACACGTCGTATTATCCCTCAGTACATTAACTGGCTGCTAAATACTTAGCTTGAGGATTCCAGCTTTCCCCCCTCCTCCATCTCTCTCTCAAAGTATCTCCCCCTCTGTAATCTTTTCTAGACAATGAGCGAGAGAGCAAAGAGATATACAGCGAGGAGGAGAGAGCCACAGAGAACTACAGTAGAAAGTCTGTTAGGAGCGTTGGGTTTATCTCCATCTAACACTGTGGGCTAGGCACTGATCTTAACCCACAGGAGAGGAGAGTTTATTATTAGAAAGCAAATATAGTGTCAACAAAATGAGCCCATAAACAAAGATAGTTCACTTTTCATACAAATTATCATTGAAGTAACCACTGATCATCTGAAAGCAGAAGTTAGACCCTTTAAAGACCTCAACAAATATAATTATGTTTATCAAAAAATGTCTAAACAATTTCTTAGATAAAAAAGAGAGAATTTATGGAGTCCAACATATGTCATCATTTGGCTTTAATGAATGGTACCTCCTCACCGCGTGAAGAACCCACAGAAGCGACTGTTGAGAAGTTGCAAGGGAGTCGGACTAAGTTTCAGGTGTGCTACGTGCAAACAATGCAGGCATTAACATAGCCTCACTAGTACCACTCGTGCTTTTCAGATTTCGTGTGGGATTCAACGGGTTTCGACCCAATGGTTCCTATAACGTGAAAGTCTTTCGACATAAATTACACCTTGCCTGCCGCCACCAACCACCTCCGAAACTTATCTTCCTTCAACCATTTGTTATCAAACTTGCATCTCCCCATCTTTGCTCACCCTTAGTATTATTAGCTAGTTAGCAATCAAATTAAACGTAACACTTCTATTAATGGCAGAGTCTCTCATTGTACAAACGTATTAATCAGTTCATTGTTTGGTCTGTTATTGACCTGTGACCAAGTTAACATACTTAACAGATCTGAGAAATTGGAACCAGTGAATTTTGAACTTTGGCTCAATAAAATTACTTAAATTAGATTTATATATGATCAAAGTGTTTGCTAATTATCCTTCTGTAAACCATTACCATCCATTAATCTGCCAATTGTTTCAGCTCTACAGGAAACGCTGCAAAGAAAATATTTATTTTCCTTTACAACAACTAGTGTAAGGTGGTAATTTCCTCTTTTTCTGTCTGGCCAAGATCGGGTAATTTTATGTCATATTTTTCCGCATTGTCCTATTTTAGAGGGACCAATTATGAGAAGCATGCTGTATATCTGTATAAAACCTCAGTAATGTTGTTTGTTGTCCATTGATGTCCAATGCCCATTACTACAAAACAATCTATATATCCTATAACATGCATTGCAATTAAAGCACTTGGACGAAAAAAATGTCCTTCTGCATCTTTATCACTGGGTTTATTTTATGAGGGTGTTCCTCTTGGCAACACACTCCAACATTCTGAGCCAACTCATTTACTTTACTGCAAATGCTTTAACCACAGGGCACAATGCTCTCTATTAAAAAGCTCATCTGACAAACAAGCTAGAACTGAACACAGAATGTGCAGTTTATGCCAAGAAATATGGCAAAGACAAGTATAAAAGCACTTACCAAAGGTTTCAAAGTAAGACACGTGTAATACATACATTAACGGTACTTGAAAATATGTTCAAACTACACATTTCAATCATACATTTGACCGTAAAAAATAATCTGCAATTACCAAGAGCTATATGGCTTCTTCTACTGATAAAATGAAAGCAAACGAACTATGGAGGCAAGCATTTATTTCTGAAGCACACTTGAATTATGATCATATTACAGCTGGAATAGAGAGTCATTAGCTGGGAGTCCTAGTTAACTAATCATTGTTTTCTTGTCCACTCATCTGTGGAACTGTGCACATGAGCAAAGTCAGAATTCTACTTTTCATTCTCAAGTTGTGTGTTTGTGTATATGCAGTCAAAAACAAGCACGTATCTAACAATTCAAAAACATGACAGCAATAAGACAGTATGGCGATATAGTGGTAACAGGGCTGCTGAATACCAGAGATTAAGTGAAATTTCCCCTTTTACCCTGTTGGTATAGTGCCTATATGTGCTTGCTGAACTACATGGCCATTATTCTTCATCATTTCACACTCCCATGATACACTGTAATTTCACTTTTCTCGGTCCATGCCATGTGTCACAGGGTGCCATTACAACAGCATAAACCAGAGTAAGCCTATATTATTCTTAATATATTGCAACCTATACTCTTTATGTCATTACATTGCTCCCCCACTCCTCCGCTCTGGTGAATGAAACCATCTGCATAGTAAGATTACGCCTGTAATTATACAGCCAACAGCACATGCATTGTCTCTATATGTCTCAAACACACACACACAGTCACACACAGTCACTCACACACACACAGCGAGCGTCTGGCCCTGCAAGGCCATTATAGTAAACCACGTGAGCTGCTCCTATTCACAGCTCTCTATTGTTCAGACCAAGGTAAGTAGGGGAGCCTTCAGACTGTAACCACCTGCACACACACACACACACACACACACACACACACACACACACACACAAACACACACATTGATGTGGAAATGAGAGGAAGGAGAAAGTGAGAAAATAAATATTAGGATGGAAAACAGCTGCTTGTTAGAGGTGTGCATGACTGTGAGTGTGCATGCATTTATGTAAAAATTAGATTTGCTACTTACAGTAACAAGGAATTAGATTTGCTACCAAAAAAAAATCAAGCCTAATTCCTTTATCGCTGTGATGCACAAATGAATACAAAAGTCCAACTGACGCTTTTATACTATGTGCATGAACATGACTATGTATATGTGCTTGTTTTTTTTTATAGGAGCAGATTGAAACTATTTTCATCTGAATGCCACGTCCGTGCACACATAAAGATTGTTGTAATTCCAGCTGCATAATTTCAATAAACAAGGTCCTTGAAAATATGGATCTTCACAGGTTCAGAAATGTTTCAACTGATCTGAAAAATGAGCCCGTGGAAACCTACCCGAAGCTGACATGTACAGTATAAATCAATTTAAAAAGAAAGACAACTGATTTGAAAGGTACTCAAGGACAGTCGGGGAGTTTGAAAAAGACCTGAGCAAAATTAGACCAGACCCAGTTGATCCAAACAGAGAGGAAGAGCACTGGCAGCAGCATTATGCACCAAACAAGCAGTAGTAATCCTAAAAAGCAGAACTACATATCCTATGGATCAACAGCACAGTTTCTCTAAAAATTAACACATCCTTCTAGCCTGTCAAACCCAGTTTAATGGTAACCTAATAAACCTGTAACGTTACGTGGTCAATAATAAACTTGTGACCTGCCTGTAGCCGACATAAATCATTAATATGGTGTTTTTCTCAATCCACCAAGATGGTCTGGCCTTCAGTTTGGTTTTTTTAATGAAAATAACTTTTCCTTCATGTTTTTGATGTTTTCTGAAACCTAGACAGTTCTAAAATAAAACACACACAGATTTCTGAGCTTTTACACCTCTGATCCACACCAGTCGAGTATACCTGTTTTTCCATTTACAGTTTTATCAACACACAGGGTTGACGCACAGTGCACAGCGGAAGGAATGACACAGACTTTATTATATACCTTAGTGCAGTCCAGTAGCCATATGCTATATATTTCTATATTAACAACCTTTATTAATTTTCCACAACCGGGAGGCTTCTTTGTTAGTCAGCTGACTGAATGACGACCTATTTGGCCACTCAACAGCCAGGTGTGTGTTCAGTATTGGGCGGGTGGAGACTGTGGTTTTCTGCCAATTTCCTTGTTTTTTTGAGGACAGTGAGGACAGGAACCCAATGAGTAAATCAGCAGCCTAATATTATTGGCCAGTATAGCTAATGGCGCATATGTAGTGTATATGTCAGTAGATATTTAACAAGAAATGCCAGTATAGAATTGGTAAAGGCATGCTTGAAGTCACTGAGAAACATTGTTGCCATCACATAATTTGTCCACCAGAAAGCACTGACAAGTTTGTTATTCTGCTGTAAAATGTCTTGGTCATAATAAGTGATTTTCTGCCTCCCAATGAATTGCAACTTATTTTATGGAAAATTTTAAACCTGTCAAGCGCAAATTGCATCTTTGTCAAGTACATGGGCAGGTTTGACAGTGTGGTGAGTCCCTGGGAAGCAGAAATCATAGTTACAGTTTGTACTCAGGACCTGGAAAAGAAAGATGATGCATGTGTTTTTCAAAATGTCACACTTATTTAATAACCAAATTACAGGGATCCCTATAGAAATAAATGTTTGCTTATGTTCTGGGTTTGTATAGAGAAGTGAACATTGGTAGATATATTATTATATGAGATTTAAACTCAAAAATGGGCATTGACATACACACAACCTCCAGGGGATCTATGGCATATTTCAAACACATAAATACAGAGTTACTGGCATCAGTCGGTAAACACTATATATCACTCTAAGGGAAGCAACTGACCTTTTCAGTGCTACCTGAAGCTGAACTGAAATGGAAATTAAGCTCCTACAACAGGTCAAACAAAGCTGAAAAATGTTTAAATTTATAAAAATGGGCAGTAGAGGAAAAAGACAATACAGAAGGGAAAGGTAAGGGGCATTAGATCCACTGGTGCTTAGTAAAATAGATACAGTAATAATAAAACATCTTTTGTATAATGCATTACTAATAAGCCCTAAAGGTGATGTTTTAGAGAGATTTTTCAGATTTCAATTAATTTTCCATTTTGCAGTTTGTGTGGTCCTGCTGATGTTTTTTGTCTGTGTGAGAGTAAACATGTCCAGTTTTGAAAGTACCTTGCATGTTTCTGAAGAAAAGAGCCACCCAACCAAAACTAATAGGTCAACATTCACAGGAAAGCACCTTCGGCGGTCCCAAGTGTCAACACCGAGGAGTCAGATTTTTAATTTGCAGGGAGAGACATTTTATCAGAACAAATACAGAGAGCGGACTGAAAGGTAAACTGATGGTGTTGAAACAGTGAGGCGGTTAAGGTGAGAGTCCACCGTAAACGGAGTTATCTGCAGCGACTGGTTGTTGGGAAATCAAACATCAACAGTGCAAAGCATCATGGGACAGCAGGAAAGACAAAGTTGAGAGACACTGAAAAGTGTGATTGTTTTTAACAAGGAAGATCTAACACCATGTGGCATGATTTTGGAGTAACTAATGCTACGTTCAGACTGCAGGAAAAAAGCTTTTTTGCCCATATGTGACCCATATCAGATTTTTTTATGAGCACAAATCTGATTCTTTCAAATCGGATACAGGCCACTTTCATATGTGGTCCTAAATCGGATACAAATCCGATGTTTTTTAAAGCGACCTCAGTCTGAAGGGTAATTTCATCCGACTTTTATGTCATTGAAGTGACACACAATTCTGCACCAGAGGAGGCGGGACGCAGCAATATCAGAACAATGGACGATAATTTTGTCAGCTTCGATTGCACAAATACTTCAAAATTGATACACACACACTGACATGTGTAGCATCCATATACATACTTCCGTAAACACAACGTGCGGCGTGTGATGTCGGGGCCATAGACTGTTCACGCTGGAGTCTGATTGCGGTCGAATTTATATTAAAATGTGAACAATCACGCAAAAAAATTGGATCTCAGTGAAAAATCTGAACTAAGCATTAAGACCTGCAGTGTGAACGTAGCAGATGCCAGAGAGAACAGCTCAGTGGCCACCAAAGTGAATCGATCATGTCACGCTTAAACCAAAAAAGAATAATGACTGTCGGCTGGAAACAGGAAATAAACAGCAGTCACCAGTGCTGCAACGTTTTGTTTACCCATCCATCCAACCCGACCTCCTCCCTGTGCGGACTTTGTTGCACTATAATGCCACCTAATTTTAGAGAGTTGGATTGGAAGATATGGGACTTGTCTGTTTCAAAACGTGGATCAATTATACCATAATATCCTCATCATTTATTCAAAATAGGGTATTTTTTTTCTGTTTGTGGTTGGAGACAGTAGGATCTTTACTGGGTCCTGCAACTGCCGTGTTTAAAATATCTGTGATAGTTACCAAATGATGTCAGACACGTGGTGGCATTGGTAAGACGATGGGCAAGAAATAAGAGTAGTCAGATGATCAGCTCACATTTCTGTTGTCTACAAACCCTCAGGTTGACCAAACTTCTGTCACAGAGAAAAGAAAGGCAAACATTAAGATGAATACCCGAGCTGTCAGTTGTAAACATTCATCACAGTTTATAGACTGAGTTCCTTGTTCCACTTTGACCCATCGCGCTTGCTATTGTACCCACTGGAGGATTGTTACCAACATTTCAGGTGCACTCACTTTTGGTTTCTTTCCCCATGCAGTGATGTTGACATATGCAAAGGTATCGACAATTACTTTGGTGAGTACAGGTGTTCATCATAAGCAACAACAAGATGTAATAAACTGCAATATTCTTTCTTGCATGGTCACTTTAAGTGTTAGCAGAACATTTCATTATACAGCCTGTTAGGCTGCTCAGAGACGGAAATCATGTAACTCATATTTAACTAGTTATCATCCGTTTGAAACACAGGTATTTGTCTGCATTAATTCAACTTTCTAGTATTTCAATCCCACCCCTTTACTCCAAGCATCTGACATGTTTTTATTAGTTCAGTATGGTGTTCATTAGAAAAACATACAGGTAGCATAACCTCCCCGCCCTCTCTCCTCTCGGTGGCTGTGGGAGGCAGCAGAGCGAGGTGGGCTGCTTTTTTTTTCTGCTTTTTTTTTTACAAGCAGAAAATTGTTTTGTGGTGTTTCACGGCTGACAGGTTATGGTAATCCGGGAGGAGCACCGGTCTGGAAACTAATGAACTCAGAAAGAGAAAGAGGAAGAGAGATGAGGTGGTGGTGTATCACAGTATTGGGAGTGGAGTTGTTCTTGTATCATTGATGCTTTATTTTACTTGTTCCCACAGATGGAAAGAACTCGCATTGTGCTTAATTAAAGTGCATTCAGCTCTGCGATGATGTGTTACTCCGAGTGATCGCTTGACTGACTGACTGATGTGAGAAATAATGCCAGGGAAGTGATGCACAGGGCGAATACTATTTAACCACATAAAACCTAATATTCCTATACGTCCCTTGAATCATCTTTTTCATGTCTTTTTCTTAACAACATCACAAAACACATTCAGTGTCTGCAAGTATTGGTGGCATCTGAAGCAAAATCACGATGAGTATAAATACTCCAAGACAGCAATCTTTTACTACTTTTTTGGCTGCTCTATCACCTTTTTTGTATTGTTTTTGCACTTGATTTTATATGCAACTCTCCAAAGTTAATGTTTGAATGTCATAAGGAAAAACTGTACTATTGATCTGAAGGTATAGAAAAAGGCTTATAACTACAAGAAGGCCAATGAGATGAAGTAATTGTAATGGATATGAAATGCAAAATGCAATAATATACTTGACCTATAAGTTAAACAATCAACAGCATATGTTTTCCAAAATATTTTACAAAAATTGTGTATTGGGTTTGACGTTTTTCTATTTTTACAAAGATAAGTTAATCTAAGAATTTCCTTTTCAGCATTCATAGTAATAAAGAAAACTATTTTTGTCCCATGAAATGCACAAAAATACACTAAAGATATCAATCGCAAAATTGTTACCATAGTTGTAACAAAAAAAAGAGTTATCATCTGTTGTCACAATGCACAGCAGTGCAGTGATTGAAACGTGCAAGGTTGAAGACATCAGGCCTTTGAATTTCTAAGGCAATCATGAAAACTGTGAAAATATTGGATACAACTCAACAAATGCCACGGAATTACAGATCAGAAAAAGAGAAGATATTAAAATACGAGTTAGACGCAGGGTTTTGTAAAAATAAATTGTCAATGTATCACTAGTAAAAGATCATTAATGTAGCGTTAAACTACTATCAGCCAGCAAAAAAGCTGAACATTGTATTAGCAACACACTAGCCTCAGACTGGCATGGTTAGCACTAAACTGATCAAGTAAAAAAACTAAATTAACAAATCACCAATAAACGATCACAAGCTATACCAAAAGAGTACGTACAAATAGTGTTTGAACAAGGTCTTTTGTTGAGTATAGGTATAAGGAAGCTGTCAATATTTGCTTGGTTCACAGATCGGACAAAATGGAGGATGCAACAATGTCACTTAAACTGTTACAGGACTCAGCCAGTAGTGGTTGCTACTAGCAACAGAAACCCACTGATGGTGCGAGAGCAGCATATCTGAAGACGAGACCAATCACCTGGAAAGGTCGTCATTTAATAGGATGAAACTTTCCAAGTTCACCTGTGGGTGTAGACCTTAAGACAGTCGGTGGGATTTCGGACGTATAAGTAATAAGTTATAGCGCACTTTTCCACACCGGAGTTACAAGGCTGCTTTACAGAGTGAAGTAGAGTTCAGGGGAAATAAGACAAAGAAAGTTAGGCAGACACCAACGCTTTAATGTCATGAACGCTGTAATATCCACTATAGTAGGATAGATGAGGTTATGATTTTTAAAACTGATGTGTGTTGAGTGATTTTTTTTTTTTTCCTAGTGTAGACATGTAATGAGCTGCCCCCCCCGCCCTCCCCCTCTCCCTCCCCCTCCTCCCTCCATCAGAGAAAACATATTTCCATTTTAAGGCCTTAAACATGATCAAAGGATCGGCTTAATATAATCAGTTCAAAACCCATTTATTACTGTCTCCCTCCTCCTCCTCCTCCTCCTCCTCCTCCCTCCACTGCTCCCTCCTCCAGCCTTTTCATTCACCCTCCTTCCTTTCCTCACCATACATCCTTTCTTCACCTCTTTCTGTGTCTTTTATTTTCTCCTCTCTCCTCGTCTGTCCATCCCTGCCTCCCTTCCCTACCTCCCCCACTACCTCTCCATTTCATCAGCTTATGTGTGTGTGTGTGTGTGTGTGTGTGTGTCCCCAGCTCTATCTAGCCTGAAACAGGTGCTATATAATAGTAAATTAATTAGACGGAGAAGATGCGCCTTGTTCACCGCAAAGCCCCTTGTGGCCTGCCAGGGTCTCACACACACCAACACACACACACACGCTAGAGCACACAGCCACCGGGAAAAAAGCCATCTGGGCAAGGCGAGATCCCATGGGAGGGTGTGTAAATATGTGTGTGTGTGTGTGTGTGTGTGTGAGTGAGTGTGTGTGTGTGTGTGTGTGTGTGTGTTAGAGAGAGAGATTTTGAGTGATTGGCCGTGAAGTTGACTGCAGTGATGGTTTTACATGACAATTAACCCTATTAGCCCCGCACTCACTGGAAGTATGTGTGTGTGTGTGTGTGTGTGTGTGTGTGTGTGTGTGTGTGTGTGTGTGTGTGTGTGTGTGTGTGTGTGTGTTTGTATTTGCATGATGTATAGAAGTAGCCTCGTGCAACCAGACTACATCTCACAAGCTCCATTTTTACTTCAAATGCAAGTCCTGAAACAACCAAAAGTTGCATGGAACGGCCAAATATTAAAACTAAGCTTTACACATATTAAATGAAACCTGAGTCTGCAACTGGACAGACAAAATTATTCACAAAAGAATGTAGCTTGATTCCTCATGGAAGACCGCTTTTGTCAGCTTGGTGTCACAGCCATTGGAGCTAAGTGCCAATGGCGACCACAGGGACGCATCTTACTAAACATGCATGCTGCAATATGCAACATGGGATTGTTTCCTCTCTGTTAATTGTTTTGCCAGACTTGTGACCCATGCATGAGCAAGCGAGAGCCCTCCAGGACTCCCAGGATTAACTGCAATTTGCAAGCGACGGTCATTTGTAAAACAAGATGATGCCACGACTTGCAAACATATCACTTTTAGAAAACAGTTTCCCAGCAAAAAAAAAACAAAACATGTCATCAAAATGTATCAAAAGATCAATAGAAACTTCTGAAACTACTCCGGTAGCATATTTCACTTCTCCACTGTTGATACATTAATTCAGTATATGTTCAAATATTTATTGCTTTGCCAAAGAAAAATGTGAAATACGCTACATATGAGGGGGCAATAACACGACAAAGAGGTAATGTATTGAGCTAGAAGAAATTCCAATTGTTTGGGACATTCAGTTCATCAGTAAAGACGTTTCTGTGGACATTTTTATACAATTAGATTTTTTTCTTTATGCCGTAACTCCGTCAGAATAAACTGTAACTGCTGTGAATCCAATAGCTAAGGAGGAGGCTACAAACCTCTCAGAGACGCCTTTCAGGCGTACAGGCAGTGTGACCTCTCAGAGACGCCTTTCAGGCGTACAGGCAGTGTGAGTGTTTAATATGGGAAAGACAGATTGACCAGTGACAGATCAAGGAGTGGTGTGATTGTCCAGTCTGGTGCATGAAGGGTTCATGTTGATATTTGACTGATGGAAAGACCTGTCAATCATCCTTTGTACAGCCTATACTTGCAATTGCGGATTTCCTCAAGTTAATTTATCCATGGCGATGCCAAATCACAATGAGAGAGGAGAAGAGAAGATTGTGGGTGCTTTGTTAGTTGTAAAAGGTTTTACCACCTCAGTATGTGCCCTGGTAATTTTTACTGACCCTTTGACTCACACATAGTCCATAGCAGAGCCTCTTTTACCTGAAAGCATATGACATTTCGGCAAAAAAGCTAAGAAGACTGATTGCCAATAAGCATGTACGCAGATATGCATGAACACACACCCAGACACACTCAACACAAAAACACTGCTGAATGAATGCAGAACAGCCCTGCACTGTTCTGACAGCCCAGCACTGAAATCAGCAGAGACAGAGACAGACAGACAGACAGATAGACAGACAGAGATGTGAGAGACAAAGCAGAGAAAGTGACAGTTGAGTGTTTGATTGACAGGACCGTCTTTTGACTTTGGGTGTAATTACTGAAGGGGGGATGGTGGGGGGGTTTGGGATGAGGGAATAGAGGAATACAATAGAGACTTGAGGGAGGAGGGGGAGGAATCTGGGGTTTAACTGATATGAGATTTAAAGGGAGATGCCAACTGTTTGGGGTTCGAGACTGGCAAGAACCCATGTGTAGTATCTTGGAATTTCACTTTTTTCTATAAAATATGAAAACGATAATAATTTAAATGTAATGTTTAGATTTAGATCTTTTATTGGATAAACCCAACTTGAATATCTCAAAAGAAACATCTCCTTTGAGTCCAAAAACAGGAGGCATAAGAGCAGAGCAGAGTCACTGAAGACCCAGAGGGCTCTATCTTGCACTCAGCGCAATTGACTTTGTACACTGGCGCTTGTATAATTCCTATTTTGCACTCGACGCACATTGGAATTTTCCCTCCACCGACGTACGTCCTTAAATTAGGGAATGAATTTGCGCTCCAGGGGCGGTTCAGCGAATAGAGGAGGCGTGTTCCGGCGCAAACGTTCCCTGGTGCTATTTTGCTGTTTCAGAAAACAATTCCGCCACAGACCAGGAAAAACCTAGTCTGAAGTCAGTGGCGCTTATTCAGATGCTATTTTAAGGGCACAGACTTGAGGGGATGCGCCTGAGAGGCAGCAGCAACATCGCCACCCCGTCAAGACGGGCATTAATACTTTGCCGCATCCCGGACAGCTCCCGCTCCAGCATGTCAAACCCGGTTTGCTGCAGGAACGGGTGGTCCTCCGGCGTGTAGTAGGTCTGGATCCTCTGCACCTTGGTGTTTGCGCTGCTCCCTCCTCAGCTGGCCCTTGCGCACTGCTCGGCCCGTGTGCACTGCTCCCGAGGCCAGGGTCTTCTTCCTGCGAAGCTGCGTTACATTGTTTGGATTTATTGTATGGCTGTGTTACATTTATTTCATGTCAATAATGTCACTTCTCGGTATTTTACGGCCCTGACGAGAACGTCGGTCTCCTCGGCTGTGAACCGCTCCTGGCGTGCGCCTGGCCAATCCACCGTTATGATAGCAATCCGCCATGGAACAAGCGCGCCTGCTTTTAAAAGGAATGTGAGATGACGCTCTGATTGGTTTATTGCACGTTACGCCCAAACCACACCTATGACTAATGTAGCTACTTCAGACCAACCCATTTTAGATTTGCACTGGGCGCAAGGGTCATTTATCCCGCCGGCATAATAGCAACAGCGCCCGAGATCCGCCCACAAAGCTACTTGCGTTTTGCGTTTGATACTTGCGTTTCAGATCGGCAAGATAGGGCCCAGAGTGTTTCCTATGCTGAGACAGTGAGTCGTAGTACATATAACATAAAGAAGTCTTATCATCAACAATTAAAATACTAATTTCATCACTGGAGTCATTAACTCAGCTGTAAAAGTCAGCAAGTTCGCCATTTTCTCGGATTTTCTGTAGAAAGGTTTGATTTTTTTCTGCATTTTTCTTTACACTTTCTCTTTTATATAATAAAATATATCACATCCTTGTTTTTCACTGGAACAAGCTGCCAGACACCAAAGCTATGTCTAAAACCGTTCACTATTCACTTTATAGTCCACTATATAGTGGGTTTTGTATTTTGTGGTGAATGTACAGGTAGAATTACAGACTTATGGACAATTATCATGCATTGCACAGACAGAAATAAGGCAGATTTAGACAGCTAAATGTAAATTTTATATTGAAAGAAGGCCCTAAGTAGTGTAGAGTTGTGTTTGTTTTTGTTGACATACAGCGTATAGTCCTCTACATAGAATCTTCTATATATGGTGAATTAGTGCTGGACGGTATTCCAGATGAACCGGTATTTCCAGTATGATTGTTTTGTATACTGCCATACTAGTGTGTTGCTGAAAAAACTGCTTTAACTGTTAACTGCATACCCTTCTTAATCTACTATATAACTTAAAAACAAAACAATTAATAACCCACAACTAATTCTTTAACGAGCCACCGACACCGTAGCAAACAACAATTAGTTTCTTTCTTGTGTAATACAACATTTGAGAAATAGCTCTTTTATTTTTGAGCTCTGTTTTTTCAACATGGCAGTAAAAATTAGGGTTAGGGGTTAGGGGTTTGGGTTTATATATTATATCATTTTGTGGGGCCAAGAAAAGTCTATAGAAATGAAAGCCTTCAGTATATACATGACATAAAAAGAAGTGATACCTTGAAACCTCTAGAATCTTGAAATGCTGTGATATGATATAAATCTTATATAATACCATCCAGCACTATGGTCGATAGTGAATGAGTGACAAAAATCATGTTTAAGAAGTGAGTCATTATTAGGCTATTTACACAGACCACCTAAACTGATATGACATGAAAATATATCACCTCAGTGTCTACTTTGGTCCACTTTTCCAGCTCCATATATATGATTTGGAGGCTGTCACATTGTGAATTTATGTTTGTCATTAATGTCATCCTACTGCACATGGGGAATTATTGTTTGCAGACTTTAAACCACTTAAGATGGCTTTGCATTCAAGAAAAAGAGACCAAATGCTTTGGTTTACCAGAACCCTCAAAAAACAAGGCGAGGTCCGAGAATCATATCTGTGGAAGTCAGAGTTTTGGGATTGTTGGAAGATTCCTTTGAACTTTGAGCATCACTGAGCTGGAAGGTCACAAGGTCAACACGGACGAGAGTGTCTTAAAGAGATGTGAGATTATCACTGTCAGGTCTTCTAGTGCCACTGTTACCACCCAAATACAATGCAACAGCTAACAGCTTGCTAAAGGGATTAGCTGTGCATTTCACTTTTTTCCAAGCACACACCCACACATATTCACAAACACAACACACACACACACACACACACACACACACACACACAGTTCTCTGGCAGAGTCTCAGAGCCTCGTCCATGTGTCACACAGATTTAGAGATTAATCAAACAGAAAAGCGACAGAGGGGGAGAGGGAGAAGAAAAGAGGGAGGGAGCGGGGCCAAGTGCGAGGCCCCCGGCCAGGCAGTTTGAGGGGCCTCGGGAGGACCCCGACATTGGCTCTCTGGGGCCCTCGAGGAGCCTGCTGGATCACACACTCAACAAATATTGGGATTGGAGCTCCAGCGAGGCAAAAGCAGGAGTGTGTGTGTGTGTGTGTGTGTGTGTGTGTGTGTGTGTGTGTGTGTAAACCCCTGAAGCAGATGGTCGGGGATGTTCGTTTAAGACAGACGATTGATTTTAGGAAACAGATATCCAGCCTCGTTAAGCAGAAAGCACCTCTGGGACCTGGTGAGGGAGGCAGGGAGGGAGGGAGGGAGGGAGGGAGGGAGAGACAGAGTATGCTTGTCTAACCTCTGCCACTGCCAACTGTAGAGATGGAGGGAGAGAGAAAACGAGGAAAGAATAAGCGCATGAGAGAGGAGAGGAAAAACTGCACCTATTGAACTTCATTACCGCTGTCGGAAAGAGAGGGAGGAGAAAAGAGGAGAAGAGAGCGGGGGAAAAGAGGAGAGGATAATGGGGTTAATGCCGGCAGACAAGCAGCAGTGGTGTTGGGGTTAATAACACACACACTCGGTCTCTCTGGGGAGGGAAGTAGGTGGGAAGCCTGTATTTGATCTGCGAGTAATACATTAAATGTGTATGAGCACACACTCATGTAGTGTGTGTGTGTGTGTGTGTGTGTGTGTGTGTGTGTGTGTGTGTGTGTGTGTGTGTTTAAGGGCCTGGTTTGAGGCTGTGGTCAGTGTTTTCTTATATAAGTAAATCAACAAGCAGATGGAAATCAGAAATCATTTAATACACTTTACCTAAATGTAGCTCAGGCTAATCCAATTATCTAACGTGAACATAACATCATTATAAAATGACTCTCCTGTTGCCATTTCAACACCAGTAATAATAAACCCTGTAATTTCTTTTAAAGGACAAGGGAAGTGTTTTCTTGATGTCGACAAATCCCACGAAAAGACCAAAACCAACAATGTGTTAGTCCATTTCTTAACACTTATTGGCTGTGGCACTCAGCCTCAAGCTCACTGGTTCCTACTGGAGATATAAAACTTTAAAAACACATCACAAGTATATAGTTTCATCTTTAAAATGGTTAAAACATTTTTAAACAGACAGCTGGGAAATAGTTTTAGCAACGTAAGGAAATTGTGAGTTTTGCCGTGGGGAAATATTTGGTGCTTTATAGTGTGTTTTTAGGTTTTAAAATAAAAATGAACTACAGAACCCATGTTCATGCGAATGAAGGAATGTGTCACCCAGTGCAACAGTGTGGCTCACTGATGTGTTTTTAATAGCTTTTGGACAAAAATGGTGCCCTATGTCACAGAGGAATAAGATATATCAGGCTTTGGATACATAGACAATACTTGTTTTAAGGATCAATTCATTGTTGGTTTTGTCGTTACATTGGATTGTTAAAGAAAAATATATATGTATTGTACTGTAATAGAGAAATAATTCAGATTTAGATAAAAAAAAAAAATAAAACAAGTAAAAGTACCCATTTTCTAGATGAAATGATGATATAAAAGTCAACCTTGGGTCGACTTACATTACACAGCAAGCCAGTAATGGCCTGCCCAGGAAAGAAAGAAATCAATGAGAGGCAAAAGAGAGTGGCAAGTCAGAAATCTCAGGCCTCTCAAGATAGATTATTTTTTTTTAAAAAGAGAAAATGGTATAAAACCAGATGGATAAGATAAGACAGATAAACAGAGTAGAGGCATGATGGAGGAGACAATAAGATGAAGGGATGAGGAGAGTGCAAACAGCTTGATTCTCTATCGTTTACTCCTCATGTCTGTTCCTTGTATTTCTTGGAGGAACTAAATTAAATAAACTGCTACAAACTTGAAAGCTATCAAATTGCAAGATATTAAGTCCTACAAATAGCAATACCTCACAGGGCTTTGAACAGTGAATATCAAACCTTTCATGGTGTGGTTACAACGTCTTGCATTGACGACAAGTACAGATATTTTGAAAACCTATATCCACTACTTTGTTTACTTGCTGTAAGAAAGTGACACTACACATTCAGAATTGGTTGAAGAACTTTTTTTTTAACTTGCTGACAATGAAAAGAGTCCTCCAAGGCACTGGTATGGTATTTTTTATTATATTTTGATAAATTGATGAACTGTCCCCTGCTCACTTTTATGTTGGTTATATTATGTTTATAATACTGTTTGACCTCATGTTTTAGTGTAACAGTGTTGTGATTGGTATTCTTCTATTTGGCTCCTTAAACTACAGAAGCAGCCAGATTGAGACAATAATAGCAAAAGGAATATATATTATTTAATATTTTGCTTTAAATGTGAAAAAATGTGATTCTGGAAGGTGGTCTTTATCTCCACAGTGAGAATACTACTACATGTATATTCATTTCTGTATTCATGCCTAGCAGCCGAGGCCGTGCCTTAACCTTTAGGCTGAGCGGCGATGTTAGCAGGATAGCAGATGACACTGTTCTCCACACTCTCCTTTAAAGGTCTCCCTCCTTTCGTCTGGTATTACACATTATTCCAGATTTTCTTCCCTGTACTAATCAGGGATGTGAAATTGCTGTGGAGGTGTGTAGCAAAGAGAAGATTGGTGTGGGTTTTTTTTTTTCCCTTCATGCATGCAAAGGTACGAACTGTTAAAATCAAGCCCCTCTCCCACCCTACATCCATTTAATTGGCTAAAATAATAGCCTTTCATCAATACTGCCTTAAAAATGCTTGGCACCGCCGCTATTTCTCACTCCGTCTCTATTTTTCCCACTCCTCCACCTCCCCCCTTTCTCCCCTTTTCTTGTGTTCTTTATTCAATCAAATCGTGGTCAGTGCGGATCTCCACTGAGGCCACACTGCAGCCAAGTCTTTGTGTTTCAGCATTAAGAAATTAGGATGGAGACTTCACCACAGAGAGGCAGAGAGGAGAGGTCTCATTAGTCCACAGATCACAAAGAGGAAGATTATCAGTCCGCACACAACAGTTAGAGATTTAAATGACATTAAAGGACATTAAATGGAGCGGCTGTCATTTTGATATGATACCTCTATCTGAGGAAAAAGACAAAATCCAGTGAGGAGCTTTCACCTTTTCAATATTACAGTGCTGCAATGTGATACCAACATCACAGAGGCAAATTTCAGCTGCACAAAAGCTGACTGTAGTCAGTATTTAAAAGAAAATATGCCTTGAAAGTATTTTTTAGTCTCTCTACAATGTCAGTGTGGTGCTATATAAATAGGAAAATAAAATCATGTTCAAAATAATTCAAATTAAGCTAAATAATAATTAGTTATACGACTATATTTATAGATTTGTTCACACAATTAAGAATACACATTATTATCATAATTTTTTTTTAATGTCCACATGTTAAAATATTTACAAGACAACAGGAATTGTTTGATCAAACAAGATATTTTTATACTTACAGGAAAATGAGAATTCCTGTCTCTCAGGTAGCAGATGGCCTTTGAAGATAAGTAAAAATGTGTGACTCTGTGTGTGTTTGAGTACGAGAGAGAAGGAAAACATAGAGAAATAGATGTTTGCCTGTGTTTGTTTTCCTGTCTGTACTTTCACTTGCATTCTCCCTATGCACCAAACACAAAATTCACATCACGATATTCAGCCGCACTGAAAGCCAACGCGCCGCTCCTTGCCATCCACATGTAATTTCTAATGAATACATTTTTTTTTCTCTGCCTGTTTTAGGCCACAATCATTTGTCATTTCAGCAGCCCTTTTCATACATTTGCTGTAGAGAAACGCTCCATTATCCGAGCTGACTATCTTTTCTCCTGTCTGGAGTGTCTGCACGAAACAGACCAGCAGGGGATTCACACACACAAAAACACATTACAGTCAACCGACACACACATATCTTCAGTTGAAAGCGAGAGCGACAGATTTAAGGATGGCTGCTCTGAAGCCAAACTGACAGAAACGCTTTTTCATGTCGGCCAAATAATATTATTTTATGTGAGCAGCGAGGTGCTGATGTTGATTTATTGCATGAGCCAATAAAAACCTGTGTTAATTCCCTATAAAACTGTGCATTGTGGGACAAATGAGGGCGGTATAATGGAGTGTGATTAATCACATTACAGAGACATGGTGTGGTGACATGGGCGCACACACACACACACACACAGGTTATAATCCTGAGTCATAACTGTCAACGGTATAGTGGATCACATTGAGTTACAGGACCGACTGGCTTCAACAGGCCACTCCATAATAAAATAATACTCAAATTTGCAAGGAAATTAGACAAGACATGGAGTCATATTGTTTGTGTCATATCCAATTAATTCACCAATTTTATATATGAAAAATGAGCATTTGTAATACTTAAGATTCACATAAAGGAATTTGTAACATTTTGTTTAATTCAGAAGAAATAAAATAGATTTTAAAATGGAGTAAGAAAGCATTCAGTGTAAACAGATTTAACTGTGAAATGTGTCATTTCTGTCCCAAAACTGTCTTTGTGCCAGAAGATCAGCAGTCCGGGGAAGCAGAGCGTTTTTTTCTGTCTAATAAATAACAATCTAATACAAATCTGAGTCACAATCAAAGCAGCTATATTCGATGTCTACAATCAAATCATGTCACAATTTTTCTAACTCTAAATCAAATTTTTTGGCTTCATCATTTAAGAAGTGAAACCGGGCAAATTTATTGTGATTTCAAATTTGAAACAGCGATTGTTTTAGTTTATTAATGCAGTCCACATCCCGGCTGATGGCTCATGAACAGCATCTCACCACAGCAGTGCAGAGCAGAGCAGAGCAGAGAGGATGAGCGAAGTCTAGTGCTGTGATGCCATCTATTGGAGCCCTGGCTCCCTCTATAACAGGACGAAGACAGAGAGGAGAGCCTCTTCAAAGCAACAACCACACAGAGCCAGAGAGACCCAGAATAAAGCAGCTCCAAAGCCCTCGTCCTGTTCAAAGAAAAGGGAATTATGAACGTATAATGGGTCAGTTGTAGCCGTACAAATAAATGGTGAGTAAATAAAACTGATGGAATATTTTGACAGAATATAGATTCTTAAAATATAAACCAAAATGGGAATGATAAATGTTAATGTTTCTATTGAATTCAATTCCATTTTTAGAAAATAAATTGTTGCATGTTGTTGAATGAATATTGCTATTGTGACAGTGAGTTTAAAGACTCAAATCATTTTGCACTGAATGTGTGTAGTCTAAATTGAAACAAATGAAATAAAGCAACAAGATTTAAGGCTTTGAAAATAAATGATCAGTGAGATTTTTATTTTTCTTATTTAAATTGAAGCAAATACGCATTTTACTTTGTGAAGCATGAGACATTGCTGAATTCTGCATTACAGAAAAACAAAAAAGGATTTTACCTCATGGCTATATATATATATATATATATATATAAAAATAAGCCATGGACAGCAGCTGGGTACAGCTTTGTAAAGTCCTGCTTTCAACTACAAGAAGGTGAGAAATACTGCATTCATTGTTTTATAGATTTTAAATATAAGTACCCAGATCATTGTGTTTTAACACCTAATCCGCTTCCTCTGCCAGATGTCCTCGTCTCTTCCAGGTAAGGCACACAAACCTGTACCGACAAAAAACCCTTTCGCACTAGAATTTAATGTCATTGCTCTTAACATTTTACACTCAAGCTGCCAGAATGTGACATTTTGTGCCAAAATATCTGAAGCTGAATTGAGCGTAAGCTCTGCTCATGGTCTTCTGTAGTAAAAAAAATAATAAAATGGAATTTATTGTCAATGGGAATATTTTATATCAATGAAAAACAGTAATTCGGTGTGGAAAAAAGTGGTAAAGGCTTTAGATCTTCATCAGAATATAAAAGTCTTTACTGAAACCCAAACTTATAGCAGCTCTAAGATATATGAAAAAGAGAAAGACTGGACAACATTAGGCCTTTGTGTAAATAATTCATTTAATAAGATATTACTGAGCAATTAAACAATAGTAACAAGTAACTGCAGACAATAACTCCTAACTGTATTTGGGAAGGAACAACAACGACTAGCTGATATCTGATATTTAAAAAGACAATACTGCCTATTACTGTTCAATCCTTAAAAAGGATAAACCATCTTTGTTTTAATGTTAATTTGTTTCATTCTCTCACTAACAGTCCACCAATCTACTGCCACTGCTAATCTGGGACTCCTATATTAAAGCCTGTCTATTTTTAGGTGATGTATGCTGCATATGGTTTATACTGGTTTGTATTTAACTGCAAATACAATACAAAAAAACTGACTCGGTTTGTACATTTCTTTTTTGGTGTGAGCGGTGTAAATTTCCAGAGAGTGCAGCATGGTTTGTATATTACAGATACCTCGGCACACAGGATCCAGTCTTTGGCTATAAGACCCCTCTGTTGTATGAGTGTGATTAAGTTCCTCTGTGTGCTGGAGATAATGAAAACGATCCTCTTGTTCTCTCTCTCTTGCTATCTTTCCTCTACGGTGTCTCTCTCGCTCCCTCGTCTCTTTATTCCCTTTGGTTTTACTGCAGGGGGCACTGATAGCACACTGCTGATACACACACACACACACAACACACAACACACACGTGTGTGCACAAACAAACAAGCGCTCACACAAAATCAGACCCGAAGAAGCGAGCTACAGATGCTAGATGCATCAGAACAGTGAGCATACAGAGAGACATCATGCAGACGTAATAATAAAAGCTGGATGTGTTGGGTTTCATACATGTTTTGCTCCACACTATAGCAACACTGCTCCACCGCTACATCACCAGCAAAAAATGTACATCTACCATATTTTATTTTGTCATAAGCGTCATGTCAACGGTCATAAATCCAGTCAACACTGAGAATAATGGCTCTGATATCAAACACAATAGTGCACTTTACAGATGATGTTTAGGCTGTGAAAAAGCTGTAAAAAACCTAATAAAATCTGATTAAAAGCAACACTTTCCTTACAAGGACAAGGGAGGGATAGAGAGAAGAGACGATGAACCAAGATCAATTAAGACCCATTAAAAGGTTTGATGTAGGCTATAGAAGCGGCTGATTTGACTTCACATAAACGAACATTAACCCTGAAAAGCCGCAAAGACAAAACAGGCTGTGTCATTGCGTTTCTGATCTCATTTGGTCTTGTTTCTAAATGGTGTTGATTGGATCTCCTTCTCAAAATGAGCTGCTTATAAATGTTTTCACCCTGAGGATCATCAATGTGAGATGACTGCTTCCTGTCTTTTCCCGATGTTCTTTGTTTGATGAAAATCCTGAATAAAGTTCAATATTTTATAACTGGGGCTGTGTATTGGAAAGAATGTGTCAGTAGTGAAGTTATTTTGTGGATATTTTGTGGAGTTAAAGAGATTCACAAAGGACCAAAAGCATGAACTTCGTTGTTGTTGTCACATAATAGCTAGTGTATTTGTATTACACTGACTTTATCTCTTCCACATTTTGCATTGACTTTCTGGAAGTTAGTGAACCAGTGTCCCTTCAAAGTATTTTAATGTTTGGTAAATGTTTTGTGTTGTCAAAAACAATATACTACAGTGTTCCTGTAGCAATCGGTGTATCAGTGGGAGAATTAGTCAAGCTGGCAGCTTTTGAATTAAAACAAACATATATTATTAACCAATCTGATGTGGATACTGTCAATGCAAAAGCCAGTTAAAATAAAACAATAAGAAAAAGCTACTTTTGTCAGATAATTGTGTGATAGAGAGCTGGAGTTTTGGAGACATTATATTGAAGAGTGCAGTGGGAACGTACATGATACAGAAACTGACAACTTTGCATCCATTAAAGACAGAGGAATGCCTTTCTCATTTGAATAGCAGAGTCAAATATGCTCTGCTCGCTCACGGTTTTTACTGAAAATCTTCCTGTGGCTATTCTCTTGTTTTGTTTGTGCAGGTGTTCATATTATTTATGGTTGTTGTAGTGTTGTCCTTGTTTGCCTGGAGGTGGCTGCCTTGTGATCAGCACCACGGACAGAGTCCACCAGGGCTGCTGGAATTTCTGCCAATGTTTATATGTTTTTACTCAAATCCCTTACAGTGTCTTTATATGACAAACATTACGTGGATGGATTTAATGTAAATTCAGTGTCTTTTGAAAGTCCTCAGAGAATAAACTTTGCATGGTTCCGTACATATCTGTACTTCTCATAACAAGCACCGGGAGCTAATAAGCTTTGAAATATTGTTTCTGTACGCTAAGAAGATAGACTGGAGGTGTCCATACAGGTGAAAAATTAAAGAAAGAAGCAAGTAGAGAAACGTAGAAAGAAATGTATTATACCTCCAGTAAAGTTTGGAGACTTAACTGATACTTCCAGAAACTCGTGTGGCCCTTTATGTTTTTTTTATTATTTAATTTGACACACATCTGTATGGGAGTGTTGTATTGTATGATATATGGATTATGTCTTTTTCATGTGAATCTATTGTCTGAACATCCTATTGCGGTTTAAAATGTAATGTTAAGTGTTTTGTTGTATTCCCCTACAGACTAACAGACCTTCAGAATTGCAGTATGTCCCCTGTTGCTTAAATGGTCTACAATAGCTACTGTCACTGATAGAGAATGAAAGCTGTACAATATATCTATTCATGTATCTGTTCCTATGGGCGCCAATCATGTCGCTTTGTGTGTGCACACGTGGGTTGTTTTTTTTTTTTTTTTCACAACACTTTCCAGTGGCATCCCAGCTCAAGGCTAAACACTGAATAGCACACATGAGGCTTCATCACCAAGCATCACAGCTAGCCAATAGCAGCACAACTCCACTGACCTTGTCTGAAAGGCCGCTGCACACTCTGAGGTCCCTTCAAAAACATCCCAACCACCATCAAGTGTACCTTATAATCTGCTTCTCTAAAAGGACCTGCTACACCATCAACATCCTCATTTTTTGAGATAATGGCAAGAGAAATATTGTGTTACTGTGAATTTATCAAATGAGACTCAGTCTAGTGGTGAAAAATACTCATTTTAGTCATTATTTTCTACAGAATTCATTACCAATGTGACATTAAACATACTGGGGCTTTCAACAACAACATACATGGGTGGCAACTATGGGAAAACGTAACTATTACCACCGGTTAAGACTACACATTGTGGATCAGGTTAAACAATACAAATCTCAACATTTAATATGAATTAATTTAATAGTCTCTTCAGTGAATCAGTGACATCTGAAGGCAGATGTTTTCACTTCCCATCCATCCCTCTTACATTCACACTTGTACATTTGTACTGACACATTGCAACTTTCATTCTACTACATATTTCATTACATATGAACATAATTTGGTAGTAGGCTACCAGTGATGTACACTACTGTACATAAATGGTGCCAGTGGATTTCCAAGCAGTTAAGTTATTTATTTTGTTATCAAATGAATTCCCAGGGGGAAAACGAGATGTAAAACAGAGCTGTGTTGGTGTGAATTTGGTTGTAAAGTGATGGGTAAAAGTAGAGTATGAGCTTTTGTTTCCAAAATGTTGGTTCTGTCAAACAGTGACACAAAACATTCAGCTCGATCAACCTTTAAAAAATGGCAGCTGCATTTCAGTTAAAGTAAAAGTTAAAACATTAAACTACCTGTAATGGACTCTAACGCTACTCAATGCAAAACCTCCAACTTGTAAACTCAGAATCCAACAGTATAACCTCTCAAAGAGGCACATTTACGATGCTACACGAACACGGTGATGCATAGGTTAAGAGAAAAAGCCCTCAGTCAATGGCAAACAATCACACTAAAACAAATTGCAGATATTGAAATGAAATGTTGAATTCTTCACATATTATACTAAAACACGTGTGCTTGGAGAGGTGGGTTATTCACAAACCGAGGATAGACACTTGAGTCGACGACTCATCCTTGAGTGGCACTGGAAAAGACTTGACTTGCAACTTTCCAGACATTTTATTTGATCTAGACTTGTTAATGATCACTTGTCAACAATAGAAGTCATTCAAAAAATAAAAAACGTTGCCATCTTTATAACTCCATAGCCAGTGGGTTAAACAGAAGGAATAAAAAAACAATAAAAAAGTGACAGAGGTACTGTATAAAGCTCGGGAAAATACACTCAGAGTGTGTTCTGTAATGCCAGATGTGTCGGCTGCTGATTGATTTTGGTCTTTCATATGACTAAGATGTAAAAGTCTATAGGCTACAATAACTTAAACCTAAGAAAACTTGAAAGCCTCTCAAATTGTTAAACACAAGGTCTAATAGGTTCTCCTTGCTTTAGCCACCTGTACATATTGTTTAGATTATGTTTCTTTGTATGTGGTATTTTGCATATTGTAACCTTAGAAATTTGAATATTGTATATTATTCTTCTATCTTTTATATATATATGTGCCAATGTCCATTTAGTGGAACATTAAAATTGTTATACAATTCTACTATTACTCATCTATTTTATTTTGACAAAAAGACATAAAAAGGGCCTACAACATGATACAGAGCGTACTGACAAAAACTTCAACAATTGAAACCACCATTTTCTCTTGGGGCCTCATTTAATCTTCCAGCTGTCCCAACTCTGAGTGCCGAGCCAGTGTTTGAAACCCACTTACGTACTGTATGAGGGTGACGGCCGTGGACTGCGAGGCCACTGGGTCTATCTGATAATTGACTGTCAAATAAAGGGCTGTTCCTCTCTGGAGTCCTCTCTGACACCCACATCAATCTGTCTTCACTTAGAGAAGGCCTGGCCCAGCCCCCTCCCCTCCCTCCAACCTACCATTCATCCATCCACCACTTCATCCCTCGCACCGCACCCTCTTTCCTCTACACCCAATTATCCGTCCATCTATCTATCTATCTATTGGCCCTGACCATTTATCCCTCAGCCTCTCTCCCTCCTTCGCTCTATCCCATCAACACCACTTCTCTTGACGTGCTAACAGCTGTTTGACAGTAATGGCTCTAAAAGCAGAGCAGGGTGCCAGTCGATGTGTGTGTATGCGGTTGTGTGTGTCTTTGCGTGTGCGTGTGTGTGTGTCTATACGATACTCGAGAGGCCTTGAGGCCTGAAGAGGCTTGCGCACACTGCCATCAACGGCAACTGATGGCTCATACACACATGCTGACACCTGTACGCACACACAAATGCGCACACACATGTTCCAATCAATATTAGGTGTGGGTCTATTGAACCTCACAGCTGACATGTCATTGCAAGTACTATTTCTTAGTAGAAATTATAAAAAAATTTATAAAAGGCAAGAAAACCTATTTATTGCACTGTCAATATGTTTCTGAAGAATCACTGTAATTGCACTAAGATGAAGGACTAGAGCTGAAAAACTAAAATGCATAAAGCCTCAGTATGTGTGTGTGTGTGTGTGTGTGTGTGTGTGTGTGTGTGTGTGTGTGTGTGTGTGTGTGTGTGAGAAGTAGTTTTTGGTCAGTAGACAACTGTTTTGTACACAGTCACATGTCCCTCAGCAGTTATGAATCAACAATGTTACACACCAAGCAAACACTTAAATCAGAAACCCTTCATTAGCGGTAAAAATGTAAAAAAAAAATCACAAATTCCTTATGACATTAAATTGTGTTTACATCACTTTATGCATGCATATGTGTGTGCGTGCATGTTCACCTCAAGTCATTAGTCCCTCCCCTCCCCAGGCTGCGTATTGTGATGCTGTCAGCTTGCTGTTTGATGGATGGCAGACGATTACACGAAGCCTCATCCTCTGGCTCATCATCTGCACCATTAGTTATAGATCCACACACACACACACACACACACACACACACACACACACTGATGTCTGCTGCCGCTTATCTAGCCAGCATCTTTAAAGCAGCACGCACACAAACACACACACACACACACACCCACACAAAGACACAGTGATGTGTTTGTGTGACTTCTCTATATCTATATTCCTCATTCGCTTTCTTTGTGTCTTTTTGTCAGCAATGCTCGTTCCCTGCTCTTAATTTAAATGTCACACTCTCAGTTAATCTATTATCTATCACACTTAGATACTGTTGACCTCTCCTCCTTAAAATCAAATCACATTTTATACTCTAAAGTGTTAAAAATATAAAAGTGCTACGCTGGTTGAGAAAAAACAAGAGCAGAAAACAAGATAAAGTAGAAAATTTGAAATAAAAAAGAAAGGTAGAGCATGCACAAAGCTAGAGAAAAAATAAAAAGTAAAACATAAATTTACTGTAGAAGGTATTGCTCCTTTCCTCTCCCCTATTTTCCATCCACTTCACCACTCTCTCAGATTAAATGTGGACCATTATGGGTAATCCACTATCCACATTGTTGTTTGAGTGTCGAGTGCTGCAGCTCTCTGTTTCCCAGAACGTGGTCTCAATAACATGCAACAATAAACTACGAAAGAGAGAGAATATGAGAGGCAATGTCAGAGTGTGTGTGTGTGTGTGTGTGTGTGTGTGTGTGTTTAAACAAGAGTAAAATGAGAGATGCAACATCTTCCTTCCTACTGACTGAAATTTCCTTTTGATATCATTTTAGATACCAGGCCTCTGTAAGATGACAGAGGAAATCAGAATGTGTTAGTAAAATAAATCCAGCCGTATAAAAGCTTATTCCTCCGATAAAACAACTGAAAATGATCTGAGAGAAACAGACCAGCAGTAAAACCTGACAGCAGACAGCGAAACACAGTTTAATGACAGAGGATGTGTATTTCTATATTTTACTGATTCAATTTGAAACTCAAACATATCCGTATTTGCAATATGCAAATGCCAACAACAGAAATGGAATATAATATTCATAAAAATGTTTTCATTAGTGTTGACTACAATGTACAATAATACCTGAATGTAGGATTTTATAGTTTTCGTTAGCATATCAGCTATTTATATTGCCTTCTATGGAGTCCGGCATGTTGAACCACCATGTTTCTACAGTAGCCCAAACACTGGCTCTAGATTGGGCAGTTTGCGTTTTTTTACACGGCACCAGAGTTTCTCCTTTATGCTTGGAAGGGGAAGGTGAAGCAAGGGAGTTGGAATTACACTAAATCCTACACAGTGGTCCATTAAATGCACTTAATTGATTTTAGTTATATGTCACAAATTAAATTGTACTCCCTACTCATCTTTATATAAAATATTTCATAACAGATTGAGATTCTCATCACAAAATCACATTTTCAGCTTGTTTTTGAAAGAGCATGTACAAATGTGTTGTCTACTTTGTTAAGAAAATGTTAAAGAGAATACAGTTTTTACAAAATGGCCTCAAAGTTACTTAAATAAGTGTTGCCATGTAAGCGTTTGCCATGTAAGAATAAACTTCTTTGGCACAGAAGATGAAGTTAACAACATAAAGCTTCTAGCTGCAATTACCTGCTTTGTTTTTTCTTGAGAAAAACTTTGAAGTGTTCAATCAAGTCTCTTGAGGACATATTCAAAAAGCAGATACCATGATTTATCGAGTTGAATGGCCGCTCTCTTCTGTTTCCTACCCATCAAGATGATAGAAGACATTGTTGCCCCTGGCTGGTTATATAAAAAGATATGGTTGAACAATAAGTGACTGCAGTGTCAAGGTAATGCTAAGAGCTTTCAAATGAATTTTAATAAAGATTAAAAACATCAATAGGCCATCTGTGATGAATTTGTTTTACAATGAGCAAAAATTCATTAGGAGTCAGTGCTGGGTGATGAAAGGTGTTTTTCATCTTTACTATTGCTCTTTTGTAAATGCCAGTTGAGAAGGGCATCTAGTATGGGATATTGGCCAAATCTAACATCTAACAAAATGTGGATCTCTACAAAAAAGAAATTCTATCTGAGCGGTAGATCAGAATTTAGCATTAAAGAACTTTTTTGGCCACTTGGGGGCAGCGGAAACAAGCTGTGACTACAACATCAGCATATAAAATCGTATGTTAGCGAACAGTTGCTTATTACATTCACAGTTACAGTGAATGTAAGTCCAATATTCACTCTGTTTGTTGCTCTCTGCCAACATTTGAGGGGGATATTGGGCTCTTTTGCTGCTCAGTGTTCACCGGCTAGTTGCTTACTGTCTGCTGTTTAGTGCTGAGCAGGAAGCATGCTGGGGATTTTTAGCGGACTGCTGTGGCCTAAAACGACACCTAAGTAATAGTAACAGCAAATCTTGTGCAGGTAAACCAAAAGGATTCCCAGTTTGTAGAATCTTAATCTAACACAAAAGAGTACGGGATACCCTCTACAAAGGTTAGGACTTTAAGACTGGAGTATGCATCCTGAGTCATTTGGTAAGGTTTAGGCTGCAAAATGATTTCTTCTTGTGCTTCTAATCACTGTTGACTTTTTCAGTATCTAACCAAGACCACAATCTTTCCTTAACCTTAACCAATAGCTGCGAGTGTCTTAACATGACCATAAAATAGTTTAATAATGCTTGAGTCACTATGAGCAGATAGTGTATAAGTATGAACAAGAACAAACATTGTCGGAAATATACTTTCCCAGATATATTGACATACAGATGTCCTCATCAAGTTGCTTAAAATGTATCCAGGTGATATTACATTATAAAGGAGAGAGGGTTGTAAACAAGAAGAAGAAGCAAGAGAGCAATAAAGAAGTAAGCAGAATATATGGCTAAAAGTCTTCTGTCTAGAGTTGAAAGATATGTCAGACTTGCATGGGATCCAAATAACAATTTTGCCAGTTGTTACAACTCTCCAACAGTCCATCCGGAATAAATCTTTTCCTTTAGTGCCGCTAACTTTAACCCTGCCCTCTCCCCTCACCTCTCCTTATCAGCAAGAGACAACTCCTGATTTCTGATCCAAACCTGGAGCTGAGAGCTGCCCTGGGGTA
This sequence comes from Dicentrarchus labrax, assembly GCF_905237075.1. Taxonomy (NCBI): domain Eukaryota; kingdom Metazoa; phylum Chordata; class Actinopteri; family Moronidae; genus Dicentrarchus; species Dicentrarchus labrax. Next base: position 5,773,851 of record NW_026136718.1, read on the forward strand.
TCTACCCAGGAGGTTTAACAGCTCGACTGTCCCTTGTTCCTCTCCGTCCACTAATTCAGCTCTTAACACTCTCATCACCCCTTGCTATAACCCTCATTAGCTTATCAGGACAAGACAAAAGGGAATATTAACACCACCTAGCCTGCTCAGGGGCCACGCCAGGGTGTCACATCTAGATAGCAGGTATTACAGTGTGAGTCGCCCCATCCACGTTCACTGATACAACTCTGTAAGCCTCTCATTGCCTTATCATCTTAAGACAATACCCCTCTGATTCCTACCCTTCTGCCTGAGAGTGGGTGTATTTACTGAGATATTCACTGGTCATCCATTACACCTGGCACCTGAGATTCAAATACAAGACCACCAAACTCCACCTTAACCCCTCTGTATCCTCATTACCTTATCTTGAGAAGACAAGGCAGAGCAGAGGTAGCTTTAGTTAGCTTAAGGTCTAACTGATTGACTTTGCTAGCTTTTGGATTAGCTGTACAGCTAACGCAGCTCCCGCAGGCCAAGGTGAGGGCTGTCTTAATGCAGCAGCTTTGGGGCAGAAAGCTTCCTAATTTCAGCTTCTATCGCTGCTAGCAGGGCTTCAGGAGGCTTCCTGAGAGCCACAGCGAGCGGCAGCTAAGACAAAGTAGCGCAAGGTTAATCCCAGCAGTGGAGAAGTCAGAAGGTATTAGTGGATATTTAAATGAAGGGACCAGCACACACCTGTTTAAAACCTCGGCGTGGCGTGAACAGCTTTTCAAAAGACGAATATGCAAACAGACACAAAATTGAGTAGCAAAGTTCCTGTGCAGTATAGTATATGTTTGAATGGAATCAGGATATATATGTGGGAGCACGGCAGTGAAGGAGTGTGGCTTTGTAGGAGAAGAACCAGCCTCCCAAAATCACAAGGGAATTACATTTTTATGTTAGTTTGCCTCTACTTTGGAGAGTGATTTTGGTTTTAACAAAAATTGTCTGTAAGCCAACTTTAGTTTTCAGTTCAATACAATTTGTGCTTCTGCTGTGTACAAATTGCTACAACTACAGCTACAACTCACAGAAATGTATATAAAAAATTGATTTTAAAAGCAAATTCCCAGACTGGATTGTTTACCTGTACTCACACTGCACACTCTATTTTCAACGTGATCTGTCAACCCAAAAAGATCCCACTTTAAGAAACAAAAATGCTCCATAGTTCTACTTATTATTAGGTCTAAATTACAGTAAGACTTTGTTATGCTACTGTAGAAACGTGGTGGACTCCACATAAGGTGACCTGTTGTGTCTGTAGATATAAACTCTTTCTAAGGTAACAAAAACATAAAAGTTCTTATATTCAGGTGATAAAATAAACCCATGAACATGCAGTCTTCTCTTCTTCTGTACAAACAGGTCTCACACATAACTTTTCATCATACCCGACAGGTAACCAGGGGGTTATCTTGTACTTTCTAAGCCAAAAAAACAAATTGACTTTAAAACTCAGTGGAACTACACACATTAAACAAATCAGAGGCAAATACCTAATGAGAAAAACCACACAATAAGAATAATGCCACCTGCTGTAAGGTTTTGTTTGGGATCTCAACTAACATGTTTGTTTAATAACCTCAGGCACTGTGTATTTGATATTTATAACTTTTAAATGTAATTTCAGCACAGATAATGGAATCAGTCGATGTTTGTTTGTCTGTTGTTATGTCTGTGTGCTGTCAGTGTTTGTATAATTTTATGTAGACCTCAGGAAGATAAGTAACCGTTGTTGCTGAAGCTAATTGGGATCCAAAAAAGAATAAAGAATAGAATAAGGCCTGGGTCTGAATGGATATAGAACAAACTAATTTAACAAATACACTGGACACAGAAAAATATCAAGAATGAGTTCTGCACAATTTCTTTCTTAACAAAACACGGAGGAAAAGGGTATTTCAGTTTTGGGAACAGACTTTTAGACAACAATCTGAAGACACTACTGTTTGCAGAATCCTGTTTAACAAACACTGATTTTAACATTTATCTGCATAATTGTAGACCAGCTAAAAACACACATCACATTTCAGCATTCACACCTTCAAACACTGTACTATATCTTCCATCATTTTTATCGACAAATTGTACTCTGTGTATTGTAAAACTCTACACACAGCCCTCCACTGCTTCCACAAACACACTCACACACACACTTGTCATGTGTAGTGAGCGGGGGAATCATGGGAGTTCATAGGTTAAGTACAGAAGCTGTCCAAATCAGTAGGTCAGCTGGCAGACCGAGGAAATGATGGGCTTAATGACTGGCTGCTGCTGCTGCTAATGACTGCCTATGCACAGCTAGCTGGGTGGAAGAGGAACCTGACTGACAGATGCACACACACACACACACACACACACACACACACACACACTCACACACACATCAGGTCACTCTCACACACACACACACACACACACACACACACACACACACACTCACAGATTACAGATGAAATCAGCCCTCAGTCTCTCCTGTTCGATGAGCTGTAATTGGTGGTGAGACCCGGCCATCCAGCCCTGAGCGCCGGAGGCCCCGCTCACTACTTTAACAGCCCATTAGCGGTTATTAGTGGGTCCTTAGGGAGCAGTACGGGTCACAACACACTGCTAACCGAGCAGAGATTAATAACCCATGAGATTTAATAGAGAGGATGCTGCTATGGTCAAATTTGAAATAATCTGTGACACTGAAGAGGGTGAAAGGATGACAAGAAGCTGGGATTTAATATTACATATTTATTTGATGTTTCCTGCCATGTTTTTTGATTTTTAATATATGATGATTTAAGGGCTAAAGTTTTTAGTAAAATGTCAAAAATTCTTTGATTGCAATATAATGTTTTCTATAAAACAGTTCAGGTCTAACAAATGTTTCACCATTATAACTAAATGTTTCGATGTGATGCAATAAATAACATAAGTTTAACATATACATAACTTTTGAACAGTTCATCTTTATTTCAAAGAACTCTTATTCTGAAACAGGTCTGCAGGGACTGAAATAGTGGGATTGATGTATGGATTCAATAAATAAACTGAAAGCAAGAGCAGTGCGTAGGAATCTTCTTTTTTATTTTATTATAAAAAAAAGGGTAAATAGTGCAATATCAATATTAATGCACGATTTATACTTATACATTAACTGGGACACAAAACTTGAGATTCTCCTTTTGAAAGTTTATTGAATGAAAAGGACATGTTAAATTATCAAGGCATCTCTCAAAAACTTTAAATTTTCAGTTTTTACTGCTTAACTAAACAGTTTTTAAATCAAATGTTTTGAGTAAAATAAGCTTAAAAAAATGTGAGGGTTGAAATACTATGGCATGTGACTGGATGTAATTTAAAGATACAAGAAAGTGAAAAGCCATCTTTCTTCCTGAGCAGACACACACACACACACACACACACACACACACACACACACACACACAGACACACACACCTGTGCTGGGAATGAGGGGTTCAGCGGTTTGTTGGCAACAATCAAAGCAGCGATGCATGCCGTGTGACTAAGTGACTGTAACCCTCCAGACAGAGTGGGACTCTGCCTGTTAGTGTGTGGCAACACCAAGATAGCTCATTACCCATTCTGTTCCAATTGAATTTTAACCAGCGTATTTGTTCCAGTGCAAATTCTGACATTTCAATATGCCAACAGAGAAATCAGCTCATTTGAATGTGGCTTGCTTGTTTATTGTTCCCTGAAGAAAAAAACAGGGGGTGGGAGTGTGAAACTTTACTGAATATAATCTCAGGTAAAGCAAGATCAGCTTTAACAGGGTTCATGCAGTGTTCACCACTTAAATATAAGACCTTTTAATACCACATAAAATGTAATTTAATGCTGTTTTCACTTTCAAAAAATGACTTAAGTAAGTAGTAGTAAGGACAATGAGGCCTAACAGTATTTAGAATAGGTTAAGAGTATGATTTTAACATGTTGACATGTTTATAACAATAAGTCATAGCGATATAAATGATCAATTAATGCAACCTGAATGCAAATGGCAGAAAATTGATGGATGGATTAAACATAATGTGTGGCTCTTTGCTGCATGTCATCCCCAGTTTCCTGTCTATCTTCAACTTTGTCACTATCCAAATAAAGGCACGAAAAGTCAAAAAATAAGTTCATTTAAGTTTTTTGCTAAAATTGACACATGCCCATTAGAGCTTCCTGGCTTCCTGTAACAATACAGACAGTGTTTCAATGGCGCTGACTGAAACTCCACAAAAACATATTGCTTCACCAGTCTCACTTTTAGTTTATGGATGTATAACTAATGTTCTAGTCTACAGGGGGAAAGAAAACAATAACAAAGATCTTTGTAAATAACCTTTAAAGCTTTTTAATACCCTATATAAGGCCTATTTTAAGGGCGCTTCTTGAGGTATTTCTGAGTTGGAGACAGCTCTAGAAAGGTCCGTATGAGAGCTCAACGTATACCGATCACAGGTAACCATAGCAACAGTACTTCAGGAGCCTGTTGCACCAGCTGTGTGTAAGTCGTAACTTAGCCTAGTTATAGCATAAGTTATTACAAAGTTGTGATTTATACATAACTAAAATAAAAGCGATTGCAACGCTGAAATTAGTTAAAACTTAACTCTTAGGTAACAACTGAATAGATACACATGGCCCTAAGGTAGTGTAACAAAATGTCACAGAATTACTGATGCAGTTTTTTCTGCCACACAGCATCGTTTTGTCATTAATTGCAGCCATTTGGTGGCCTCTTTTATTGATATGATATTTCAGTATCGAACTAACTTATGCCGAGCTAAAGCACACAGTAACCATGACGATGGAATTCTATTTTTCATCACTGATTGGCCATTTTCTTAGTTATGAGTTCACGTCCAAACTAGTTAAGTTTGTTAATCATTCATCGTGGTGTAACCAATTTTAGTAGCTGGTTTATTTATAAACTAACTAGTAGTTACTAAGCCTCTAGTGTCGACTTTCCGCCCTCACTGGTGCAACCCAGTGCGGTTCCGCACATTATCATTAACATTATTAAGTTATCGGTTAACTCACTGATGAAGTTAACATAACATCTGGTTAAAATACTTCCATTAAGTGATACTTAGTAACGGTAAGAGAAAAGGTGGAGGTGAGGAAGACGAGGATGCAGAGCAGAGTGGTGTTTCCTCCACTCTGTCTTTAACGGACATCTCTGAGTGTACTGTCATATTTATGGCCAAACACCAGGAAAACAAAGCAAGCTGCGTTTAAATCATAATCCATCTGTAAAGTCTGTTTATAGTCAGTTTAACTCATGATTATTCAGTTTAAGATACCTTTGTGTCCGAAATCACCTCCTTATTCACTCATTCACTACTCCTCGTATAATATAAGTTTACTGTACAGTGAGCTATACATTGGTGATTTTGGATAATTATAAATCCTTGTCACTTTGTGTTATCATTGACCGGTGAAGTATGCCACATGTACAGACACATTGCATTATGGGATTGTTGGAAAAAAAACAATTAGACAACAATTAGAAATACTGCATTTTCACCTTAGCATAAGCAATATACCCTAAAGTTCAACACAGCTTTGTTAATGACCCTGATGTGAGTGAAATAAATAATTTGAAGTTGTCCTGACTCATCCATTATTTTCTTATATCAGAACAGCTCATTGTGCATCCTTTTGTACTGCTCAGAAACACACTGTGGTGATAACAAATCCTGGAGCTGCTTCATAACTTCCAGAAAAGTTAGCAGTGATGAAGTACTCAGATCTTACATAAAAGTAGCAATACCACACTGGAGAGACAATTTGTCCTCTCTATATATATATATATATCTATTCAAAGTTTTACTTAAAAAGTATAAGCATACAAATATACTGAGTACAAAAAGTAAAAGAAAGAATGGCGTGTTTTCAGAATAATGTATTGTATTATGTTATTCAGTGCCTGAATAGGGCCAAAAAGGTGCCAGTAACTTAATTGAGTACAACCTTAACCCTAAACATAACATGACACTAACCCTTATTCTTTTGGCGTTTTGAACCGTTTTAACAAGGACATTTTCAGTGCTGTTCTCTTGTCTCATTAGAATTGCTGTCGGCAGGGTTTTAGAAATACTGAACTTGCCTGGAGTGTTTAGGGGTATGCATCAAAGAATAAAAGTAGTTATCTTTAGCCAATTATTTCACAACTTTTATTGTATACCCAGACCTTGTTGACCTCAGTGGTGGGTGTGGCTATGCTCAACAGAGATGGTGATACTCAATGAGAAGTAAGGGTAATTGTGTGGACAGAAATCAGAAGTGGTACGTATATAAGAGAACAAACTTACTCAGTACTGATGAGTGCTGGCACATTATAGGCACTGATATTATTTAGATTATTAATGATGCATTAATGTGTACATTACTTTAATGTTGCAGCTGGTAAAAGTTTATTTAGTGGAGTGTATAAAGTGGGTAGCTTGTTAATTATCCTCGGATCAATATAGTTTTATCTTAACTTATAATAATACATCATAATTTAGGTGTTGAATATGTGTTTTATTATAGCTGTTGATTATATTTTGTATTATTAATCGGAATTTGTTAAGTAATTGCCTGTAGTGTAGTTAGAGTAGAAGTATGAAATGGAAAATGGAAATACTCAAGTGAAGCACAAGTAGCTTTAACATTCCACCACTGAAAGTAAGATGGTGATTTTACTGAGGCGCATTTCCTGATTCACATCATACAATCCTACATTCACAATAAAAGTAATTTATATGTAATATCTCAAAAACGCCCACGGAGTCCCATTTTACTGTCAGCAGGCCTGTTCACCTCATAACATCTAGTATCATTACTGGAAGTTCTGCTGCAGTTTATGGTGGTGGAGGAGAAGATTTTGAAGCAGTATCACCATCAGCATGTAATGTTCAGTAGACATAAGCAGTGCTTTTGTGATAAAATGCTGTCATTTACATCATGGATGTACCAACTTCCCTGCAACCTGCGTCATCTATGTCTACTACAGATTTACTCCACATCCCACAAGATTATTCAACAAGTTCCTATGGACTAAAACAATTGTTTGGCCATCACAATCAACAGAAATGTGTTAAAGTGGTACCATATTGTCTACAACTGCATACAGTTTTTTGATACAATTATAAAATAAAATAAAAAATTAGCCCAGGAATCACAATTATCATTTAATGTATCGCTGTTACAGACTTTTACAGCAGTGTGAATTATGAACTTTAATCGAGAAAGAAGGTAAAACTTACATTGATAGTTTTCACTTCTACTGTATTAAAATGCTGTTTGGTTTTCCTTAAATGAACTCCATCTTACTGATGGTTTGCCACGAGTGAGAACTTTTAATGTTACTTTTCATATTATTTGGACAAATGGTAGGAACCACACGGCAAAGTACAAACTGTGCTGTAATTGCAATCTGTTTTATAATGACCCGCATGTGGCGCGACCAGCCACACCAAGTTTGTTTATTGCACTATATCAGAATAGAAAATATCACAAAAACAATCCAATCAGCTGTGCATTATGCTGACAGCCGTGACTGACAACTTACTGAAGAGTACTTAAGAGATACTGATGACATGGGAGTGTTACCCCAGTATTCACAGCATTACAGTGTTGTATCACCACTAACATGAAGTATAATCACATGTACATTTGTTTTTAATTTTTTACCGTACAGCACCTTAAATCTACCTCTGTGTATGAAACATGCTTTGTAAATAAAACTGCCTTGCCTTGATAAGCTCTAATTAAATTTAGTGCCTTTGGCTGTTTAACTGTGGTAATATATATATATATATATATATATATATATATATATATATATATATATCCCCACCTTTAGCTCTAACTCTAATAAAGACAAACATAAGTTCTTACCCTAACACCACTGAATTTAAGAAAAACAAACCAAGCAAAAAAAAGAGACAGGTATGAAGAGATTTTCTTTCAGTACAAGAATAGTTTTTAAGTTTAAAAAAAGTGAGAGACGCATCAGTTATTATATATATACACACACACACTTGCATGTATGTATATAAGGCAACAAACTTAATATGGATTATATGAATTCATATGGACAAGACTACAGGCAGAAACCCTGATTTAATTTAAGCACTTCAGATGGCACATGAGATATACAACAGGAGTGGGAAACCATGTAGTGGGAAAGAAATACAGACACAGAGGAAAGAAAGAAAGAAGAGATAAACATAAACTGTCAGAACTCACCAGTCTCCGCCACACAGGAAGAGACTTCAGGTGACAGCCCATTCACTGTACACCAGGGACTAATCTGTAGGCCAGAGACAGCAGACAATTAAATGTACTTTAATGACATCTTATTATGAGTAATTTCATCATTTTAACTTTAAAAACGACTGCCACTAACGTAACTAAACTCTGTCAGTTTAGGCTGTTGAGCATATAACAAATTATCATTGCTCTGACTACATCTCAGGTGAGCTGGGTAAATTACCTGCTTGTGTAGGCATCACGCAGCATCAGTCAACAAGTTAGGCTAAGTTCAGTTTGCACAATTAGAATTGTACTCTTATTCCAAATGGTCTGACCTGTAATAATCCATGACAGCAGTCTGTCCAGGTGTCACTCAGGTAATAATCCAGCAGATCCATGCAGGTAAAGTGTCCTTCAGCAGTCAGGTGCTCAACTCCGCTCGAGCAGAGGAGCAGAGGATGAAAACAGTCAGCTGAAATCCTCTTCCTGCCCCTCGTAATCCTCCAGCACAATGATCCCTGCAGGATGTTTCATCTCCTCCTCTGTATCTTCATCTCTCCTCCAGACTCCTCCACGGGGGTGTTGCACTTCTGAATGCAGGACCGGCCAGACGCACCTGCAACAGGACAACAGGTAAGAGGAAGATCAGCAGCCTTTAGTGCCGGTGAAACCATTCTTTCATCCCTCTTCCCTCCTCAGCATCGACAACTCTGTCTGTTCCTCTGAGTGTCTCTGCCAAGAGTAGCCGGGCACAGCCGTCCTGTTTTGCCGCTCTTTGCCAAACACACAAACATACACACACATACACAGAGGAGAGTGTTGTTTTTTTTTTTTTTTTTTCAGCAGCCGAGCTAACCCTGAGCCGGGGCCCGGTCTGCCTTTGAGATGCTCTCTAGCCCACAAACACAAGACGGCTTTCATTATCTTGCCCGTCGCAGCGCAAGGCCTAGCTTCTAAAAGCTACTGATTTCTTTCTTCCCTTAGCCCCCTGCACAAAGGGAGGGCATTTTGTAAATTACTTGCTCGTTTCAGACCAACAAAAGGTACTTTCATTGAACCCTCCTCCCCCCCCCCACTGCTCTCTCTCTATCCTCCCGCCATTTGATTTTGCTCAAATTTGATTACAAGGCTTGAAAAAGGAGGGGAAGAAAAGAGAAGAGGAAATAAGAAAGCCCCACAGATGGCGTGTTCATTCAGTGCTGTGAATGGCTTTATATGGGCTGCCTTTATACATGTGGCAATCCAAAGACGCTTCAGCCGCTCTGCTAAAAAAAGAACTTGACAAAATTATTGGTTTGGCGGCTTTCTTACACGAGTGACACGGGGAACTCTGAGAAAGAAAAGCCTGCCTTCTCTTTCTCTTTCTTTCTTATGCTCTCCTTGTCTCTGCACCTCACGCTCTCTCTGGGTCGCACACCTTAATCAAAACAAACTAAATGAGGTGTTTGATTGTGAGAGAAAAAGAGTTTGCCTCTGTGTGTGTTTGTGTGTGTGTGTGTGTGTGTTGTCATATTAATAACAACCTGCCCTGGCCTTACACTAAGCCACATTCCAAGACAACAAAGTCGCATATTCAGCAGAATGAACAGGAAGGAAATTAATAAAATGAGGCACACTCCGACCACTAGATGTGATACACCTACACACACAAACACACACACACACATACACACACATATACACATCCAGCTCAAATCAAACAGCTCAGGCTGAACTCGAAAACATTAGCCAACACAAAGCGCAGAGCGTTCTGTTCTCTCACAGGCTATAATCCTGTTTCCACAATGGACCACTCACTCTGCACTTGTTTTCCTCAGGAGGATAATTATAGGTCTGTAGTCACACACACACACACACACACACACACACACACACACACACACACACACACACACACACACAGCTTTACAGCTCTCTTGCTTTCTCGCTTACACACACACACATTTGCAGCAGAGGACTTGCTAGTGCAGAGTGAACTATGACTTCTTATGCCATTACCATATCATCACACCACAGAGTGTAGGATGAAGTGATGTCTGGGACCTGGCGTGGCCACTCTGGGTCAGAGACTAATGGACAGGGGTCAGTTAATTCCTGGATCCACTGACCAGGCATTGCAGTCCAGGTTGCCGGCTTTGTCATTCCATCAGTGGGATGAAACGATAAAATGGTAACCATCGCAGAGGTCAAAACAACTGGACATCTTTTACAGGCAGAAATTGAAGCCTTATCAGTTCTTAAACTGTACTGCAGCTTTACCTTTGTTTTTCCTTCTTTCTGATGACTCACAATAAACAAACTGGGACGATGCCAACAAAGCACTTGCAGTGAGTGAAAGAACAAGCTTTTAACATGGTTACACCTGTCTACCATCAGGAATAAGCTTCATTATCTGGCTGTAATGAAGCATTTCACACAATAAATAGATTTAGAGTCTTCATCTATGCTACCAGCTCTGTGCAGGCTTCGAGCTAAACGACAATGTCAGCACACTAACATGCTCACAACAACAGTAACATGCTGATAATGATAACGTTTACCAGGTTCTTTATCTTACTTCAGTTTGTTAGAATGAATGATTGATAGTATGAATTTGCAGGTATTTTGTCATAAACTAAACCGATCTTGACTGGATGGCGTTGGATAAAACATTTGTTAAGGGATCACACATCCTGATAGAGACATAAATGTCTGTATCAAATCTCATAGCAATCCAACCAGTAGCTGTTGAGATATTTCAGTCTGGGCTAAAGTGGTGCACCAAAAAACAGACACAGTGCAAGCTGCCACTGGTTTTGTTGTAGCAGATTGAGTCACAGCAGGGTGAAATATTGACACAGTTTTCATGATTGTCCTGAGTTTTGAAGTAACTGACAGTTTAAAGTGACACTTGGAGTAGTGAGATACAAGGAGATATGGTAATTAAGCTGGTGTCATGTCACCCGTTAAAGGAGTACTCAGACAACTTAAAAAAACATGTTCAAAAAGTTGGGGGGTTCATGAAAGAAAGATTTTTAAAAAAGGTCAATGGCAAAAACGTTGGATCCTTCATTTCCCATTATGCAACTTCAAGCATCTTTCATTAGACCCTCTCTGGACTGTAAATACATGTCTTTTAAAACACCACAACCACAGATTGTAAGGCTTCCTGTTATAAAGTTGTAGTCTCTAAACCAATCACATATAACCCCAAAATCATAGGAAGAGACAGACATTATTCAAGTGTAGTCACAGGCCGAGTACTGTTCTCCTCATGAAGTTATCAACTGCACTGGTTATCAACCATTCCCTTCTGAAGACACCAAAACCAACAATGAATCTATCCTAATTTGATAAATATTGTCTGTGTAGCTACAGTCTGATGTAGAATAGTAGTAGTAGTAGTAGTAGTAGTAGTAGCAGTATTCCAAAAACTATTAGAAACACATTAAAGAGCAAGCATGTGACAAATTCATTACAACTGATGATAATTGGTCAGGTTATCTCATACACCAGCTGTTAAAATCCCCCCCATTGAGTTTTCCCATACTTTGGGCAAGAGCCACATTCATTGACCAAAAATCAGGAAAAGCTAGCAAAATATACCCTATTTATACTTAACATTAATTAAAAAAGGAAACAAGGGAATCCATTTTAACACCTTTATGAAACCTAAAAAAGCGCTTGTAAAACGCTGAAAACCACAATCTATATTTTTCATGGGAAACCCTTGTAAAGTGTGATTTCGCGGTTTAAAATTGACTAGGTTTTAAACATTACATTGATAATATTGCAGTTATTGAAATTGGGATACGTGAGGAACACAGAATGCACTTGAACTCCTCTTGGAGTAAAACAGCTCATAGAATTGAAATAATTTCCCTCCACTGGGGAATATTGTTTCAATACAACAAAACCCTGGACTGCACACACCAACTTAAACCCTCACACACACACACACACACACACACACACACACACACACACACACACACACACACACACACACACACACACACAGAGAGAGAGAGCTTCAGAGAGCAGAGATATAAAGCTGTAAAACGCTGACAGGACAGAACAGCAGCTCTCACAGCCTCCATATCTACCACTTTAGAGATATTAGTACTACCAGCCATCATCACCAGCCGACCCACATTACATTTTCCCTACAACCTGCCTGAAGGAGGCTCGACACAGCACAGTACGAGCACACATTGCTGGGGGGTTTTTCTTTTTAAAATGAGGACAATTTGATTCTGTTATTACAGATGGGGGAAGAGATTCCCTCAGTGGTCAGAGAACATTCATAATCAGCAGTTAGGTCTCCATCCGCCAACCTGAAGTAATTATTGTCTCAAGATAAAAAACGGAAAGCAGGGGTGATTTTTTTTTTTTAAAGAAGAAAATAAACTAGAGATAGAAATGACCTTAATATTATTTCTCTCTCTCTGGGTTTTTCCAATAAGAGTATTCCATCGGAGGGTTTGATAAAAGGATTATGCAGCAAGCTTTATGGTGCCGGAGTCAAATCTGGATATGGAAGGAGAGCTGTTTGATTGAATAATTCTTGTTTCCTTTCTGCCAAGCTAGCAGTCCTCTTTGGGAAAAGTAAAAAATCAGCATTATGCCAGATTTACACATGTGCTCTGACTGTCTGTAAAAGTCCCTCTGCCTGTACTGTATGTCTGACTACCAGCTCGCCTGTCTGTCTGCATGCTGGACTGTTTGCACGTCCGTCTGGGAAGATGTAAAAACACAAAGTATTTCTGGCAGCTGACTACATTTTAAACAAGCTTTGTTACATAATACCATACTGGACAGTCCTACAAATGTTGAAATGGTACATCCATTTTTGGGGAAAAAACTGTGCTCCTCATGCACATCAGCATCTAGGTTCAAGAGAACGTGCACTTGGTAGCTCAAATATCATACATTATTTCTCATAACATTAAAAAGTCACAGTTTTATCTTATATATACATGCAAGATAAAAAATACTTGGGGGGGAGGGGGGCACCTGGGGGGCTCCAAAGTTATTATTTCACAAAGCATGTTTTGAAATGAGAACCAGAAAGACGGCTGCAATGTTGCAGATAAGACACACAGAGATCTGTGAGATGTTATGATCACACTGTTAATGTGCAGCTAGTACTGCAGTACTACTACAGCATTATGGGAAAAATATGTAAACTTGATTTTGTCAAGTGTCTTTGCATGTTAATTAAACCTGTTAATACACTTCAAAACTTCCTCCTCTCTCAACAGGAAGGCAGTGAGTGTGAAGGTTATTATCATAACCTTGAACAAGTGTTGAGCATGAAATAAAATAAAAAAAACTAGACTCCCAAATAAGTGAGCATTCACAACTGTGAAATATATTTTTGTTTATGTGCAGAGTAAAATAATATATTCACAACAATTTGAAACTAAACTAAAACATGTCAAATCAACTGCAAGATAAAGGAGAAAACAATCCTTCTGAAAAAAAATCTAATTCCATTATTGGAGGAATTTTGATTTAAAACTGTTAAAATAACAAAGAAATGTTCATCTGCTGTTATCAGGCATCATCAGCAGGCAGAGCACGCTGTCGTTCAGGCGTTTGACCTCAGAGTTTAGTTATCATAACAGGGTTGTGACCTCATGACCTGCAGTCATTACTGCTGCCTCCTCCAATCAGCCCTCCAAAGCTCTGATAAAGCCCTCAGGGAAAAAACAGGCTGCCGGAATAGAGGTGACATTAGATTTATGTATGCATGTGTGTTAGTAATGTTACTGTGCATGCACGCCTCTGTGTGTGTGTGTGTGTGTGTGTGTGTGTGTGTGTGTGTGTGTGTGTGTGTGTGTGTGTGTGTGTGTGTGTGTGCGTGTGTGCGCACTTTATCCTGTTTCTATACTTATGAGGACCAAGACATTGTCACAGAGATAGAAAGATGAGTAAAACCCACCAAAGCGACGATATTTTGATGCTGCTCAACTCCTGAAGGGCTTAGTTTAGGATTAGCATTTTGGTTTAGGGTGAAGATTAGAATTAAGATGAAGTACAGGTGAATGGGGTTAAAATTATAACAGTTTGGTGTTTGAACTTGGGTTGAGGTTAAATGGTTACTACAGTGGCTGACATTTCTATAGTAGGAGGGTTTGGTGTTGACAATTTGTGGTTAAAGCAAAGTACATCATTATATATCAGTGGATTTAATGTCAAATCAAGATATTCTCTTAAAATCCATTTGAATAAAAATTAACCTCAAGCCCAAACTTGAATCTGTTTCAAATTTGGGATTTAAATAAGCTACTTTTTTTGCCTTCAATTGAAAATATCGTGAAAAAAACATCCTTGTCTGGATTTAAAGCAGGGACTCTGATTACATGGAGCTAAGACCCTCAGAGGGGTGAAAATGTTGACCCCATAGCCCTATTGTTCTGATGAATGACTTCCTAAAACCTAAAACGTATGCAAACCAAAGACACTTAAAATCCCAATGAATACATCAACAAGACACAACATTATGGACTTCTGTATCATATCATAATATGCAAGTTCTTTGAACACATGAAACTGAATGTCTATGACGTGAAGTTTGTGATTTTTGTTAGTTCATAAAATAAAAAATCACGTTTGAGGGCTGCTGTTTTGTCACATATAGTATATTTACTTCATATACAGTCATTACATCACTACATTTTTGCCCAGCTTCTTCAGTCACATTCAGACAGAACTTGTAACGTAACATGACTCGGGTGGCTCCCCCAGAAGGGAAATCAGCATGTGGGGCCTAACGCATTGTCAAGTCTGTCTGAGACCAGATTGCCTCTTCTTTATCAGCACACACTGGTGAGAGGTCAAACATCACTTGAACTAGACGGTGCTGCAGGCTCGATTTCACCATTTTCTGAGTTAGGCGGAAATAAAATCAGCAGTGAGAATGACTAGAGACAGAGGGCTTGATTAAATAACAAGCCTCATATAAGAGAATAAATGTGCAACATTATTCCTGAATAAAGGAAAGAGAATTGAATACCCTCATGTTGTATTCTTAAAAAGCAAACATTAACTTCATATAATATGTAGCCAGTCCAGTGGTGGAAAGTAAGTAAGTGCTGTACAAATTTGAGGAACTACTTTACTCTAGTATAAACATTTCATGCTACTTTCTACATCTTCTCCACTACATTTCAGCAGAGAATGTGGCACGTTTTGCTCCACTGTAGTTATTCTACAGAGTTACAGACA
Organism: Dicentrarchus labrax; assembly: GCF_905237075.1. Taxonomy (NCBI): domain Eukaryota; kingdom Metazoa; phylum Chordata; class Actinopteri; family Moronidae; genus Dicentrarchus; species Dicentrarchus labrax. Next base: position 5,789,335 of record NW_026136718.1, read on the forward strand.
AAACATAGGACGAGATTATGAGATTTGATGCACTGTTGTAGAAACTACCCAACAGGGCATTAAAAAAGCTCAGATTAGCTCCATGTACCAAGGCTGAGTCCTTGCTGCAGCGGCCATGGGTTTGACTCCTACCTGTGGCCCGCCCTTTGCTGCGTGTCATCCTCTCTCTCTCTCTGTCTCTCTCTCTACCCTCTTCAGCTGTAACTATCAATTAGAGGCAATAAAAGCCCCCCAAAAATATTTAAAATTTACTCCAGTTCGATTAACGTACACATTAATGCTCCTCCTACGAACCATTTTTACTTTTGATACTTTAAGTACATTTAACTAATAATACTTACATAACCTTATGTAATTATTGCAATTTGTAAGCAATTGTATTTTTACAGGATTATTTTCACAGGGTGGTGTTGCTGCTTTTAAATAAGTAAAGGATCTGTTACTTCCACTCCTTGCTCAATCTTCTACTTAAATGACTATGTGTAGGATTTGGTGGCATCTAGCGGTGTAATTGCTGATTGTAATGCCCTCGCCTCGCCCTCCCGCTCTAAGTATGTAGGAGAAACTATGGTGGCCACAAAACTTTACAAGAAAAAGAAAAAAAAGTTCCATCTAGAGCCAGTGTTTGGTTTGTCTGTCCTGGGCTACTGTAGAAACAAACAGTTTCAACATGGCGGACTCTGTAGAAGAGGACCCGCTCTCTCTGTATATAAAAACTGCTAATTTTAAGGTAATAATACACGAATGAATATCATATACCATGTTTGACAATAGATCCTCCTAAATGTTACACACTGGACCTTTAAGACAGAAACACAAAAAACTTCATTGCAGTTGAAATTTGTAGTACAAAACAAGTACAAAACTGAATTTGTACTAAACTACCTAAAAGTGTTGCACTGAAACCACTTTGAGGGTCAACATTGTTTTGAATCCAGCCATTGTAAGAGAGTACTTCTCTGTAAAAGATGAAATGTCTTTTTGGGACTCTGACTTGTTTGCCTGAAAGGTGGAGGAATAACATGCCCTGATTCAAGTCATTTAAATACAAATAAAAAGTATATTCTTCTCTTTCTTGCATTGCATGTTAGATGAAGACTTAATGTAGCTTCAGAAGCTGTTTTTAAGAATAATTTGGAAATCATCATTGATCCAGAAGGCAGACAGCTGAATAGTGGCAAGTGAAGCAATTTAGCTTGTCTGGAGGGCCTGTTGCATCCACTGTCAATACAGAGCCTGCTGGTTACCACTCCTTCTATATCATGTCATGTTTCTCATAATCTTTCATTCACATATGGTCTTATAGATCACGTAGAAATACTTATATATTATATTATATACTTGAATGCTTTAGAACAAATACTACGTCTGAAGGAGCTAACATTTAAACATCAGTCAATGGCAAGTGTCAATCAGATGTGAATTTAGACATGGTGATTTAATTGTGACATTAGAAAATTATTAAAATAAAAATAAAAGGAAACAACAATCTGTATGTGTATGGAGCAAGCAGGCAATAAAACCAATGCTTTACTTATGATTTATTATGTTCAATGTTTAGTTATTTTACATTGTTCTTGTCTTCATGGTCAAACACAAAATCTAATCTTAGTTGAGTAACTTCCACACAATTTAGGAGAAAAAAAGATTTGAATAAGGCAACTGACACAGCAATTCTAAAGCTGCCGAAGGCTCTGACAAAATAAACTAAAGCCCTTGAGTGGTTCCAGAAAGAATTTCAAACAGAGTTTGTCCTTTCTTATTGCCTGTATTATGTAGAGAAGAAGAGTTCAAGACAATCTCAGTCCTTTTCTCACCAACAGCAATACATTAAAACACTGCTTTTCATCTTTCACCTTCAGTCTCTTGTTATGAGAACAGAATTTCTGACCAAATTGAAACAATTTGGGTCCATATTTCTAACTTTTCTTGCTCACCAGTCATGTAAGACTGTTTTTATACGGATGCCTCTAACAAATGTTATTGTAAAGGGTTTGGGGGATTTTCTACACTCTCTTACTGATGTTGAAATGCATCTTCTAGTGGATCAAAAATCAAAACAGTACATCATGAAACTTCCTCTTTAATAAATCAGTAGAAATTGTCTAATATTTGAACTAAATTTCAAAACTAAACAAGAGACCTGGCTGCTAAATCTGGCTATGTAACCAGATCATTGTGAATCTTAACAATCCAGATTGTTTTAAGTGAGAAACAATGTTATTAACTGATGAAAATAATAAACCATAATCTTAAAAAAAGAAGCATTAACAGGCTCCAGAATAAAAACAATTCTCTAGTTAACACGTTAAAGGAGGTAAATAAAGTCTAAGCATGTGTCAAAAAGCCAACAGGAGCACCACGCCTATTGGCAGAAATGAGACGTACTCGTGAAGTCACCCCAGAAAATGATTGGTCAGGAAAATAATCCACTCACAAGAGGTCACAGCACCATCCATCAAAACCTGACTTGAGCCAACTTATACAGTCCAAACTAAACCAGCAGGACAGAGTTTCAGGGTCTCATTACATCCTTTTAATCTTTTCTTTAAATTAAGGGAAATTAAAGAGAAACCGTCTCATAATTAGTGCAAAAGGAGGAAGGAGGATCACTACTTCACCACAAACTGCACATAACAACCATCTCTTCGACAACAGAGCCTCAAAAACTTCTGATCAACTAATCAGAAAACTTTGATCATCGGGTAAATGTTTCCATAAGGAGTAAAGACGACAGTGCAAAGCTCACTGTCACATCAAAGCATGCAGGTCACCTCGGTCCACGTACATTTCAGCCTCCTCAGTGCATAATGCAAATACAAAGTCCAACTGCAACTCACAATGCACAATCTAATGCAGCCCTGCATGAATCAAAACTTAATATCATCCCTCTTCATCTCCTCCAGGCAGCCTAACAGTCTACCTCCAGAGTGGGGAGGGGAAAAAAACCTTCTCTGTCCCTAAAGTATCTTATTGTTATTCCTAATCACTCCTCAGAATCATAAACAATCTCACAACTTTTTTTTTTTTATTATTCATCCCTCTCTGTTTATGCAGTTCCCAGAAGGCATTGCCTTTTAGACTCTCCCTCTCCAGCGGCAAAGATGTCAGGAAAACAAATAACGTCGGAAAACAAAACAAAACAGTCTCAAAAGTCTCCTGAAATACCTTGTGGATGCCCAGAGGAAGGCGCTGGACAGACAGATGAGCAGATAGGTTTCCTCTGTCCTCCTCTCTCAGGCTGCCTCCTCTCTCGGCGTGCTGTGGAGAGTGACTGCTCACAGCCCGCCTGGCATATCTAATTAGAGCCAGGCTGTTGCCACTATCGGGCAGAGGATCTACCTCTCCAATCTCTCCTGACTCAATCTTCCCCATCTCTGATTTTCTTTTATATTTATGCTGGAATATTTAATTGTAGACAAAAGGTTACTCTGGGCTCTATTCATCGCACACAGGCAGAATAATCTCCTTTAAAAGGCTTGACATTTCAGGCTTTTCAAAAGGGGCTGAAAAAATTATATCCCCGCTTTTGTTAATCAATGAAGTAGAACTCCCCCGAACAAAAGAATTAAATTGCTTGGTTGGGTTAATAAAACACACAGAAATAGCTGCTTCCTGTGGGCTTTTGTGCCTGCCACTGGCTCCCCCCATATGCAACCAGCACTGTAATTCCATATGATTTGGGGGGCAAAACTCTCATTTCTCCACACAGTTGGCTTTTTAAATCCTATTGAATGAGCAGTCTGTGAGGCTGGCTGATTGGGACCTCTTGCCTGAGCCTGGCTGCCTAGCTGCCTGGCTAGCAGAACAGGCTCTCTCCATTCAAAGATGACTTTCACTAAGCAGAGACAGCGGGTCCACTACAATTTACAATTTCTATACTGCCCCTGCCTCAGAAAAACATTGTAATTATGCAAATGATAGGGGCAATAATTAGGCCCTTCACTGTCCCATTGTGTTAGCTGCTGTCGCGCTTCAGTCCAATGGTAAGAGAGACGCAGCAGGGCACGTTTGGGTTTAAATTGCTCCTTACAGACAGCCTGCAGATGTTCACAGCATCTTCAGTCCTATAACTAGCCATCACCCCGAGCCAGGGTGCCTTCATATACGACACAGAGGCAGCAGACTCTGGTTTAGCTGTGGGAGAGCTGTCTGAGACTGTCACTGCAACATACAGCTGCTGTATTAGCCAGAGGCCTGCTGGTATGTGACACACTCCATTGTGTCTGTGAATACCTGTATGTTACGCCTGTATGTGAGCAGCTCAGTTAGTCAGACGACCTGCCTGCCCTTATGTGTTGTATTGTAATCAACCTGTATGAATAACCACAAGTTTGGTAATTCGCTTTTCAAGTCGTTCACTGGCTCAAGCTTCTTAATCGGCACACATTTGTAGTTTTTCTGTTTTACATCACTTATAAACTGAATATTCCTGAGTTTCTGACTATTAGTGAGACAAAAACAAACAATCTGAAGACGTCAACTTGAGCTTTGGGAAATGCCAGTGTCCGTTTTTTACTATTTTCTGGCCATTTTGTGAAAATGTTTATGCAGTTAAAACTATGTAACTTCTGCCGCTAGGGGGTGTCTCACATAAAAACAACAAAAGATAATAAAAGATATAAAAGTTTAAGATGATGTTGTGAAGTAGAATTGGAGTTGTCTTCATTGTTAAACAACCACCACTGCTGATGCAAATCTGACAAACATTTGGGATAATATAAGTACACAACAAAAGTCTTTTTTAGACCTTTTAATGCGGAAATGTTACATATTATATCTTCAATTGGAAAAATAATCATCAATCATAAGTAACATTCCTATATAATGTAACTGTATGCAAGTTAAAAATAATAGAAGATAGGTAATGTGTTTGTCAGCGAGATCAAGGATGTACATTTGCACTGAACTGCTGATATTTTACGGTGCATTGAACAGTGGGGAGAAGATGTTGGAATATGACCTCCAGCTACTCTCTCGTCTAAATGGAACAAAATGTCCAGCTGCCAAGATCTCTCACAAGAAATAACATTAAGCTATAGTTGAAAAAACTATTTGTCCTCTTAAATCTTGCAAGCCACATCACTATTATAAAGTCAGTTTCAGAGTCTCGGTTGCCATTCATTTTTTAAAAAGTTTAAATTAGATACCAAGGATACCACTCCGCTGACTAGAACCTTTAAAAGTGCAAAAATACTTACCAAACTTAAATAAGGAGAACACAGAGTGAGTAATGTCCATGCCTTTCCAGTGACCGCTGATATGAAACACGTGTATTTAACAAAAACTCTCACTCTTTAACCAAATTCATCCCAGTTTTAACCTGGAAACCTTTTGAGCTGCAAATCACTTTAATCCACACGGGGTTGCTTGTAAATTCTTCAGATGTGGCACCTGGCCACATATTTAGCTCAATCTGAGAATTAGATACTGAATTAATTAACTCTCACTAGCCTGGTAAAATATTTTAGCAAAATAAAGTCTTACAGTCAGGTCCAACTAAGTGGACGGATTTTATTATTGTATCGCATTCATGCTTAAACCATTGGGTACTGGACCGGGATAAAACATTTATAGTTTATGCAACAAAAACCTGTCCAGACTTTATGTCCAAATGTCTAATTTAATGCCCAAGAGAGGATCGATATTGAGCTGTTACACGGCAAAGAAATAATCTAAATCATCTGCATCAATTTAACCATCTTCCACACTTATATTTCTCCTTTTAAAATAAGAACTGTTACTGATGCAATCAGTGATGGATCCTGTATCATGTAACCATCAAATCAGGATATTAAAGCCATCATTGCTCACAAAGTGCCACATATCAAACTGACAGTACTAATCTAACATATTCAACCAGAACTTGTCTGGGACAGTTATACATAGCTACGTGCACAGACATGTTGAGGGGCTGTAAAACTGGATAAAAATCCACATATGATGCATGTCAAACAGTAATAAAGGTTTAAATGATATGGCAGTTTATTTTGGTCTAAGTTTTGCAGTTACAGGCTGCTCATAGTTATGCTACTACGGGAAAAAGCCTTGTGCATTTAAACAGTGTACTTAATGGAAGGTAACATCATTGGTCACCTTCTCCGTGTGAGATAATTGCTTTAAAAGGCCCTGCACACTCACAGGTGTTTTAACTGTTCTGGCCAGGTCTGCTTGGTAGAAAAGGTGGGCAGCGTCGTGCTGTATTTACATCAGTTCATGATTATAGGTGTAATTTGTTCCACCCAAACAGTTGCAACAAAGCAAACAAGGGAGTGAGAGAAAGGTCAATTAAGCGCAGTACGTATGCCCAGTCCTGAAGAGAGCTGTATTAGTTTGTTTACCACATGGGAAGTAAAAATACAACAACTGCGCTGTTAAAATCATTCTTGAGTTAGAGCGAGACTATACGTTTTTAAGGAATAAACACTTCTCCTCTCTCAAATGAAAAGTAATTCCTAATGAACAACCCTTGCTCAGTTTAAATCAGTACACTACACTCTGGGGTGAGTTTATGGTGATTAATGTTACCAAACTTTAGATAGCAATGTCCACTACACTGCAACATCAAAGTCCTTTCACTGGCATGATGACTCCTGCAGTTGTACACAACACAGAATTTATATATCCTGTAATATAAGCCACCACTGTTTAGCCAAAGTTACACAGATAATTCACTAGTTTCCTGTGTTCTCTTAGTGCAGTTTAAATGTTCACTTTAGCTATTTTACTAAACATAAGATAGCAACCAGACCTGCATTTCCAGCTCATGTCTGAATGGTTGCAACTCACCAGTGAAGGAAACGAACATTAATAGCCACCACACAGAGTGGCATCCTAAAATAAGATCAAATGTTCCTTTATTGAGGAGAAATTCAAGTCAGACACAGCAGTTTAGGTGAATGTAGTACAACAAGTGAAACAGCTTAACTGCAATGAATCCTTTTAGACAATCTGTGAGCACAAACAAACCCGACAGAAAGCTTCAACTCTTTCTTATAACGCTACATTATTACATTTCCATCCAACATCCTTAAAATAAAGGGAGTAAAACAGGCTTATAACTCCACTAAACACAGGTACTTCAGGTCAGGAGGCAGGTGAGGAGTCGGGAGGGAGGGAGGGAGGAAGGGAGGAAGGAGGGAACAGCGCACGGCAACGGTGTTTACGACAGTTCAACGCCATTTCCGGCGCAAACACACGAAGAGCCAGTGCGACGAAAACATGCGAGGTCAAAAGTTATGGTCCTGACTTTGAACAGACACGGAACCTAACACGCAGACATGGTGGGTCGCAGCTGTCGTTCACGAAGCGTTAGGACAGTCTGAAAAAAATGGCTGCATGATCGGGAGTCAGCCGAAAACCTCCATAAACCATCACTATGTGTTATAATGTGCTAAGCTAAGCTAAGCTGTCTGACCCTGTCTCCCTCTCTCTCTCTCTGTCTGTCTGTCTGTCTGTCTGTCTGCAGGCCAGTTCCATGGTGGCAGTGGGGCTGGCTCTGGCAGCAGCTGGATTTGCAGGTGAGTAACTATAAAAGCTCAGTAAGTTGGTGGATGAGGGAGAGCTTTTTTTTTTAGTGACCAGTCACCTTGACACAGTTCAGAGTTGAGCCTCATGTTACTCATTCAGTGTTTGTATTAGTCTGCAGTGCAGTTTATACATTGGTTATTGCTTTTTAAATATGTATTTGCTTCATATAGGCCTATACGTTTTCAACCAGTACTTAATAGCTGTGTTTAGTTTCACCTGTCTTTGTAGGTTTGTTGTCCTGGATTTTAGCAACTTTAAACCAGAGTCAGATCCCATGTCTGTGATTCTGAAGTTGTCTGAAGTCTGAATATTAGTTTACTGTAAGGAAATGCTTCACTGGACAATAAAAGTCCTACAGTGTTAAGTGCAGGCTAATTGACAATGAAAACATGAAACACGGGAAGTAAACGAAGGGTGGGCAATAATTTAAGGTTATCATGTTGTTTTCTGTTGTTGAACTTAACAATTCAAAGCAAATTGTAAATTCCAGACAAACAAAATGAGTTTATCTAGACTATCTTAGCTCAAGTTTGTGTGTAATCATTTTATATGTGATATATTTTCCTTATAGTGATATAAATATTGGTAAAAATATTCCAAATAATGTTACTATATTAATTTTAAATATATCTGCCTGCCTACTAAACATACAATCCATATCAGTGTTTACATTAAAAAGACAATAGTACAATGCCATAAATATCTGTATCAGATGATACAGATATTTCAGATTTGCTCCTCTTCGTTGTCTCCCAGGTCGCTATGCCATGCAGGCCATTAAACAGATGGAGCCTCAGATGAAACAGGCCCTTCAGAGCTTCCCCAAGACGGTGAGAAGGAAAACATGACACAGCACATTTCTCTCTAAATTAAAGTATGTGTGCTAGATACTGTACCTCTCACTCTGTTCGCTTTATTTTGAATGAATGTTTTTGCCAGTAAGGATCAGTTAGCAGACCCGTCGTGATGAACTGGTAACTGTATATGTTGTTGCAGGCTTTTGGAGGAGGAGGGTACTATAAAGGCGGATTTGACCCAAAGATGAACAAGAGAGAAGCTTGCCTGATTTTGGGTGTCAGGTATGTGAACCCTCACTGGGCAACCATTCCAACAGTTACATGTTACGGTACATCTACGGTCACATTTAGGTCATTCTACATTACAGCCAAGAATTTACTAACCAGTACTATTTGCACTGATTATTGTGATGATAATTAACTGCTGTATGTACCATTGTTCTGTCTTTCAGCCCCACTGCCAACAGGATTAAGATCAGAGAAGCCCACAGAAAACTGATGACCCTGAACCATCCAGACAGAGGTAAGTAGGGCCCCACTGGTTTATATAGATTTTTGTTAGCCACTGTACGTTACAGTAGTGTGATATAAAATATAATAGTGCTCAACAGACTGAGTAAATAAACATTGTTTCTAGAGTTCACTGCATGAATCTGTGTTTGCTCCAGGTGTTAACTATGCTGGTTAGAGAGGACTTGTTACTCAAATGTATTATTTTTTCAGTACATAAATATATAAACTTCCAGATAGAATACAGATAAAGATAAAAAAAGGCAATGGACCAACAGTAAATGTAATGATTTGACTCTTGAACAGGTTTTACAGTCAGTCCTAAAGGGGAAATAATGCATGCAGCATGATCGCAAAAGTCATAGTAATAGTTTAGATCTTAGAGCACAGCAAAATCTCCTGAAGTTAAACTATAATATATGACTGTGTGTGTGACAGGTGGATCTCCCTACATAGCAGCGAAGATAAATGAAGCGAAGGATTTGATGGACGACCAGACAAAGAAATAGAAGACGCTGGACGATGACCTTAATGTGATTCTACGCTGATCTTCTCCATACTGTTGCACTGACTTGAGCAATTACCAGACTTTTCTAACGTATTGTTCTCAAATAAAATCACAATAAAAACGTTAATTGGATTCTCCCCCGTTATTTTTTTGTATTTTAGATTTACGTTTTGTACTTATCTAAAACAGGAACTTCAAATTTAATGACATATTTATTTTTGTGCGAGAGACAGACACAGTTGGGTTTCAGATCTACATGGAAGATCAAGTTTATTTAAGAACTACCTGCATACAAAACATATTGCACATCAACCAACCAGAACGATCCTTTAAAAAAAAAAAAAAACATACTGTAGTTGACCCAGCAAAAACACTTGGGATGTCACAACTCTCAGTAGTCCAAATTGTGATTTGTCTTGAAAGAAAACCCTAGGTAACGCATGTTTTAGTGTCAAGAAAAAGAAGAGCTTCTCTTGTTTTTGTGTGGTTTTTTTGTTTTTTTTAAATACTGTACATTTTTTAAATAAATAAACCAAATAAATCTCCTTCCGTAGTGGAACAGTCGTGACCAGTTTCCAGCCAGTCTGTGGAAGAACCATGAAAATGACATCATTGTCACCTGGGCTTGGTTTTCCAGAAACATCTCAACACCAGGGTAGTCTGGTTCTTACTGCTCAATACAGGATTTTTGCAATAGTGGGCATGTAAACTGGGATAGTAGCTGTATAGACACAGCAAACATCCTTTGAGTCTCTTGATTTAATTGGATTTCTCGGAGGAAACGGTACTCCATATCCGTCTTGAAATATTTGATGAAACTGCTCGATGTTTTGAAATGAGATGTTTCCAGGAAACCCAGCATTGATGGCTACATCTCTGTCCAGCAAAAAAAAACAGTAACAGGCCAGTTTCCAGACTCAACTACAATCAACTTTTTAAACAGAAAAAGTTTATGTTTCAGTGCAAAGAAAACAACTTTTCTATGGTTTGTTTCTTTTCCAGACACGCTGTAATAACATTTCTTCTATGACTTAAGTGGTTGCATATTGAAAAACAGAAAGCAGCTAATGTCAAACTCCTCAACATATATATATAAAGGATAACTTGTCTCATTTTCCCCACAAACATTAAGAATTAACACACCTGATTTTAAAAAGATATGCCTCTGAAATCCTTTCAAGGTCTTTCAGTGTTTGCCTCTACCTGTCTAAAGTGCCATAAGGGTACATATAGACCAAGGAGACAACTCATCTGGTTCATCTGTGGCAGGCGAGTGTGACCAACTAACACAGAATTGAGTGAAAAGATTTCAGATGGTGTGCAGAGCCAGGCAACAACATGTTGAATCTACTCTCAAGGCACAACAGCTGATCACATGTATGTCAAACATACTTGGGTTTTTCCAACAAACCTATCTGCACTGTGGTACTGCTCATGCAGAATGTTAAATTTACAAACTACTTCAGATGCACAAAACATCCTGTGGAAGCATCTTTTTGAGTCCACCTGGCAAAAGGCAGACTTTTTTTTTTTTTCTAAAACCCTGCAATGATATTTTTTTTTACCAATAATTAAAAAAAAGAACCGCTGCATTCATACCACAGTATGGGTTTGAGTGGAATCCCTGTCTGCATTTTATAAATACTGCATCCAGTCCAGCCTCTTCCTGAGCTCTCAATGAAGAGTGGACTGAAAAGTACAGTTAAGTAGATGTCTGTCAGTGTGTGTGTGTGTGTGTGTGTGTGTGTGTGTGTGTGTGTGTGTTTCACTGTCTTTGGCAAGCTCATACAGGAAGAACTATCGTACAAAAACTGTAGTAAAATGAATAGTTGGACTGAACACGAGTGTAAAGGGGAGGTTAAGGGTCAGACCTCTAAAACTTGCGCAGTGGAACAGGTTTCAAATATTTGTAAAGTAAAAAAAGAACAGTGCTTGTTGTATTTATATGTTTAAGGCTGCTCCAGAGACAGGGAGATTCAATCAAGTGCAGCCAAAGAATTGAAAATATTTGAAACCATTTCCTTTGCTCAGGTCTCACTAGGAGAGTCCGTTAACAACGGGTTGCGGGTTAGAGTCCTCCTTGTAGGAGACTTTGGCGGGCCTCTCTGTGGAAGACCTGGGAGCTCTGCTGCCTTCGCTGTCGGCAGCACTGTTGTTGGAACCATTGGTGGTTGCCGGAGCAGACGGCGGGCTGTGCTCAGCAATGGCATCCACCTGACCCTGGACAGAAATGTGGGATGAACAAATAATGAACTTAGAATGTATTCAAACTAATTCACCAAAAAAAAAAAAATCATACAGCTGCATTTACATTCAGAAGTAAATAAATACAGGAGCAGACAGAATTTAAAGAGAAAGAGGAAAGAGAGTTTATTAAAGGTTAACTGTGGTCTGCAAAAAATTTGTAAACACATTTAATTTAAGCACTAACCACATCCTTGGTTTTCTTGGCGTCCTTGGTGGTCTGTCTGCTCTGAGATTCGGCCCTGGATATGTAGTCCGCCACCGTCACTGTACAGACAAGACAACAAAGAAGAGAAGAACAGTGGTTATGACATTGTCTGTTTTCTTTAAATAACAGAAGCCAAAATGCTAACTCTGTCTGGACCCCGTCTGGCAGTATGAAAAGAGGCTTTTCAACAATTTCAGACTCCTCAAAGAGCACTCCGTTGTGCAGTTTACATTCACCACGTACAGTTGACATCCAACACAACATCACAGAGAAGTTAGAGGTCAGGCTTACAATAACACACCGCACAAACCAGGACTGCCATTAGTGTAACAGACAGCCTGACAACATGAAAAACAAACAAGCTGTCGCCTAGTTGTTAGTGAACAAATATTGCGCCTGTGAAATAGTACAAGTGCATGGCACGGCAAACCAGTGTGGACAGTGTAGTCAGTCAACGTCCTATCATTTAGCCAATGAGGCAAGCAACACTCAATAACCACACTGAAGAGATCTGAACGATTTAAATATCTTTATGGTTTAGTATGTAGTCTGTGGCACGCAAACAACCAGGCCTGGAGCACAACCTTTTTAGCCAAGCCATTAGGAGCACTTTTCAGAGGAGGGGATACTGGCAGTTGCCTTAGTTACCTGGCTGCCTCTCCTCAGGCAGGCGGATGCGGCGACGTCGACTACGGTTACGGCGCTGAGGTTTAGCTTCGGGGTCATCTAGGGGTGTTTGGTCATCACAAAGACAGGGATTGGGGGCTTAAATTGCCTTTAAACCAGAGACCTGTATCTGTGCTGCACTGGCTCCTTTTACATTCAAAATGGGAAATAATGCATTGCTGTACACTTTGGACCACTGACAGCTAAAAACAGCACTGTTACCTCTGACAGGCTTTCTTCCTAAGATGCTGTTCTTAAAGCACTGAAGCAGTCTTGTAAAATGATCTTGACTTCCCTACCTGTTCCATTTTCACTCATTGAGGCATTGTCCGACTCGGTCATGCCATCCATCAGTGTAGCGTCCTCGTCCGTTCTGCGTCGTCGAGATCTTCTGCGGCGGTTTGCAGGCAAGTTGGACTCACTAGCATCTGTATCGGCTGTCTGGTCTGTCTCTGTGTTTGTCTCCAAGGCTCCATAGGCATGGTGATCCTCATGGTCCCGAGGCCCTGCTGCAGGTATGTCAGGTTCACAGAAAATAGGTTATACTTACAGTCAAACGAATTGCCAAATGACAAGACTTTTACAAGAGAAAGGTATTTTTATATCTCTCTTTATATCCCCTAAGAGTGAATTTTACCAAAGCTGTTGTTGTATCCTCCTCTTCCGCCTCTTCCCCGTCCGCCAGTCCCTCCTCGGCCTCTGCCGGGTCCAGGCCTCCTTCGACCATCTCTTAGAGGTCGTTGGCCTCTCTCCCTCTCCCTGCAAGTCAGTCAGTCAATCAAAACAAAAACAAAAACAAAAACTCATGCACTAGAACTACAATAAAGATGGTAAAGAACAGCTGGCACCAAGGCAGATGCTATGTTTGTAGCAATAACACAGATTCCACTAAAAACTGAACACAGCTATGCATTTTGTACATCTTTAGGTTTTATAAATACAAAAAAAAAAACTCACCTGTCCTGGTCCTCTCCAGCAAGGGACCAGTCACTGAGCTCATCCCTGCGCTCTGAATCTGTCTCAGAGGCGTTGGACTGTTCTGAGTTGGTGCCTGTGAGAATCAAGCAAACACACGAGAGGAGAGAGAGACAGCCACACAGAAAGGTCAGGACAAATGTTAAAATACTGGGATACAGTTGGCTCCACACAACTACAGATTACCACAGACAACCACATTATCTGGCAGCAAATAAGTTGATTTTTTAATATGTAGTTGTAAAAGGTGCCTACCATATCCAGTGCTGTAGCTGTGGCCTCTGCGCCCACGCCCTCGACTGTTGTAGGAGCGAGTGACGTGTAAAGAGGATGAGGAGGCATTGGCACTACCATCTGTATTATATCCTCCTCCTCCTCCTCCTCTTTCCCCTCTGTCTCCTCTCTCTCTGTCAGCTGATCGGTGGCCCTGCGTGATCTGACGTAACTGTTCATCTATCTGCATCCTCTCCAGGCGAAGCTGCTCAACCTCCTAGAAAAGAAATAGGGGAAATGGTAAGAATAAAGGGAAAGAAAGTAAGACAAAAGCAGAAGCAAAAAAAAAGAAAAAAGAAAATTTTTGTGATTGTAATCTTTCGGAAAATCAAGCAAATCTCTGAGAGATGGTTCATCACTGCATACACAGGCATCATCATCATCATCATACACACATCTACAACACATCCAGTGTGCCTCGTGTTGCTTATTCTGAATCTTGCTAGGCTGCTTCCCTGTGTATAATCCACAATCTGCCTCAGCTCTTCTTCTAGCTGCTGGCCCTCCGAAAGAAGCTCCACCATGTCCTACAGACACACACACACACACACACACACACACACACACACACACAATACAGTGCAAAACAAACACACGCAAAGCACCAACACAACACAAAACATGCAAACAGCACAGGACACACACATACATACATGCAAAGTCCAAAATGTAGAAACAGTGAAATACACAACACAGAGAGACAAGGTGATTATCGCTGAAGATGATCATAAGTTTTAGAAATGTGTTGCCATTCACAATTAACAGTGTATAATGAGAATATAAAAATGACATCAGATAGCAGATATTCACACCAGGAAACTGTTTACTAGAGCTGGTATGAACTATATGTTCAGCTCCATGCACTCCTCTGCTTATGTGGTAGTTTTTTTTCCTCACACATTTCCTTCTTACTGTGATTTATGCGTTACAGGGACCATTAAATTTTTTTTCCCCCAAACAAATTTTTTTTTGCCAATCCAATACTTCTATTTTCCCAAATAATACAGGTGCATCATTCACACTTCAAGTACATTAAAGTTATTAAAATCAATCCAGTGTGTATGTTTGACAACTGAATAGCTCATCCTTGCATTAAGAATAAAAATGCATTCTAGCTGTTCTCTAATGTTTATTTATTTTTAACAAAATAAAAAACCCAGGATGTAATCTTGTTGGCCATGTCACTATCTCGAGAGAATTTCCCTCTCCTTTTAAAAGTGTGCTCCAGCAATTAATTCACACCTTTAATTGTGCAAACGGTAAAATGTTTCACCACTAATGTGTCTTCATCAGAGCCAAAAAATGTCACCCAGTGTTGTATCGGTGCAGCCTTTGCACAAGTTACCTGTATAAACTGTATTCCATTCAGTGTTTATTTCTGTGTATAGTATTTAGTTCTGTATCATTTCTGCTGATTACATTAATGAATTGCTCTTGTTGGCTTTTGCTGCAGTGGCATGGTCAGTGTGTCTGTTGTCTCTCCACTGCTGTCTGTCTCTCCTCTGAGCAGGGGTTGCCACTCCCTCCCACGGTATTGCTCTATGTGGTTTTGCTGCCCCTGCAGCTCAGTGGAGTGGAGGAAAGACAGACAGCAGAGAGCTGATGACAGCTGCTGTGCATGAAAGCTTTGTGAGTACAAACACCTGTGTGACAGCTGACGTAAAACAAAGGATTGGATCTGGCTCAATAAAGCCGATAGATCAGTTAAAAAATGCCTTGATTGGCTCCAGTACCAATCCCATATCACTTTATTTGAGTACATGCACAGCACAAAGACAAAGCAGTGTTACTGTTTAGACTTAAGCAAAGCTTAAAGCACTGTGAGATGCTGGTATACATGCACTCCATACTGCCAACTGAATGAAATACTCGTCTGCCAGGAGATGCATTAAGAGGCTGCCTGAAGGAGGCTGTAACTTGAAGCTGTGGCACTGAGTGAAGGCAAACAATTGGCAAAAACATACACAAGCAAACCTTTTTTCCTAATTCGGCACTCACACACACCCGTATACATCGGCATCCTTACATTGAGGTAAGAGATGTGGTATTCCAGCAGGACCTGGACATTGCCAATACTTTCCTTAGTACCGACAAAGGTGAATGGGACCATTCCCTGTGTCAACAAAACACAAAAACACAACACATATGTTAGTATGGGACTGACTGGACCAAGTAGAAAGAAAGTGTGTACATCATTTGTAGAGCAACCAAAACTTTGGACACTTCAGTAGCAGTAAAAATGTGGCAGTAGCAGGCTTACTTCCTGTCGGGGCTGCTTGGTGTCATTGTCTCCTTCTATCCTGACCCTCACCACACCAGACTTGTCCACAATCTCCTGGATGACCTTACCGTTCTTACCAATCACTTTGCCTAGGGACAGAAAGCAGGGAAAAGATAAGAATGCAACTAGTAACCACGAAACACAGCTGCAAGCCAAAAAGATGATGTGACTGCCCCTAAAACAGAAGTTTGGGGGATTTCAAAGCTTAGGCAGTAAATGTGTGTATCTACATACCAACAAGGTTCCTGGGCACCTGGACAGAGTCCTCCAGAAACTCCAGATAGTTCCTGGCCTTCTTCACTGCCTCTGCTGACTGAAAAGACAACACAGGGTTAATTAATCTGTTATATGTACAACTCTAGAGCTGTAAAAGTGTCACCATGCACATAATGTGGAACCAAAGTTAACAAGCTTGAGTTCCGCCCAGAAGGTTTTCACTTCTTAAAATAAAATGCCCTTTAAATCTGTTGTTTGGGAACAATGTGGGTTCCCTGTCAGCTACAACAGCAACAGAGAGAGTAATGGATAAGACAACAACGATTTGTCAACTAACTAATTGAATCACTCTTCCTAATGCACACGTTTGTTTTCAGTTTCAGTTTTATAGCCAATTGTATTCTGGGGATGTATTCTGTGTTCACACAGTGTAATACAGCAATGTTTGAAATGTTCTTTTTTTATAATGAAAATAGTATACAAAAGTTGCCAGTGGACAAAATGCTACCTCAGTCCCCGGCAAAAGGATTTTGTCTGTCTTTATCCAAAAAAAAATACACTGAACCGTGGCAACAGGGTATGAACCAAACCATGACTTCTGAGAAGTGTTACACCCCTAACTAACACAAATGCACAGTAAATACAACATACAATTAGCACAGTCAGCTCCCGGACTTAATAACAATCATAACAAAATAATGGTTAAATCCTCAGACACAAACACAAAATACACCCCTTCTTGTTTCAGTATAGTGTCCACAATGATTCTCCAAAACCTTTTTTTTTTTTTTTTTTTTTTTTACAGACTTGTTCATTTGTTCTTTTCCCTTCCATTATTGAAACAATCATACCTCTCCATAAATCCTGAAAGTGCCAGTCTCCTCATCCAGCTCAATGGCAGTGACACCTGCAACCTTCCGTGCTTGCTGGATGTTGTTGCCATGGCTGCCAATGGCCAAGCCCATCAGATCCGGTCTCACCATGAACTCCTCCTGGAAGGATGACACCAGCTGCCTAGAGCTCTACACAAACACAAGAGCAAAGTTTAATTTTTTATTTTTTTCTTTTTTACTTTTTAACTTTTTATTAGTTAATATTGCAAAAAGTTTTGGTTTTAATCAATTCTCAATCCGACAAACCTCATTTTTCTAAAGCCAAAACTGCAAGATGTTAAAAGTTTTTAAAATTTGCTCTAAATAAGTGTTAAAAATGTTACTAATCTTAAAAATAGTGGTGAGAGGAAAAGTAAATCGCTTATGGTTTCTTTTCTATTTACCTCCCTTTAGAGTATTAGTGGTATTTCGGTAAAACTAGCCCATGAGAATATTCTTACCAACTCCTTTACCATTACTTTTCGTTTTTCATCTGGGGTCTAAGCATTAAACCCTGTTACCTGTTACCTGTTCTGTATAAATTTAAATTATTAAAATATAAGTGGTACTCCAAAATACACTGACTGCTACAGGCTAGGTATGAGCAACAAGTGCTTTTCTTTTCTTTGTCTTCAGTGTTGTTTTAGGTAACTTCATATTAGTGCTGGGCTACCACACAAACATTTTTATCATGGTAAGTTTCTGGTGCAGTTTCATGGAATATCATAGTATTTTAAAATAGTACATTATAAACTGACATAACATACTCAAAGTATTTAAGTATTCAAAGACTCAAATTAATTAACAAAAATGTGCGTTGTTAATTGTGTTATGAAGTTATCATTGTTAGTAAGAAGAGTATGCAGTTAATAGGGCTCACTCAAACACTACACTGCTTGCCCAGACCGCAGCGCTCTTTGCAGCAGAAACAACACTGCCGCCTATTGAGGAGTTACAACAGCTGTTCCAGCTATACGACGTCATACTGGAGTATACAGCTTCATTCAGTATATTGAACCAGCTCTACTTCAGCTTCCTATGAGACCTCCAGGTCACCACAGTGACTTAACCACGCCAGTCTTGTTTCCAACTGACCTCCAGGTGTTTTGTGGCCTCGTGGTTGCGTGACATTAACAGCAGCTTGGTCCTGATGCTGCGCAGGTGCATGTCACTTAGCAGAGACACGCGCTTCACTGTCGTCTCATTCATGGACTACACACACGCACACACACAGGAAATAAAAAGAAAGAATAAGTCAAGCTTCTTGCTGAGTCATTCACAATACAAACATACTGAGCAGGACAAAGTTGCAACATATCATGTGGTAGTGTAGGTGTTACCATAAATAATCAAATGTCACCACAGAGTTACAATAAGGCAGTTACCACAATCACTAGTTGGCTGGTCTCGGGGCAATATGAGATGCGACAGGCTCCCACAGCTTTCTTAAAGTCCTTATGGGCATTCTCATTCTGGCTCCTGTAATATGAGAAAGAAATATCAATTCAAACTTCCGAACTCCTAATGTAAACAAATGTACCCCTATCTGACATGACAGGAGATTGAAATTGAAAGAAATCTTAAGAGCAGTGCAAGACAATACAGACAATATGTTACACCTACAAAAAACAATCTACTACATATATGCATGTTATTGTTAACTGTGAAGAGAACAAGTTAAAGTTTTTTAAAGTGGGGTTGTATGAGGAATTTATCCGTAGTCAGTGTATTACCTACAGTAGCTGGCAGTCGGCCACCCCAGTTTGGAGAAGCAGACATGAGTACTGGCACAGAAGCTAAGGAATGTGCTGCTGTGGACGGGGGGGGGGCAGCAGCAACTATGGTTCGTCATACAACCCCATGTCAATAACTCAAAATTATCCCTTTAAGCTTTGTCCCTCCTGAATGCTGTTAGTTTAAAGCTGCTGTACATACGCTTCTTGTAGATCTTGAGGAACAGGGACAGTGCACTTGTGAAAGGAGTTCTTGGTGATGGCCTTGTTAGGGTTGACTGGACGCAGACGCTCAAAGGTCACAATCTCATTGTAAGTGGCGTCGCAGGCGGCGTACTCTATCACGTAGAACTGAAAAGACAGGCAGGTTCAGTGTATGAAATAAAAGGAACCGACAATAAAATGTATATATTTTATAAGGATGCACCGATACTATACTCATTTACTCGTACTTGTAATCATAAAACTACTCCGATAACACTTTTTACGGGAGCGTGACGTTAGAAGCCGTGTGGAGATACAGTATTTTAAGCACCTTTACAAGGAGCAACATTTAATCTGTTACGGTCAGAAAGTGAGGAACATCTGCTGAAAATAAAACATGTTTTCGAAGTCAATGTTAGAATTGTAGTGGTGTTATTACGTACTCAAACTGGTACTCGGTATCAGCAAGTAACCAAATGTAAGTACTTGTAACTGGCCGGAAAAGAAATGGTACTGGTGCATCCCTAGAATTTTAGCCTCTTGATTATAAAGCAAGTGAAAAACAGGTTTTAACTAGCACTTTAATAAATTCTACTATGCTACACTGCTGTTTACCAGACATAGATAGATACAATAGAGTATCAGTAAGAATTTTTATGTAAATATTGAGAGTATAGTAAAGAAATGTATCTTCAAAAAAAGGAACAAGACTCACATCTCCCTTCATCATGCGGACTTTCGCCAGCCACCAACCACAAGGCTCCTGGTCATTGGCTCTGGACAAGATCTGATGAGAGATTAAGACCACGACAGAGTGAGACGGAGACGGATAAAGAGGGAAACCAGGAAAGAAAAGAAGTCTATATGTGTGTCTTAATTACTAATCAGAGTGAAAAGATACATTTCCCCAATGGGATAAATAAAGTAAGTAATTATAGTCCTCCTCACCTCCACCTCCTCGCCCTCTCCAATCTCCTTCTTGCCGTCAGCGGGCGGTGGCATCCGGACATCGTTGAACGGCACCTGGCGTTCTGGCTGCCAACTGAACATAAGACATGGTAATTTCTCACCTTCTTTTAACATAGTTACACTACATTGGTCTTCAAATTCTGAACTGTATGTGTTTTGTAAAGCAGCTGGAATACAGGAGAAAGAGAGAAACTCACTTGTTCTCAAAGGCAATGGAGAGAGAGTCATCGTGGATATCTTTGACAAAGCCCTGCAGGACAGACAGACAGACAGACAGACAGACAGGACAGGACAGGACAGGACAGGACAGGGGTAAGCAAGCACATACGAAACTTGAAACTGACTCAAATGAAGTGCCAACTATTTATGTTACACAGACTGTACAGGACAGAAAGCAAAGAGCTGGCTTTGATTCTTTAAGCAAGCTCTCTCCTTTGTAAAAAAAAAAATATTAAAATATTTAAAAAAAAGGCACAGATTACAGGCACATGGTTTTAACGTAGAGGAGCTCAATTAGTTAGTTTGAGTACTGCAATGTTAAGTGTATGTTAATACATTAATAATATGTCATGTGCATTAATAAATAATAGCAGCACTGGTCAAAGCAAGACTAAAGTTCCCAACTAAGACTATAAACACAACAAGTTCTTTGATTATTCTGAGTAAAGAGACATTTTTCTGGGAAACAGACATCGCATTGTTTTCACGTCACTTATAATGCTTTTGGGAATCAAACACAAAACTCCATTCAACCCCATTGTTTTGGTTTGGCAGAGTCCCAGCGGCTGACATCTTAAAAATCTGGACAAATTAAACCTAATGTCTCTGTATGACTAGACATTTTATGTGAAATAAAACATAACGCAAATATTTAAAAGCCATTACGCTATGTCAATTTGTCACTGTAGAAGTCTGTCCTCTTGTCCTGAAGCCTTAGCCCAGCACACAAGTCTGTCTAAGTGGATTTACAGAGGTTGAAAACACATCTGGGCTCTCCTCACAGGGACCCATTAGTCAATGTAAAATAGTTTGTCTTATTACAGAGCTCCCTGTCAGCTCAGTCACGCAGAAAAAAGCAGCGATTTAATCAGGAAACAGGAAAGACAACATCGGGACAAGAGAAACATTAACATTACTCCTAATGCAAGTGCAAAATATGGTTGAGTGTGAAGCTTAATAGTAAACTAATAAACTGATATTAACAGTAAATTGAATATCTTTAGGGTCTGAACTAACTTAGTCAGACAAAACATGCGATTTAGTAAGAGGTTGGAGAAATTGTAAAGGGCATATTATAATATTTAACAGGAAAAAAAACAATAAAAACATTAGACGCAGCCCTAGTCTATTATCTTACGCACATAAATACACTTCAAGCCACTTGGCCGGTTAAATCACATTTTAATTGAACCATAAAATCACAAAGCCGTAGTCCCAAGAGCCAGCTGACGAGCAGGGAAACTTAACAAAGTGACTCAAGAAACCAGGGCTGGGGGGGTTGTTAGACAGACAAGAGACATGCAGCGAGGAGTCGAGGGTATCAAATAGTAGTAAAGGAGACATCTGAGGAATGGAGGTGAGGCCAGGGGGAGAGGAAGAGGAAGAGGAGGAGGAGGAGGAGGAGATGGGAGGAGAGTAGCTAGGGACTGTTACAGGCAGCATGTCTACAAATAGCATTTAAGTCCTACAGTATCAGTGACCCACTCCTGACAGGCCAGCTGGTCGGGGATTGACAAGGAACAACTGGCTCACACACACACACACACACACACACACACACACACACACACACACACACACACACAACATAGCTTCGGCATGATGAAGTATCAAATAATAAAGACAAGCTCAATGAGAGCTCAAAATCACCGCCACGGAGTCTACAACACTTTTATTAAACAACACGAAGAGGACAGTGTGTGTGTGTGTGTGTGTGTGTGTGTGTGTGTGTGTGTGTGTGTGAGGGTTTCTTACAGCTCTGATAAAAACCCGAATATATATATATATATATATAACACAAGAAGTTACAAATAACAAACATAAACACCAAACAAACTTCACTTGAATCTCTTTTTTTTTTTTCGACGTCAACAGTTGAGCTAACTTTTAGCTCGAGGAAGCTGCAGCCGAAAACGTCAAAAACAATAAATAACAACACCTATCGGGTTGTTTACGAACACGTAGACTCACGTTACAACTGATGGGATCGTGTGTTATCGCTCTGTGAGTCTAAAGAAACGTCGTTAAACTATAAAAAAAGAAAAAAAAAAGAAAAAAGCAGCCGACGACGACTTGCGAGCGATGCTAGCTTAGCGTGCTAATTCCGTGCTAGCGTTGCTCGTAGAAGCTAATAAAAAGCATTTAGGTGGTTCAGAGCGAGTCTGAAACGGCCTCCGTGGGTCCATGAGGACTCCAGCGACCTTATTCCACCGTGTGAGCAGGTATCGTGTCTACTGGCGGCGTTTACAAGCCGGTATTTACCTTGTAATAAGCCCCGTTGGAGCCACGGACCTCCACCGCCAGTTCTTCCATATTGGACACGCAAAGGATGCTGGGACGACAGGTGCCGCTCCATGGTTGGTAAACACCAGGGCCGGCCCCAGACTGCAAGGGGGGGGGGCCCGAAGCACAGTTAGATTTTGGGGCCCTTTGTTACTGCCAATAATAGTGATTATTGATATCATTCAGTTCAATTCGGTTTTATTTGTATAGCGCCAATTTCATAACAGAAGTTATCTCAGGACTCTTTTCAAATAGAGAACTCTTTAAAACATTAATTACAGAGACACAACAGTTCCACCGTGAGCGAGACCTTGGCGACAAGGGCAAGGAAACACTGCCTGAAGCCTTAGCCCAGCACACAAGTCTGTCTAAGTGGATTTACAGAGGTTGAAAACACATCTGGGCTCTCCTCACAGGGACCCATTAGTCAATGTAAAATAGTTTGTCTTATTACAGAGCTCCCTGTCAGCTCAGTCACGCAGAAAAAAGCAGCGATTTAATCAGGAAACAGGAAAGACAACATCGGGAAGAGAAATATTAACATTACTCCTAATGCAAGTGCAAAATATGGTTGAGTGTGAAGCTTAATAGTAAACTAATAAACTGATATTAACAGTAAATTGAATATCTTTAGGGTCTGAACTAACTTAGTCAGACAAAACATGCGATTTAGTAAGAGGTTGGAGAAATTGTAAAGGGCATATTATAATATTTAACAGGAAAAAAAACAATCAACCATTATAAAAACATTAGACGCAGCCCTAGTCTATTATCTTACGCACATAAATACACTTCAAGGTCTTGTGTCATTAAAGCCACTTGGCCGGTTATTTACAGAGACCCAACAGTACCACCATGAGCAAGCACTTGGCGACAAGGGCAAGGAAAAACTGCCTGTTAAAAGGCAGAAACCTAGGACAGATCCTCCGGCTCGAGGTGGGTGGGCGTCTGTCTCGACCAGTTGGGGTGAGAGAGAGAGAGAGAGACAGACAGACAGACAGGTGCACAGCAAAAAGGACAGAAAACCACAGCAAAAACATGCTACTGAACTGTGTTGCACTGACACTGGCCATGTGTCAACACTGGAAAAATGCTTACTTCCTCCTTTTACGGTAAAAAAAAATGATTTTCTGTTTGAGTGGATAGAAGAACTGGAATTTTTATTAAATAATGTTTTCATGGTGGTTAGAAAAAAAGACACCTACTATAAATATACTTATTCTACTCTGTCATTACGAATACACTTGTAAAACTAAATGTGAGAACTTTTTGTTGTAGTCAGATTGTAATCCACTGTGATTAATGCCATGGAAGCAGACACCAGATTTGCAAATTTACAGAAAAATCTTTCAATTAATATTTAGTAAAGTCAGCAACTCTCCCTACTATACATAAAACCTTAAAAAGCAGCCCGGCATGTTTTACCCATCTATGGTTTTTAATCTGAAATGGTAGCAAATTCAGCTACAAGAGCAGCCTGGGGTTGATTAACACTTAATATTCAAAATTATATAGTACTAAGTGGGATACCGAATGTCATCTAGGCCAATTAAAAGTAACAAAATAAACTAATCGTTTACTGTAAACACAATCTGCTTTATTATTATTTTTTTAAATAAACTGCAACACCAAATGTACAAAAACAGACAGCATTAAATAAAACAAATTAAAAAAATATCAGACAATACTTTAATACTTAAATAATGATGTAAATCAACAGGCACCTAAAACAAGGTAACACAAATGGTAAATATAATTTGCATATAATTTATTTTTCGAATATGTGAGCCAGCTCCGCTTTACTTTTTCCACATTTACTAGGTGTCTGTATGTGTAATGTTAGTGGAAGCTTCGGCCATCGTGTCTTTTTGGGAATGTGAATGTGTCCTTTTATAGGCAGTGGCCCTCTAAACACACACTGTTACTGCTCTCTGGGGGGGCTCATACACGTGTGACTCGTTCACACACTTAAAATAAATCAATACATCAATAATCTGACTCCTTTGTTTACACTTGTTTTAATCAGAATCGAGGTTTATTGCCAAGTTTCACCGTACAAGGAATTTGCTTTTGGTAAGTTGGTGTGTAACAGTTGTGCAGAGATGATTATAAATAAAGATTAAACAGATAGAGATAATAAAAGGAGCCAATGTGTGCATATATAAGGAATTAATATGTACAATGTGGTCGGATACTTACATAAACAAGCGAAGAACTGGACAGAAATGTGCAAAAGAAAAACAACAACAACCTGGGAATCTGCAAGTTAGCACTAACTGTGACATTTATGTATTTATTTTACCTTTATTTTATCAGGAAGTCCCGTTGAGATAAAAACATCTGGCCAAGGTCGCAGCCGGTACAAATAACAGCATATTAAAATACAACATATACAACATAATATACAGAAAGATGCACAATAAAACACAAACTATTCAAACACAATGGCTTCTCAAGAAAAACAACCACATGCCTCCGTCACCACATTCTTCTTAATGATCTTTTAAATTCATCAATGGATATAACTGTGTCTAATTTGAGATCTTTTTGCAGATTATTCCGTGCCCCAAGGTCTTCCCCAGATCTGTCAAAACCCAAAGGTACATTAAAAAGTAACCACTTGGAAAAACATAGCTGGTAAGTACCAGAGCTGAGACGGAGCAGGTTACAGATATATATATATATATATACAATGTGCAAAGATAAAATCAGAGGACAGTGCATTAATGTAACACATATATTCAGGGGGGGTCAGTGGGGGTCCCGGGTCTTGTTGAGCTGCAGATGGGAAAAAACTGTTCCTGTGGCAGGAAGTTTTGGTCCTGATGGACTGCAGCCTCCTGCCAAAGGGAGAGTGACTGAAAGAGTATGTGTCCAGGGTGGGAGGGGTCAGCCACAAAGGAAGAGTAATAAAGGTTAAGTCCAATCAATAAACATATTGATCAGTTCACAATCTGCTAGTATCACAGTGGTGGAAAGTAACAAAGTGTACATGTACTCAAGTATTGTTATATTTTCTGCTCCACTACAATTCAGAGGCAAATATTGTATTTGACATTTAACTGATGATGTATAATTATAGATTAATATAAGACTTTATTACTGATGTAAACAATCTGAGGGCTTCCTCTATCACTGGTAACTAAGTACATCTACTCAATTATTGTACACAACTAATTACTTTTATTACTTTTATCCTACTTATAGGCTATATTTCAGAAGCAAATGTTTTTATCCCACTAAACTAGTAGTAACTTTGCTCTTTGCATTGAGATTATCCATACAGAATATCATCTTATAAATAGAATATGGGGCACAGTTTAAAGACATTAAGATAAGTAAACATACAAACAAACATTTTTATACCAAAAATATGATATATATAATATGTTTCTTTATATATACAATTTATTTAAGCGTACAACTGATGTATACTGTCTACATACATAGTAAAATAACCTAGAATTGGAAAACAGTATATACATTTAGAAGAAAGGGAGGACCAAATTACAAATGACAGACTATGTTAAAGTGCACCAGTCAGTCATAAATGTTGCAAATTAAGAGCATATAAATATAAGAGAGTATAAATGGAGGGAGAAAATGAATGAATTGTATAAAGGGTGAATCTGCAAGTAGCAGATGGGAGTCAACAGCAGTGTGTTTAGTTTGAGGTGGATGATAAACAGAACATGATAATGATAACTGTCAGGTAGAAATAAGTTGTACAGACTGGTAGCTACTGCAAAGAAGCATCTCCTTTGGACATTTGGTGGTATCAGCCAGACGGTGTGTTTGGTAGTCGTTCCGAAAAGTATGAAGGTGGCTGTGAGGTACAGTGTTGTCCATGATGCTCTATAACTACCTAACAGTATG
The DNA here is from genome assembly GCF_905237075.1 of Dicentrarchus labrax. NCBI lineage: Eukaryota > Metazoa > Chordata > Actinopteri > Moronidae > Dicentrarchus > Dicentrarchus labrax. The sequence goes on from NW_026136718.1 coordinate 5,815,699, forward strand.
TAAGATAGTTCAAATGGTCTCCCTCTTGACCAGCTACAACATTAAAACACTGTTTTCACATAAATGTATCATTAATAATAATATAACCATATAATATATAGTAGTAGAGGTAACGTAAGAAGTACTTTTGACTTGAAACTTTTGATACTTGTGCTTGTGATGAGTGTTTTTACACTAAATATTACAGTAGTTTTACTTTTTCTTAAGTAAAGGGTTGAAAGACTTATTTCACCACTGGCTGGAGCAGTCAGTTAACAATAGTTATACTTTTTTTTTTACCATATTAGAAGGATTATCGCAGGATATTACTTTTTTCAGCTGGAAGGCCACTTGTTTTAAATTACTTTAAATCACATGTACATGCCACACAGTCCTAATGGCCGCACATTTCTTACAAAGTGCCTCTAAGAAAATGTCATAGTAAGCATACTTTCTTTTCTAAAAATGTAATTCCAAACTTTTGTTTTTTATTTTTCATTTTAAAAACGCATTTTGTCTCAACAAAACCTTGGTTTCTCCACCTATATTAAACATTTTCAGTCAAGGTTTAGTCACTTTCAAACTTAAGTCATGAATACATATCTCCAGGGGGTTAAACCTCCTATTACATGACACAGTGAGCAGCGGGGGGAATATAGAGGAAGCATCCTTCATTCTGTTCTGATGAAGCAAACTTCATGTTGTGTTTACCTCACTTAAGTGAAGAGTTCTGGTCGCTCTGCTCTGTTTTACAGGCGTGGAGTCGGTCCAGTGAATTCCTGCACGGCCAGTAAATGCAAGTCAGTTCAAAGTCATACTGAAAGATGACATTTGTCCAGTGGTTCAGTTCTGTCCTGATGAGCGTTCAGTCTTCCAGAATGATAGCAACTGTGTTCACATGGCAACAGTAAGGACACTGAATGGACTAATGAGCATAAAAACAGTAGAAAACCCTGCAGATGTGAAGCAAAGATGATCAATAAAATGAGAGATTTTTAAGAACAACCTTCATAAGAACATTAAGTTATTTTTTTCCCCATCTTTCCAGTCCAGTTTCAGACACTCGTGGCTTCTGGACCGGGACTATCTGGGACTCACTTGAACTGTTGTAGGATCTTGTGCTAAAAAAAAAGGCTTATTGAGACTCTTAATTTTGATGTTCCTGTTATTATGTGACTGACATGTACTGTAGATCTGGATGTAATGCAATAAAATGGATAATCACAACACTCACCCTTGTTTATGGTGAATTAAAACCAGTTAAATGTGTTATTCTAATTCAAGGTAAACTGTTACAGTATTCTTAAGTTCCCCCCCGGCTTCCTGAGTGTGCAGTAGTAATGTCATATACTGTGTTGCTTTTTTATTTTCTGGAGCTAGGTCCTCTTCTATATACAATCAAAATGTACCAGTTGGAGTAGTTTACCAATGGAATTATCATATGTGGCTCATTTCACATCATTCTAGCAGAGCTATTCATTTATTTACAGAGGAAATAATTTCGTACAGAGTGAAAGCTGTGAAATACAAAGCAACCATCTCCAAGGCTCAAATGTGACAAAATATCAAATCTTTCAAGGCCAAAAGTACACGACTGAAAATATCTCCAGCTTGTGATTCCAACATGATTTGATCCTTCATCCATTCATCGATGCAGTTCATGAATAGTTGGAGGTAGAGGCTTGTCAGAAACAGTTTGTTTAGCCAGGTGGATAGTTCATTCACATTCACAAATTCTTGGACTGGCTGCATTAAGATAGACACACATAGAGTGTAGTAGTCAGTCAGACAGGGAGCAGGTGCTGGCTCGTCTTTTAGAAACAACCACTGTGACACCTAGTGGCCAATGGTTAACCTCCTGGGGACTGTTACTCCCGTGTATCAGATATTTATTCAGATTTGGCACCACCATGAGACTGCACCAGAGATGTACTACACAGCTCAATGGAAAAATTTACTTCAAAGGGGTATCAGTGCCAAATCAAGCCAAACCCAAAACACAATATACTGTTATTTTCCATTTATTATTACAGGAAATCATCTGAGCAATTTTGAATTTGGTAACGTGTCAAGTTGTGTTAGGGAGCTGTGATATAAAAGCTGATCAGTTTTAAGTTGTCATCAGTTTGGAAGTTGCTCTGACTTCTGCATGGTCATAAAATTAAAATGATCTCTCACAACAAAATGCTGGAGACTGGAGAGAAGTTTTCAAAAAGAAAGTCGCCCCCAGAACACCAGGATTCAAAACAAATGACTGGAAGCAGCTACCACTCCCACATTAGACAGATCTTTAAATGCACAGATTAAGACTAAATCTATTATCTTATCCTTGCTGGTTCTGTAAAAGGTAGCAGTAAATGTCTTTATTTTCAATTGTGACCCACTAATTGATTTTCATCTATAGGCAAACCCCCTCAAGTAATTTATGTGAATATACCGGTAATTTATATAGTTAAAACATACTGGCTGGACCTTTCGGTAAGTAATTCTCTGAAGGTGTTACATTCATCAGGTATGATAGTAGATACTTGTTGTTTCGTCTTCTTTTTGTTCTTTTTGTTAATATGAAGACAAAAATTATAATTTGCTACAAAGTAGGCATACAACGTCATCGTCATGTTATCATTTACAACATGATAGCCAAACATTTACCATGAAGTGTCCATTATAATACTTGGACTTTATTCCACAGCGACCCCCTCGAAGAGCTATATGGACACTACAGTTGTTACAAAGTGGATATCAACACTTATTGCTATGTAACTGAAATCAAACTGTATAGTTTAATTAGGAAGAAAATAATACGTAGATGTATAATTTAATAAAGACATATGTAAATGAGCAACCAAGAACAATATGGTCAATATTCAAAAGCTACCTAAAAGTGGCCATTATTATGAACAAAAAAATATATCACTTTGTTTAAGTGCTACTGCACAGCATTTAATCATGTAGATTAACATATAAGATATATTGTGATTGACATCTGACAGGAAATTGTTGACATGTAATGAACATTTTCATTGTTTTTTACTGATTTACTGCAGTGGCTGTGGATCCCTGTCTTTCTCATTTAACACAAGTATAAGGTTCAGGAATAAGCATGTAAAAAGCTTAAAAACAGGAAGAGAAAAAAATGAAAAATACGTATCTCTAGGGATGTTTTAAGGCATCTTTTGATGCATTCTGAAAGTGATGAGGCAGAGATGAAGACGGCGTGTTCCTGCAGTGTTTGTACTGTGTGTAATTCAGTGTATGTGTGCAGCTCTGTGGTGAAAATATTCTGCTTGGTCTGAAGACATTACCACAGACCCTCACAGTCTGGCTGATAGTCTGTTCTCACGTTCTGATTTAAACCAGTTTACCAATTCCATTATGCTAAGCCCGAACACTGGTTGGGAAATGATGAACGATTATGTGAAACACATAATCTCCCTGCTGCACCATCATTGCAATATGACAGCCAAATTTCATTCATCCTATCCAATTTCTTCCTTATTTAAGGAAAGAAAATTACTGGTCCCAGTAATCAGATATGTAGCGAGGCTGTGTGCAAGAGTTAAGCCCACTCCCATTAGGCTTTCTGCCTTGCTCCTGCTGTAGTCAAATACATGCACACACACACACACACACACACACACACACACACAGGAAGACAGATACACATGTTCCACATGTCTGACCCTCCTCAGTTCTCACATCCCCTTTCACCCGTTTCAAGGACTATTATTTGGCCTTGATATATTCTCTACAACATCATCCGTTAGCGATGCCAGTTTGAAACACAGTGTCCCTTAAGTGGTTTAGAGAGCTGCAGACAGGCAGTTCTCCCGCACACACACACTTCAAACTCTTTCCTCCTCTTCTGAAAAAGGCCCACACAAATGTTCTTTTCCCAAACAACAACATCAATTTTTAAATTAGGCTAAATTAGATAAGAATGCAATTTTTGTCTTTTTGTCTGTGATTATCCTCTGACAAAAATCAAATGTAATGACGACATTATTTGGCACCAATAGTTCTCTTTCTCCTTCTATCTCTGTGGAGCAAAATCACCTGCTACATTAAACACCATGTAATTTATTGCTAATACACTCTGGATATCATAGGCTCTTAGAGAGCTCCAGTGTCACAAACAGAGAGAGGTGTATTGAGCCTATGACTGTTTGTTCTCCTCCACACATGTCCAATTTCTCTCTCCAATCGGGAATGCATTATAGGTGTAATTGAAAATTAGTAGTACATCTTTTCTCTCTTTTTTTCAGGGGGTAATTTATCAGGCTTCATTGTTCCTGTGTGACACCTCCAGGGCCTGTTTCTAACAAGGAGCCTGGAGCACCGAGAGGCTTTCTGCTTGCCCAGGCCCCGCAGCGCTTTCTCTGCTTTGTCACTAATTGTGGCCTCCTCTCCACTGAATTGTGATTCGGGTAAAAGAGCTTGTTGGCTCGATGCAATGAAGCTGCCGGTGACGCTCTCACCATTATCAAAGATACTCTTGATCTTTTCAAAAGCAGGAAATAGATTTTTTCCCCAGCCCCTGTTCAATCACACAGGGGGTTGAGGGGTGGGGGGAGGGGGGTGGGGGAGAAAAAAAGTAATTTGCAATGCGTCCATTAGTTCTTCATTAAAGCAAGATTAAATTGCACCTCAAATCACATCTGCCTTTTCTAGAGTAAAGGGTGACAGTTTTAGGGCCAAAACTAATTACTAGTGCCAATGAATGAGAGAGGAAAACAGGGCTGTTTTTACATGAGATAGTGTGGCCTGTCATTATATTCAGACTAATTCCACTCTGCCTGCTCTCTTAATGAGACCAGAACGTCCTCACATCTCTCTCTTTCTCTGTATCTGTATCTGCCCGCGCTCCAAATGTATAATTTTGATAGCACTTGGAGTTTGCATTAATTAATTTTTCTGCGAGACCTGCTACAAGTGCCAAATCTGTGATGTTCTGAATTATCATTTAGAGAGAAAGAAAAGACAGACAGACAGACAGACAGACAGACAGACAGACAGGGCCAAAGACAAAGACAGACAGTTGGTGAAACACTGAAGGAGGAGAATCAAATTGAGACAAACTGCAAATACGAACTTTGCTGCAGTTCTTCATCTTCTTCTTCGTTTGCTAGCGATAAGTTGTCATTTAAAGTTACTGTTTGTCCTGTGATGTTATAAGTGAGTTAAAAATTGTAATGTTTGGTGTCTTGAGTAAAAACACAAACTTTGTGGCAGATGACAAAACAAAAAGTAAATCATCATCTTGCATTGTACAGTATGAATGTAGGATTTTCTGTAGTAACTCTAGACTATACTAATGTTATAGAAAATGAAAGAAATTCTTACTCTGCACCAATTTCAGATACTTCTGTGTTAATTGCACACTGCTATTTACATCATCTTTGAGGAAATTACCATTGCATACTCTGTTTTGTGTTAATTATAGTTTTGCAGCATCACTTGAGTAGCCATTTTATTTGCAACAATGATTAAAATTCAGTGATGAACATGTTTATGTTGTAATGGATGATGGATAACTTAATTTAATAGAGCTGTCTTTTGCATGCTATAAAGCAAAATTAGGATCATAGCATTTTGTGATGAGAGTTTTGTGCAACTGAGCCATAGCAATCATAAAATACTGTAGATTGAAACGAGTTGAAACAATGCAAAAATGACATTGTCTAGTTTCAGCTCCTCAAATGTGAATAATTGCTAATTTGATCTATTTTATAACAGTGGTAGTAGAATATTTTGGGGTTTTGAACTGACAAAACAAGACATTTGGGGAACTGTGATTTTTCTAAAGTTCTAAACTCAAATTTTGATAATTGTTGCTTTTTTATTCTCAAAAAGGTGACATGAAGCTCTCATGCATTCCTTCTTTTTAGGCTTTATAAACATGTAACATCTACAGGCAGTCGGTTTTTTATTTATGTTATGTCCCTCTGGAGTAACTCTTCAGTTTTATGCGATAACATTAAATAAAAGAGGCACTGAAAGGATTGTGAGATTCTGACACTTGGATGATCTGAATGATGTGAACTGAAAGCAGTCTCGCTGTCCTTGTGCAATTAGCACCGACGCCCCCAATAATGTTTTATTAGGCCACACCATCAGCTTCATGGTCACTTCATTAGTTATCTTTTCATGTATGGTAAATTCACTCTTTGCCTTTTTGTCAGTGTAAAGGACTTTTGTGCATTTAGTCCATTTTCTGCAAGACACACCTGCGTCACCATCTATACGAGTATTGAAAAGAAATGTACTGCAGCTTCATGAATGTTTGAGTTCCTGTTCATAGTAAAAGCAGCTTTATTTCAAATCTTACCACACCTCGGTACCAATATAAAGTTTTGATCACTTCAGTATGTTGCCCGTCAGATGCAAAGCAGAAAAACTAACTTTGCACTTTTCATTTGCAAACTACCGTTTTCTTGACATGATGGGAAAATTACAGTACATTAATGCATACGGCCCTACGCCCCAGCTCCTTTCTTCCTCAACCTCTCCTCTCTGCTCGGATCGACAGCCGCTCTTCTCCTGCGCTCGAGGTTGAGGGTGGTTAGATTAGTCTAAGAGCTGAGAGCAGCCAAGTCTCACAAACAGGATTTAGCATGTTGTCTCACAGTGGCAGCCCTTCCTGGGATCACATGGTACTGATGAGCCCTGGGGCATAACATGCTTATGGCAGATACACTGCGATTTACAGAGACAGGAGAAGTGCAGAGTACACCAACTTAACATGTGTGCATTTGTTAACAGTGCACAAAGTTGAGATGTTGGCATCTTTAAATGAGTCAACAATGTTGCAAGGCTTTACCTCTGCGCTGTGTATAAATCTCTTAATGCACATTACAGGCTTTTCAGAGTTGCCAGCTGATTAGCATTCTCAAGACGATTTTTGCTATCCTTAAGTTTTTTTATTTTTTTTACACACAGTGCATTTTTCTCCTTGCAAGGTACGAAACCTCCTTTCCTTGCAAAAAATATATATGCACTAGCACTAATTTTTTAAGCAGAGGAATCACCCCACTGGTTTCTGCTGAAGTGAGATTTGGCTGCAGAGACCGCGGTGGTTCCAGAAATTCAAACCTCATACCATTCCAGGCTGGGCTTATCCTAAGCTTGTTAGTATGTGTGATGCCGGGACCGATAGGGACCTCTACATTACCATAACGCTGCTGAATTAACTATGATCTTCCACTGCACGGGGAGAAAAACTGGCCCACAGAAGTTTTGCAATATGCTGTGCAGGATATTATGATAACATGCTATAATAAATGTTTATAATCTACTTAGTAGAGGACCAGGGTTCAAATATGTTTCTATATTAGGCTTATTAATGCTCCCACAGATTTTCTGTTCCACCGTCAGAATGGGCGAGTGAAATGTGCACACTTAAACCAGAAATGGGAAAATAAAAGCTCTCAGAGTGATGATTAATTAAAGTGGAGATTGTGTGATGATACATCGCACAACAGAGAGAAGTGCTGCAGTTAAAATGTAGTCAGCGTTGCATCAAACACAACCACTGAGAACATGTCTTCTGTATTGTCTCTGAGAAATTGGGGGCTTTAACTACCTGAGGAGTTTACGTCCTGCTATGTTACATAACTTACATATAATTTAAAACATATTAAGCTTGTTTTTAGAGTGGCTATTCATACATTTGACTGTAAATAAATAGAAATAAAGGGATTTTGTATTTCTCCATATCCTGGCACTGTGGAGAGAGCTTTGAAATAGCAACTTGACCATCATGTAGAGTGATCAAATTTACTGAAAATACAATTTGACATTTAAATGAATGTATACAATGTGAAGAAAAAGGCAGACTTCTTGAGAAGAAACAAAGCTAGCTGTTTCCCTGTTTCCAGTCTTTATGCTAAGCTAGGCTAACTGGCTTCTAGCCGTAGCTCCATATTGACCATACAGACATCAGCGGTATCAATCTTCTCATCTAAGCAAATATGTTCCCAAAACATCGAGCTAAAGCTTTCAGAATCAAACTGTGGCACTGTTCTTTTGCCTCTTTTTAAATAAGCGATTCATGGCACATTGCAAAAGAGTCCCACTTTACCTCGAGACCACTTTGACTGTATATAAATGAATAATCAATCACTGCAGCAGCTAAAAGTCCTCCTCTGACCTGCTCTGTCAATCTGACTGCCGGGTGACTGTTTCTGCAGAAACGGCATAAGGCCTGTACACATTCAAGACGCATTAGACGATACACTCCTAAAGTATCGTTATTATACTGCTCGTCTTATTTTGATAAACAGTAATTTGGTGTCATGGAGGATAGTAAGGAGTGAATGGGACTTGTCTGTCTATCTGCCTCTCTGCCATTCACACCATTTGTCTGTTGGGTTAAGACTCCCTTCTCTCCCTCTCTCTTTCTCTGTGTTGACACATATACATATCACACACCAGGATTAGCATGACGGTGACTGTAACAAACCTCTCTTTTGGAAAAAAAAAAAAAAAAGAAAGAAAGAAAGGGGGAAAAAAGCACCCTATTCTATAGTGGAGGTGCCCAGCCAGAAAATAGCATACTTAGACAACAATGGCGTGGTAAGTACCTTAGCAAGGATCAGCGCTGGCAGAGTGAAACACATTACAAAACAATGGCTGACTGCCTGCCTGCTTGGCTGCTTGGATGGCTGTCAGGAGCTGTGGGGCTGCCATGAGCTGCCATGCTGTTATTTGTCAGGGGAGAGAAAAGGAGACAGAGACACACATCATCATCTCGCTCCTCATCGCCCGTAACGGCGAGTCTAATCCCGCCTGCAGACGGATCTCCCATGATCCCCCTCTGCAAAGTGTGGCGTGTGATGTTGTTCCACTACATGACAACAACATGGATGTGCATGAGGTGTCAGTTAGATGTGGTTTGGTCTTTGCATTTTAAATTTAAAAACTGATATTTTTAGATGACACTCACAAGAACAAAAGAAATAGAAGATAAATATCCAAACTACAGCAAGTAGTCAGTTAATCTGCGACAATGCTGATATGTTTTAAGCAAATATTGCAAACATTTTCTGGTCTCAGCTTCCTACAGGTGAAGATTTGACACTTTTTTTTCTTTGATATCACTGTAAACTGCATATCTTTGGGTTTTGGACTTTGGGTCAGACAAGACATTTAAAGGCATCACTTTGGACAAAAAAATTTGTGTGTGATTTTTCACTGTTTTCTGACATTTTGTAGACCAAACAATCAATTGGTTAATTAAGATATGAAATGAATCGTTTGTTACAGCCCGAATAAATATAAAACATAAGAGCAATACATATATTTTTTATAAGACTGACAGCAACAGTCAGACTAATAACAAATTTTAGTGGGTTTTGAGGCCAAATTGGATAAAACAGCTCCAATCATGCATGCTGTAACAAAAAAAGATTAACAATCCAAAACAAATTAAAAAGCACAATCCTAATTTTAAAAAATGACAAATAATCCTGCTGCTGAATTATGCTAAAATAACACAGAGATTATCCAGCAATTATTAACCTCCATATCATGCGTTCAAAATTACACATTTACATTCCAATATTTTGATAGGATCTAAATCAGGAAGTCAAATATATTCCAGTTTTATTATTGGGCCAATAATGAGTAGAGATTGTTTAATGCAAGTTAAAAGAGGAAAAGGGCTTCTGTAAGTAGAGGGGGGTGGGGGGTGGGGGGGGGAGAGAGGGGCGTTACTAATGATATAAGAGCAAATGTTGGAGCATCTCCTGGAAATCTGGCAGAAATCCTAATGTCGCTCCTGTCCCCCTTTTAATGCAAACCAAATGAGCCTGCACTGTAATAAGAAGCTTCCCAGAATTAGTTTCCGTTTGCAGAAAATTGCAAGAAAAAAAACCCCTAGTACTTTTATCTATGAATTTCACTCCAGCATAAGCGAGAGAAAAAAAAAAGAAAAAAAAGGCAGACCCTCCTCCGACATTATTTGGATGACGTTCCATCAGTAGCAGCAGCAAGAAATAACATTGTGCAAATTCTATGCATGTTAATGATAAATAGGAATCCACCTGCTCACAGATAAAATGAGTTTAATTTCCCCCCACCCACGCCCATGTGCCTGCCTGGCCTTTTAGAAATTACTTATGCACAGCTATTATTAAAATAGGGCCAGAGCAAATGAGAAAGAAGCGCTATCTCTGGAGAGAGTGGCTGGGTTTAGACTGCTGCTGCTGCTGCTGCTGCTGCTGCTGCTGCCAGGACTCTCTGCTTCACACAGTCAGCGTTTCTTCCTCAAACACGCACACACACACATGCACGTGCACATATGCAAACACACACAGACTGAAGCTTGTGCACACACACCTCACCTCTTCTCAGCTCTTGTGGCAGCTCTGACCCTGTGTTTACTAAATTAACCCAAATCCTTTTTTTTTTGGGGGGTTGAAGTGTAATGGAATTTGCAAGCTTTGTGAAAACATCTGTTTGTATGTGTGTCTGTCTGTTACCAGTGGGGGTGTGCATGCGTGTGTGCTCCAGCATGCGTTTGTACACTTGGGCGCGCGTGCTTGTTTTGTATCCAAGTGTAATTTTGTTGTTGGAAGGAAATTTCCTTCGGGTGTACAATGTGCTTGTCCCTGCATCTTCAAAGTAGCTGAGGATGTAACAATTGAATGCTGAAGGCTTGGAAAATATCTGTCATAAATGGTGACTAGAATATTTATCTATGCATGGACAAATAAGGGAGGGGAAAAAAGCAAAACTGGGAAAGGAGGGGAGAGAACGTAAGCCTTCAGAGCAGAGTAAGAGGTCAGAGCAGGAGTGTTTTTGTACACAGGGTGCTGTATATTCTCTGCCACCTCTGCTCCATTAGCAAATCAACAGATTCCTCTCATCTCTCACTTTGGCCTTGAACACTTTCATTCTTTTTATCCACGCAAGCTGAAGGATGTTCTGATGGCTGGCTGTACAGCCTCTCTCCAACCTGAACTCCTACCTCTTCGTCGCTCTGATTTAATAATGAGTGTAGAGAAAAAAAACAAGAACAGCCAAACTGTAATTCATTAGGTGAAAAAAAAAAACCTAAATTGGAACTGAATTGAACACTCGAAGGTGACATCCTGACATTGTGTGGAATTAAAAACTGCCTGGCTGCTGGGAAAGCCAGGAGAGAGTGTTCACCTACTGACAACAGTGCTGTCAAAACTGCATTGCAAAAACAATGTTGTAAGCTTTGCGCATTTTATATTAAAGACCGGTCGGTACGGAACACACATAAAGTAAAGTATAAATGTTGAACGCTGAATGCCTCTTCGGAAACGAAATGAATGAAATGAAAGAGACATTATGCCATTATGCTGTGAGGAATAACTCACACAGAACAATGATGTTTGCATTTTGTCTTGGGGGCATCCTGCTGTGTGTGTGCTTTCTAATGACTGCTCACTGGGAGAAAAACGGCCCCCTGGGGGATGTTAAGACTCTAATAAATAAGGGTTCACTCTCCACTTCATGCACTCTCAGGGCAGCAATTATGTCAAAACAGTGTTTGTAGTGCAGCAGTAAAGAATATTTCTGCCCTGTGAGAACGGGCCCTCCTGTATTTGACAGGTTTTCTTTACGCTCGAGGGCTGAAGTTGAAATTACTATGCCTCTTTGTGATGATGTCACTACACAATGTTTCTAAATGATATACTATAGTTTACAAATACTATGGTTATTACTCACAGAGTGTGAGGACTGGGCAGATACCCTGAAGACATACTATTGTGTTGACACACTTCACCATTTGATGCCTGCTGCATATAGTTTAATAGGGGATAATATATATTCTGTATGTACACTTACATGTTAGCATCATTATTTTACTCTGTAGCAACAGCTGATTTAATGCAAGAGCTGGTACTTTGCATTAGTGATCTATCTAAAAACATATTTATGATTATCGTGAATCCAAAAATGGACGATGAAGTCAAAATATCTTAAAATCAAATGTTTGGGTGTGTTTACAGGGTGGTAGCCAACCCAAATAGAATATTTATTCTGCAAATGTTCTTTCCAAATGAATTTCAAAGCCTTCCCAACAACACCAGGAACACAAGTTTAGTGGACAAATATAAAATCCCTTTATTTTAGTTCATGTTTGTGGCCCAAAACTGTCAAATTTGAGATTTTGGACTCTAATATCTGATATGATATCAATCACTCTTGAAAACTAATTTCACAATTACAATTTTGTTAATCATACATTGTAAACTCCTTCTTGTTTTAAACCCTCAAATCCCTGTATCAGTGTAGCTTCTCCTGGAAACCTCACATAAAGACATGATTGTCCAACAGCGTGGCAAAGCGAAGTACATGTTGTATTATAAAGTACATGTTGTATTATGAGGCACTTCAAATGTACTTTTCACTTATTTTACAGGGAGGTGTGAGGAAACATGTACTCATTTGATATAAATCCATTATGCACACTACAGAAGAGCAATAGGAATTATAATTGAGGTGGCTTCAAAAGAATGTAAGTCACAAAAGTGAAAGACTTGATTTGTTATTCATTACTTTTTATTCATTTATTACTTTTACTTTTAATATCTGAAGCACTTTTACTGAACTTTTACTTCAACTTCAGTAACAGATCTGAATACTTCCCTCACCATTGCAGTCGTATACATTGTGCTAGAGAAAGACATTTTTCTTTTTACTGACCTGAATAACCCTCAAGAGAGGCCCTGGGTTTAACAAATGTATTAGGAATGATCAGGACCAAGTACATTCTGACACAAGTCCCCTCTACAGACAATGCTTCTGAGTTGAGTTGATAGTTTGATATTGTGCTTTGATATGAATTAAATCTCGACTAACTATTTGACACACACTGTATTGGTCTGTGGATGACCCTGAGACAGATCCCCTTTCCCAACAAGAATGTTTTTGAAGGTACAAAACACTTAAAGACTAGCCCTGATGATAAAGATTCCCTGAGAAACTAGTACGAAGAGAAGTAATCCACAAAAAGCCTTTTGTCTTGTAAAAGAAATATTTCAGCAGAACATAAATCTCACATTTTCTATCACATACTAACACGTTCCTGTCAGACTCTTGGAATCCGTCAGAATGATTCTCCGTGACATTTTTTTTTTAGACTCGGTTCTGTTTTATTTGGACTTTTTGAGCTCGCCATCATCTGTGACAAGCTCCAGTGTTGGTACGCTTTGCTAATGAAACACTTGCTGATTAACTCAATAAATGCACTAAAACTTGCCAGCATATAGGAACTAGATGAAAATGTATATTCCAGGAAACACATTGTCTGATATTAGGGCCAATATTACTCTTCTATGGTCTTTCTATCCGTTGATAGTTAGGGGCCCCCCGGGGAAAATGGCCCACTCTAAACTGTTACTGCCTTGGTGACCATACTGTAGACACTGCCTGGATAAATACTGTGGTCGATTAGGCTGGGAACAGGGTGCATTTTTCTTGATTAGCTCAACGGTGGTAGATTTACTCAAGTACTGTACTTAAGCACAAATTTGAGGTACTTTACTTGAGATTTTTCTTTTCATGCTGCTTTCTACTTCCACTCCATTTATCTGAGTTACATTACAAATTAGGGTATTTGCATAAAACACATATAAAGACTTTATATAATATGTTTTTGTTATAAATTAAACTACCCAAAAGTTAACATCTGAAACAATTAGTTGATTAATTGTTCGACTGACAGAAAGTTAACTGGAAATTATTTTGATAAAAGTCATTTTTTAAGCAAAAATGCCATTTCATGGTTTAAGCCTCTCAAATGTTAAAACCTGCTGCTTTTCCTTTTACTTATTACTTTAATTTATTTAAATATTTTGAGTTTTTGGCTATTGGTTGGACAAAACAAGATTGTGAAGGTGGCATTACTCACAAGTTTTTGAATTTGATTAATGGGGGAGGAAATCAGATTCATCTATAATGAAAATAATCATTAGTTACAGTCATATACAAGATAGCTCCAACTACAACAGTAAAAACCTGCTTTTACATTAAGACGTGAGTATTGATAATCTAATGAGTCACATTAGACAAAGACATGAGTCTTTGGAGGTTTAATCTTCACTGCGCAGAACGATGTATGTGCAGAGTTTGACACTGGAAGGATGTTTTTACATTAATCTCTAAAGTGCAATGTCAATCCTGGTCCAGTATAAAACCTATAGGTGTGATGTAGAAACTGAGAACATATTTAAGTGGGAGACTTCTTGTGTCCAGCAGGAAAACTTAAGAAATTAACAAAAGTTGCATATAATTGAATTTTTAATGACGTCGCAGGAGTAATGTGGAAATCCTACTTTCGTTCCAAGCAGTATTGTAAATTCGTATACGTATATATAATGTATATATACAGTATATATATGTAAAAGAGTTTATCTACAGCCAGTGTTTGATTTGTCCATTCTGGGTCACGGTAGAAACATGGCGGACTCTATGGAAGGCGACCTGCTGTGTCTGTAGATAAAAACTGCTCATTCTAAGGTAACAAAAACACAATACCTATAAATATTATATTCCATTTCTGCCAATAGATCCTCCTAAATGTTCCCCATTGGACCTTGAATATATGTCTGGAGGGGATCTTTAAGTACATTTTCCTGATTATACTTAAATACTTTTACTCAAGTAACATTTTCAATGCAGGACTTTAACTTGTAACAGAGTATTGTCACACGGTGGTATTAGTGGTATTAGATCTGAATAGGTCCTCCACCACTGGATGACCTGGTGCCCAAATCCCCCTTAAGACCAGTTCTGGATGACTACAGAAATTACGTTAAAAATGTGTCTCCCCCGTAGAAGAAGTTTGAGTCTCCGTGCAGTATTGTGACAGCGCTGAGACGAGGGCCAGTGACAGAGACGGGGTGAGAGTCTGATTGAATGGCAGCAGAGGACCGTACATCTTTAAATTCCTCATTATCCACTAACACACAGACACCACGTCTGCTCCTATTCCATTACTTACTCCTCCGTATTGTCATGCTCCGAGAATTCAATGTAGTACCTTTTATTGTAGAAAATGAAAAATGTCATTTTCCCCTTCTCTCTCTCTCTCTCCCCCTCTCCTAACACTAATTTAAAATGTCTCATCTCCTTCTGCGTGTTCAACAGTCTGATTGCCTCAGTGCTGAAGAAAGAGGCCTAAGAGGAGGAATCCCCTCTCTTTGTGAAAAGGAGTCCAGGTGGGAGCAGAGGAGGAGGAGGAGGAGGAGAATGGAGTGGGATGATTCATGAAGGTGAGAATCTGCAGCTTCATCAGAGTCGGTCAAGCAGGACAGCTGCTGCTGCTGACCTCCCGAACTAGCAGAGACCTGCACCTTCAGGGACTAAAGGTCTTCTTATTCTTTTCCCTCCAGCAGTCACATCGCTCCCTCCCTCCCTCCCTCTGTCCTTCTTTCTTTTCTTTCTCTACCACTTTTTCACTCTCAGCTTATTGCAGCGGTGCAGGGTCGGGACTTAACCTACCCAGAGAAATAAAGTCCTTCAGGTCTGCAGAAAAGGACAGTGGGCAAGGTGCCTCTGTGACTGAAATATAGTATACATGAACATGTGTTAATATGCGTATCCCTGAATGAGTTCACGTGTTATCTAAAGGATGGGTGACGGAGTGATGAACACATGAACTGTGTCCTCCCTCATGAGCCGGACAAACAGCAACAGACACTGCAAACACTTGGGTTTGTCATGATTTAACTTTTCCTTAAAGGGCCAAACTGTCATAATTTACACTGATAACTAAATACTATGATATATATATATATATATATATATATATATATATATATTTAATTAATATTTATAATACATGACAGTTTGCGAACCACTACATTTATATTTGTGTATTTTCATCATTTGATTCTGACACAAAATATAATAGTCGAATATTTTGTGATTTTCTTTGTCTTATATGACAGTAAACTGAGGATCTTTGTGTTTTGAACTGTTGGTCGAACTAAACGAGTCAACTAAATATGGCACCTTTGGCTCTGAGAAACTACGATGGCCATTTTTCACAACACTAATAAAGAGATTCCCTGATTAATCAAGAAAATATTTATTAACTGCAGCCTCAGTGCATTTTCTTTTTCCCTTTTCTTTCTTTCTATCTACCTAACTAACATTATGTTTCTACATAATATCCCTTGTTGAATTGTTGGCTGTACACATTTTTTAACTTCTTTTCATTTCCTATTTTGATATTTCACATTTAATCTTTGTTATTATATTTTATTCTCATTTTTAAATGAATAACTTGATGGATTTTCTGAGTTTTGCCGTGATGTCTGCATAGTGCCTTATATATTGTTTTGGTAATTACATCAAAATCTTAAACTAAAAAGGCCCAGAGCAGGACAGGTGCCTTGGGACATATCAAGCATTCATTATTATAAGATATTATTTACATTACTGACTCAGAGTCCCAAGTGAGATATGTTTCAGGGACCCAGAATTTCTAGCAGCCCTCCTGCTAATAGCATAATACCATAATACATCTTTATTAAAGCCAGTGTACTGAACCAGAGTTTGTTTCAGATTCACTAACAAACATGTATATAAAAAGCTATTTCTTACTTAAACAAAGGCAGGCAGCTCTATCAGTATGGACGAGGAGAAGACTCTGCTCTGTTCGCTTTCCTAAAAATCCACTGCCGGAGACACAATGTTCCACTGCCCTCCAGTGGAGAGCTGCAGGACTGCAGACACGATGCCTCTGTAGACGGATGAGGAATTTGTTTGCTCTTTTATGTCACATGAAATTTGAGAAGCATTTAAGTGACCACACCCCTGGGTCAGTTTTTTTCCAGGAGCAGGTGAGGGTCAGTGTCTCTCTCAGGGACAGACTGAACACTATGGATACTAATGGGACCAAACACAACTGAGATCCTAACTACGATAAATAAATCCCTTCTGGTGCATTATCCAAGACCCTCGGATGCATATAGCATGTTAAAACTAGTTTAAAAGTCCTTTAAATATAGCATGTATTTCTTTTATATTGCCATAAATCACTAACTGGACCTAAGTATGGAAAAATATATTGTTTTTAAATCACCCACGTATAACTTTGGTTACAATGTCAGTGATAACTGGGAATTAAAACTATTTTTTGCTGAATTCTGAACTTATTTATCCATGTTAAAATAAATGAGCTACAGTAATTTGTACAGGCTTTACCAACCTCACTGCAGGGAAACAAACATTTTGGATCAATGGATGTCTGCGTGATCTCAGTGGTCGTACTCCCACTTGTGATACTGTCCTCAGTACTTTTTTTGTTACTAAATCTGAATTTGTGGTGACTGAAGGTACACGGAACATATTTGACGATACAGGTCTGGTTTCATACCGTCTTAACAAAAAATTAACGTCTAACTTTCTCTTCCACAAAATATAAAGTTTTGTTCTTAGATCAACATATATGCTACATTTTGAAAAGATTTGTCAATTAATGTATAAATATCTGGAGGAATGCAGTATTATTGCCATTTCAGATGACAATAGATTTCACTGTATTGCCTCATTTTGGTGTTTTCTATGTTTTTGTTGTATCCATTGTTTGCCTATAATTGAAAGTGTGGAGTAAAATCAGACTGCAATCCATATACCAGTAATTTTTAGGACTCGTAATGGCACCAGGATAATCCATGTGCTCAGTGATGCGTCTTGCTCAGGACCAAAAACTCCTGCGGTGCCTCTTTATAGCTCTAATGATGACCCACAGAGTGAGCACTCAGTGAGACCAGCGGAACGACTGCAGGGTCTCCTGTACTCAGTATTTATAAAGATTAAGATGTCAGGCAGCTGAGACAGAAAGGACAGGATCAGGAGTCTGTGTGTACAGTATTAGATGAAGAGGCTTCTTTACTGCCTGTATATTAGTACTTAATCTGCCCTAACAAGATAGACTGGGACATGCAGCCTCTCCCCTGCATCACTGATGATGGAACCAGTAATGATGGAGGAGGAAAGCGAGAAGTTGGCAGCTAAGCCTGTAGTAAGCTACTTTGGCACGGGGCGACACACGGCTGGTCGCGCAGCCTCTGGTGTGTGTGTGTGTGTGTGTCCAGTTATTTAATCAAATGTGTGACACCAAGTAGATTAAAGCACCAGTAAGCCATGATGCCACTTTTAATTTGCTAAATTAAAGGAGAAGAGACAAACAGATAGTGTCGTAGGCAATTTAGGGTAATGTTGCCTAAGCATCTACAGCATGATGAGTTATACAGAATTGAAATATACAGCAGGCCATAAAGCTCCACCGTCAAGAACTTATCCCAGATGGGTGTCTTGTGATATTGATGTCTATTTCCCCGTTTCCCAATCTTCCTCAGTTAAGTTTAGGTCTGGTGACTGCAGAGGGAAAGCTACACAAGCCAGTAGTGCTTGCTCTTCCTCGGACTTCAAACAGAACCGGTATACAGTAGCTTCCATGCATGTTCAGGATCAATATACTGCTGGAAAATGAATCCCCTTCCACACATATTACTGAGCCAGAAGGGGTAGCATGCCTCTGCAAAGTACAGTGGCATTTCTCTCTGGCACCTGAAACAGCCCCACAGATGAATATTTCCACGCCCAAGTTTAACTGGAGGTTTTTCCACCGTTGCATCTACATCATTATGGACTGTGGATATGCAAGCTCGTTGCAACAGTAATGTTAAAATATAGACCATTGGACGTAACATTTAAGAGGATCTATTGGCAGTTTCTCTGCACACTTTACAGCCCGTTCTGAATCCCAGGTCATCAGATATCTGATGTCAGCTAGTTGCAATCTGCAACTTCACCACTAGATGTCCCTGAATCCTTCACAGCGGTCCTTTAATTTAGTCAATGCCTGGTATGAGTTGTTTAGAAACAGTACTACAAGCCTAAGTGTGTAAATATTTGAAATGTAGGCTGAGAAATCTTGTTATAAATGGTATGTAAATAAGGTATTCAGATTGTATAATAGGATCATTTCTCAGAGTTAACTGAGTTAACCGTTGATGGTTATGTATAACCCAGGTCAAACATTGCTTTTTATTTTTGATAAAATATTTTTTTTAATGGGTTCAGACTTCTTGAGCATCACTGTCCTGCCTTAAAGAGGTAATACAATCTTTAATATTAAGGACAAGGATGCTTCATTCTTCAATTATTAATATTTATGGTCTATTAACATGAAGTAGATGGTAGATGGTAGTTGTACATCTCTCAAAGGCTGATGATCAATGAATTGAAAAACATCACTAAATGACAAGATGTCAACGTAGTTTGGACATTTTAAAAGTTTTATTGATTCAACAGAGTTCGTTTCAGGTCGGGAACAATGTGTCGAAATACAACATCTGTACTGTGTAAAGCTTGAAAAAGTACCGTAGTACTAACAGTCAGGTTGCTGAGGAAAAGATTTAACAAGCCACAGAAAGAATGCACAAAATGGCACAAGGCAGTAAACATAAGGCAGTATCTTCTTTAACATAAAACGGTCTCAACTGAAGATTAACACAAGAGTTATTAAAACCTGTAGCAAGTGATGTGACGTCAGATGTGCTGAATAATGTAATAGCTTGTCCAAATGTACACAATGAACTCTAAATGGGCGAATCCCCACAGATGACGATAAGATAAGACACATACTGACAGAAGGTTCTCTTCAAATACACAAATAATCACCAGTTACAATAATAACATGTTATTTCACATTATTTGGGAACGTATTGATTTAGTTTCAACCCATTCAGATGAACATTTTAATACATTTTGACCAGCTATTAGCTAACAATTACTACAGTTGCTCACAGGCTAGAATAAGACATTTCAAAGTAAAAGGACTCGAGCGTTTTCTCTAACACTGAAGGCAACTTACAACAACTGGGGACATTCGGTCGACTACACATTTGGCCATTCAGCAGTGTCATCTTGATGTACAGTCCAGAATAAATGAATTCACGGTACAAACATCCATTTCAAAGTCTGGTTTCACTAGTTTTGGGCACATTCTTAACTTTTGGTTTTCGAGTTATTATTTTGGCCTGACTCCTTTCTCCTTCTCAAACTGGGCAATCTGATTAAAAATATCCAACAGGTTAGTTGGGAGGTCTTTTTTAGCCCTTTCTCCTGGCATCGAGGTCAAACCACTCTGTTTGTTATGATTTCCAACACCTTCTAATCTTTTACTGTTTCCTCCATCTGACCTTCTCCTCTCTTCCTCTACTTTCCCCTTTCTGTCCTTCTCTCTCCCTGCCTCCTCTATGTTCTCATACCTACCACCATCGAAGGAGTTCCTCTTGGAAGAGTCGTGTCTCATCCTACTCTCCACGTGTTTGGACGCAGAACCAGAGTTCCCTAAATATTCAGATTTGAGACTGGATTTCCGTGAATACTCGGACTCAGCCGACGAGCAGGACACTCTCCGCTTTCTGTTCTCCTCCAAGCTGCTTCTCCTCTTGGAGTCACTGTCTCTCCTGTCTTTCCTGTTATCCCCCTTCCCTCGCTCCCTGCTCTTATCCTTCCTTTCTCTACTCTTGCTCCTCCTCTCTGGGCTTCTACTCTGACTGCCTTTACTTCTCTTTGTCCCACCCTCCGCTCTGTCCCTTCTCTTCCTTTCTCTGCGTGAGGAGTCAGACTCTTCGTCGTCTGAAGCTGCCGACAAAGAATACAGTTGAGTGATCCGTTTCTCTTCAGAATTCTTCTCCTCCACCTCCTCCTCCTCCTCATCCCTCTCTCCAAACCCAGGGCCTCCTTTCTGGTTGAGAAAGGTGCCGGTGGTGTTGGGAGGAGCGGGATACCACTCCACCTCCTCCTCCTCCTCCTCTTCTTCCTCCTTCCTGTCTTTCTCGCTCTTACCCTCACTCCTCCTGCTCTCCCTTGAGGAGATCCTGCGATGGCGCTTACTTCCACGCTCAGACCTCCTCCTCTTCTTTTTCTTTTTTTTGGACCTCCTGCGAGAGGAGGAGGATGATGAAGAAGAAGAGGAGTTCCTCCTGGAGGAAGTGGAGGATGACGGCGAAGAAGAGGCAGACCTCTTACGTTTTTTCTTCATCCTGTAGGAGAGATATTCACTGAAAAATGTATTCTCATAAAACAGGCGATACTTTGAAGTTAAGAGATGATCCACACGCCTTTATCTGCAGTATATTTACCTGCAATACCTCTAAAAGATCAGAGCCAACTCACCTCTTCTCCTCTTTTAAGATCTTACGC
Source organism: Dicentrarchus labrax (assembly GCF_905237075.1). Classification (NCBI taxonomy): domain Eukaryota; kingdom Metazoa; phylum Chordata; class Actinopteri; family Moronidae; genus Dicentrarchus; species Dicentrarchus labrax. The sequence goes on from NW_026136718.1 coordinate 5,836,882, forward strand.
AATTTCTCAGCACTGGTCTGGCTGCTCGTAGCTTTCACCTGCTCCTTAGCCAGCGCCTCTTCTCGCAAGCGAATCGATTTCTTTACGGTCGGCGGGGCGAGGCAAGGCAAGACAAGACAATGGCAGGCAAAGGTCCACAGAGACATATTCAAACACATAAACGCCATGACCCAAGACATGCAACAGAAACCCCCGCATCAGTCATTCATTTATTCAATCATTCGTATTGGAGTAAAAAAGTATGGAAAGGAAGAGGAGAAGCCAAAGGTTTGAGGAGGACAGAGCGTCACGATCACAGACCACAGATGAGAAAATGATCGAGAAATATACGAAGGGTCATTTATTTACCACAGAAGAAGTGGCGTGATCCAAGAGCACGGTAGTTGGCATAGAAGCAGATGGATAGACAGAAAGGTACAGGCAGAGATGCGCAGAGAAAGCAAACAGCATTTGTTCCCCCATTGAGACAGAGAAGGTTTTCAACGTTACCGTATTTGGACCGGGGGACACGGCGAACAACAGTGTCCAGTGGAGAAGTCGTTGTCATTGTGCAGTTTTTGTTTTATTTTTTTTTTCCGCCCCCGCAAGGCAGATGACAAGACCGTGGCAGTTGGAGGGTCAAAGGGCAGAGTCCCAGGGTCGCAGACACACACACACACACCAAAACACTTCATCAGTATTACAAACCAGTGTCAGAAACATGAATGTGATACCAGCTTGTCATATTTCTACATCTGTTTCAGACACCTGACAGAAATGCCAATAAGGAGACCTCTCAATTGTCTTTATAACAAATTAATCTTAATAACAGTCACACCATGATGTGTTTTCTTGACAGTTTTATCTGGATGAGATGCTCTGCAACAAGCATTTGCCCAATATCTCATTCTAAGGTGGTGGTGTGCAACATACAAAACTTTCCCGAACCCATTGTGTGTGTGTGGGTTGTGGCCCGCTCACCTGTATAGTGTCTGTGATCTTGTGCAGGGCCTCCTGCGCTTCAGGGTTTAAATCATCGAGAGACAGAGCTCTCCTGTACAATCCCTCCGCTGTTACCAGTTTCTCCTGTTCTTCAAGCCTCCACACACACACACACACACAAAAAACAAAACAATTACTAATTATAATATAAGTGTTACCGCTTTACATTGACCTTTACTTTATTATTACGGGAACCAGCCACCCAGAAATAGCTGACGCACACAAGCCTGTTCCAAAACAGCATTTCTGTCATTCTCCTATAAGGTCAACTCAATGTCAAAAACCTCTTTGGGGATTTTGCTGCCTCCTAAATCAGATTCTAATTATACAGGAAGTTTAAAAGGGGGGAACTGACTCATGTTTTAAAAAGAAAAAATGAATTCATTGGCAGCAGAAGTGGTGGTGAAGAGGTGATGCCTCTTCTTCCTCACACATAAGACATGTGGAGCAGCATGATGATGATTACTTTGGGATACATGTCCATTTATAGACACTAAAACAGAGATTAACTGGACTGTGATGCAGTTAATCAGAAAAAAACAGCAGCTAATCTAAAAGGCACAGGTCCTTCTTTCAGGCGCCAAGTTCTCTGCCTTCTAGGAACTAAAAATAGCATTTAACCTAAAGTTACCTTAGATGACTGGCTGGCTGCTTGACTACCTGCCCTGAAAATACAGTTTAATGCTGCAAGCAGAGGCATAAGAGAGGGTAGTTAAATCAACCTAATTTGCCCAGATCCAATACTTCTACACTGACTTAGTGTGTTCATTGTACAGCAAAAGTTCAGACGCAACTAAACAAGGTGATACAATGAATTCTGTTTTAGTCGACCAGTTATTACCAGCAGTAATAATCCTAACAGACACTACACAAGGTTAGCTCTTGTAGGTAGCGAGAAATGACCTTTACGTGTCCCAAAGCATCAACGGGTAGCACAGCGCAAAAGCACAGAACAGTACTGAATTCAAAGATCTTGTGCCTTTGAGCTACTATGAAAGCGAGGGGTAGCACTGCTTACTGTTTTCCTCTCTCCACCAGTGTCTGGCAGAGGTACTTCTTGGCGTTGCGGTGATCTGGACAGCTTTCCAGGGCCAATTCAAAGTCTGTTATCGCCTTCATGATGCTGCCTTTGTTAGCATACCTGTGAATAACCAATGAAGAAAACACACACTGAGACCAAAAACGCCTTATACGGGGTTATAAAGTAGTTTAAATGTGTAAAACTGACAATAAAATATATATTTACAAGTGTGCAATATTACACCATTTTTTCTGTTATGCAATTCATAAAGGAGTTTCTCTTTCTGTTGTCCCGTCGTAACACTGCTTCATTAGGGTTCAAAGGCATAAAAGGTATGCTTTTGTGTTATTAAACAGCAGGCAAACCTGAAAAACATTTCTGCATATCTGCCTCCAGATTGACTGATGCATACTCTTTGTATAAAGCATTCTCTGTCAGTGCAACCTTATTCGCCAAAATAGAAATACACAAAGTGGATGGCATGTGAAACTCTTAGTATGGGTATACAATGCATGAATGCAACTTCCAGACGATGTACACCTTTGTAAGACTGGTTATGTGGAGTTCTGTAGGATTATAACATCAAAAGTAGGCTGTGTAACAATCAACTCACAGGGCTCCTCGTGCCACCAGTGCTTCTACATTATTAGTGTCGATATCCAAGGCTTTGTTGTATTCATTCATGGCTTCCACATAACGACCATGTTTGAAGTGATCTACACCTGCACGGACACTGAGAGAACAAAGACAGACAAAAAACATGGAAAATGGCTTCATATTAATGTCAGGAGAAGCCAGAGGGAAAACAATATGTATTATATAAAAGGGTAACTTGCGATTACTATAAGAGACAATGAAATTAAACTCAGTGAAGACACTCGTGCATCATTCCAGCATTTGTTGTGGTCAGAAGTTTAGCATTACCACTTCAAGGCCCATGATGACGACTGTTTCTTCCTGATTGCAGAGGCAAAATCCTCCGCTTGGAAAAGTTTGCTATGGACAGAAGAGGCACAGAGTATTAAAGGTAACACTAATTAGATAACTACTTCTCATTTTCAAATAAAGACAAGTTAACACTATGAAATCATCAGCCTATGGCAAAAAATGAGTAGCGTGTGTGCTAAAAAGTACAATCATCCAACAACCCTCAAACTCAAGTTTCAACAGGTTCAATTTAAGGCCTTTTTAAAACATTATAAAAAGCAATTTAAGCCATATTTTATATCCATACTGGCAAAAAAAAAGTACAAGGGATGATCAAAACAGTGTGATCAAAACAAATCTTTCCCAAAAAAAGTTTACCTTTGTAGTCCTCTCATCATTGATGGTGGGTGGGTGTCACTAACTCCCACCTTCTCCAGCAGGTATTCCACTACAGAGGGGTTGTGGTAACCATGGCAACTCTTCAGTATACACCTGTACGTCTCACTGGAGTCAGCGGCTGCACGGACGCTGCGACTTAGAGGAGAGGAGGTTTTTTTTTGGAAGTTATTCTCAAACTAGAAACCTTTCAGGCACATTTGAATTCATTCTACACATTACGCGTCATGTTTTGTCGTGTCATGGTGTGTTGTTACCCGTAGTGTATGGGCAGCTCCTCCCGGGGAAGGACACCCAGTTTGATGTGCTCCAAGCTGGGAGAGAGAGAGGCCTGCTGGAGGGAAATTGTGATTTTCTCCTGGTAGCGGTCGATATCTTTCACTGCAGCTGCAGAACGAGAAAGTACAGAACTTGTGGACAAACTCACAGAAGAAATAAAGTCATGTTGTTCTACAGACATTTAAGTTTCTTTAACATATAAATGGATTTGGAGTTGGAAATTTGATTGGTAGATATATTGTAGAGCTTCATCTATTGACAGAAAATTACTGGAGAACTATTCTGATAATCATTTAATTACTTTTACTTCTCATATGTGAAGATTGTCTGCCTTTCTCTGTTTTATAATATATTAGACTGAATATCTCTGGTTTTATACTGTTGGTCAAACAAAACAAAACATTTGGAGACATCACCTTGGTCCCTGGAAAAAACTGATTTCAACACATTTTTATTTTATATTTTACAAACCAAACAATTAATAAAGGAAATTGAAAATGGAAGATAAAACGATAACAAAAATAACTGTTTGTTGCAACCCTAATATACTCAATGAATGCTTTTCTACACAACATGCAGTCATATAGAAAATAAGGCCAGGTGAGACCAACCAGCTAACTGAGGCAAGTTCAACTTTTTCTCCCAAACAACATTTGTTGTGGTTGTTTTGTTTCTATGCAGAAGTCATTTGCAGTAGCACCAACTTGTAACAACTTTAGGGGAAACAAGCTTGGCTGTTTAAGACAAAGACAACTAACCTCTGATGAAGTCCCCAATCTGGTAGTAGGACAGAGGATCATCATGGCTGCCAGTGGAGGGAATTTCTCTGATGTGACATAGAGCCTGAAGGCAAAAAGCAAAGAAATACATAGATTTAATTACACTTTCAGGGCAGTATGTGAGTCCTTGTCAAACAATAACAGTACAGAGTCAGGAAAGATTTGAGAAGAAGAAGGAAATCAGGTGTTACGACTAGTTAGACTGAAACAACTGCACATTTGAAATAGCTGCGACCCCGTAGGTTAAGTTCCAAGAATGTTCATGCATTCACATACAACCTCACAAAAACATGACGGATGGAGAGTTTGGCCTAGTTTAGATTAGCCTTAAGCTCTGTGCACTGAACTAATAGACACACTGTTTACTCCCACCGGTGATCATTCAGGAATTCACAGACCCACAGAGTAGGTTCTTCCTGTATAGCAGGCCAACAATCCTTCGAGTCTTTTGCACCTACAGTGGCCGACTGACTGGTTTCTACCTGTTACAAAGTCTATGAAATGGCTCAAGTGCATTAAATTTATTCAGCTTGTTGACCTACCGACAACTCTAGATCTTCTATGTCTCTCTTCAGTCCTCCTGCTGTGCACAGCAGTGTGAGAAAGAAGCCATATTCTCTGATGTTGTTGATCCTCCCCACCACGATGTCTCCTCTTTCCAAGTCTCTGTACAGCATGGCTCTTCTTTCGTCGTAAGACACCTCCATGAAAAGCTCCAGTGGTGGCATGATGGCATAGGGCTCTGGGAAAGCACAGGCAGAAACTGAATCAAATAGGTAGCATACAAATATAAATTTCTCTACATTTAGCAAGTCCTTTTATTTATTTATTTATTTTAAATAGTATCAGCTGAAGTGTATTTTCTACTGTTTTACACCTGTAACGACAGTGATTGTGTATTGCTCCGAGCTCTGCCAAAACGCAGGTGACCTACATTCAACTGTGCCTGAATGCATCGTGTGTAGACGCAGACAGAGCACCGAGGCTGCTGCTGCTCTGCAGACACAGTGTTCACGCTACGGCTCCTGTGTAGGCACAGTGTTGTAAAGTTATTCTGTTATAAAATGTGAACTTTGGTTATATATATATATATACAACACTATAAAGGTGATCACAGAGAGCAGGAAGGGACTGAACAGAGGTTTAATAAGCTGAGAGTTCAGCAAAGTTTTGTTGTTTTCCAGCGGTAAAGATGTCTAAGATGTTAAATGTTTTAGAGTGGAGAGAGAAACTTAATTTGACGGTTTGGTGCAGACGGAGCCTGAGTAATGTGGTCAAACACAAACACACCCGCAGCATCTTCCTCCTCCTCGTGCTCTTCTTCTTGATGAGTGGCAGTCTTCCATGTTGGACAGAACAGGATGTCAGCCTTCCTGGCAATGAACTGCTCCACAAGAGGGTTGCCATGTCCTTCACCCCCGCTGCACAAAAAAAAAAAAAAAAAAAAAAGGCACACATGTTGAGCAGAGGCTTGAAGTGTTGTGTAATGCACACCTGGCTGACAGGTGCCGGGGGAAGATGTGCTACAGAAACAGCTGAATTCCTGCACAATATCAGCACTGTGTTCAATAACTTTTCAGTCAAGGACATTCATCAGGTCCGATGTAGCTCTGTACTGCAGCTCTTTTGATTCCTGACTAATTGTTTCTGTCATTTTTGATGCAAAAAAAGCCAAATATTTACTTTACTTCCAGCCTCTTAAAGCGGAAGATTTTCCCCCTTTTTGCTGCGTTTTACATCAAATAACACAAGAAAACACGAATAAATGTGAAGTTGTCAGCTTTAAACTGCACACTGGAACAGGCAGGTTGGAGTAATGAAACTGGCTGCCATACCTTTCATACGTGGCCTTGCACAGGTCGGACACCACCGCCTGGAAGTCGGGGTTTTCTGTTTGTTCACATTTCAGCTTGTTGAACAGTGACTCTCCGTGATACGCCAGACAATGCCTCAACAACTCTCTGTCCATCCCTGGTTTGTGACAGGACTGCAGTCACATTGTTGTACAAGTCAAAACAAAAAGAAAAACGCAGCAACCTTTGAGTCCGGATCAACAGAGTTAGCTGTTAGCACGGTTTAGCGAAGGGGAGAACTGTATTGTCTTTTTATTTTATTTTTTTATATATATTTAAACCACCACACAACTCAGGTTTAAGCGCCAACTCGCGACTGGTTTAGTTATTTAGGGAACGAGAGGAGAGATACAGTTTAATAACAAACGCTGCTCGGTGTCGTTTAGCTCCGTTTTGCGAGTGCGCATGTGCGAGGCGTGTTGCACTGACACGTGTCGGGAGAAACAAGTGCCATCTAGGAACTATGTTTCTTCTTCTTAAAACAAACTAAATAAAAACAATAGTTTAACTAAATTAAATTCCCTCCATTAATTCCCTCCTTTCACTTTCTTTTCACGGTGCAATCTATTGTCCATGTGCAACTGCTGCTACTATGTTATCTGTTGTTGTGGATTCTTACTGCTTTTTCTCTTGTACATAGTGTTTTTATTATTTCCCTACTCTTACTGTTTTTTTTATACTGTTTTTTTTCTCTATCCACTTTGCCGCTGTAACATTGGAATTTCCCCATTGTGGGACAAATAAAGGAATATCTATCTGTCTTTCCTGGTCATATTTGCTGCAGTCTATTAAGTCTATTAATGCACAATAGATAAAGTTTCTATTTTATTACAGTTAGTGCATAGTCCACTAGGGTGCTTGCCTATGATATGGAGTGTGTAGTTTAATCCCATCTGATCTATTCTCAGATGGGTAATGACTATATGATCCTTTATGATTGTTTTAACGTCTGCTTTACTTAGTGGTACTTGTATTCGGACGCTAATTTCATTAATACATTTTCTTTCTCTGAACTAAAGATGCTTATTTGCATCAATTCCATATATTTTGACTAATTAACCAAGTCATATTGTCTTTTTTTTTATAGAAAATGTATCTTGCTTATTTGTGATCCCACACAAAGGTTACATTAGCTGTGAGAACTTCAAGCAAAGACCGATTTTTCTTCTTATCTCAGGTTGTTTTAATTGAACAATTTAAGGCCTGAAGACGTGGAATCATCTGTTATTTACGAAGAGAAAAAAGCAAAGTTAAATGTCCTAAAAATATGTTAAATTCTGTTCATTCTCCCAAGGATATAATTAATTATGATTGGTTGTTTTGGTGTTGCTGGGCATGAAGATACAGCAGTTATATATGCTTACAGCCAAATATGCTTCACAGACACAGAATTTGATTTCTGATTTTAAGTGAACTTTTCAGTGACTATATCCTTGTACTGTAAATATGTTTCCTTCAGTCTTTGCTGCTTCGGAGCGGCCTTTGCCTGAGTTAGCTGAATTAACTGTATCTTGCTGTGTTGAGTGTGTTAATAAATTACTCTGATTATCTTATGGTTTGCGGGGCTTTTGTTGCACCTGTACTGGTGGGGTGAGTGTGCAACTTTCCTCAGCTGGGAGGAGAGACAGACGTTGGAGAGTTGGCTGCACTGTGCATGAGCGCTTCACAAGTACAAACAATGGGTGACAGCTGACATAAAACAAAGGACAGGGATCAATATGGCTCAATATTGCCAATACCGATCAGTTAAAACATGCCTTAATCACCCCAATACCAATCAGATTGTGACAGACATAAATGATGTCTTTTATGATTTGATTTGGTTTTTAAATGTCACAGACACCTGCGACTGGTTTTTCAGGTTACATGAAAATAACCTGTCAACAATGCCTTGTCACTCCCTCTCTAGCTGAGGGAGGGTCGATTTAATGACTACCGGTAAGTGCAACGTGCAGTCACAGACTAAATACTTAATACTGGAGAAGTGAGAAGTAACATCAGTCAAGATGGAAACAAAAATCCTCTGTTGGATATTTTTGCTTGGATATTTACATGCATCCTCTGGACAAGGTAACTGTTGTGCTTCTTTACAAATGTTTTTTTTTGTATGGCTTTGATTGTTTATATTTTATAATTAGTGTTAAGTATTTCAGTTTGTGTTTGAAATACTTAACATACTGCAGATGTTATTATTGCTACCCTCTTGTATTTCCCAATGTGTTTTATTATTTACTTTTAAATGTCCTATATTTTGTAAATGTGTGTTTGTGACTTAGGCTCAGTTGGTTTTTAAAATATTGTATTACGTAGGGGAGAATATTTATATGAGGGTAGTTTGGTATGATGGTCGGTGCTCAGGTTAAGATGGTAGCGTATATGTAATAACATATTGACAAAACACAGAGAGACCAGAGAACATTATTATGTATTTGGTCTTTAAAGTTTATGTTTCACTGTCTTACTGCTTATGAGAAGTAATATAAAGTCAAACGGCTCCAGAGTCACAAGGAATCTGTAAGTTGTCATACACGCTTCCTGGGCGCTCTTCTCCTAGAGCAGTCGAAACCATTTGATTAATAGCATCACTATCTGACCCAAGTGACAGGCTATTGAAACTGCCAAGACATTGCATCTTTATTTCCCAGTGTCAGAATTTTAAAAACTTTATTAGATGTTGTTAGGAACTTTAAGTATAGTATAATTTATGTCTAATAGTGCTAAAATAAAGTGAGACTGCTTTGACTACCTGACTGAAACCCCAGGAACTACAACTATTGACCCACCTATGACAATTATATCTTTGACAAAAACTCACATACTTCACACACATTCACATACAACCATAACTGCTGTCCGGACCACAACCGCCCCAGTGACGACAACAGCAAGTTTCAACCACCACAACTAAGCTGAAAACAATAAGGGAAGGAGAGAATAAAATAAAAATAAAAATTGACATTAAAAAATACTTTGGAACAATGCATTTGTATAGATAGATCCACCAAGTGTCTGGAAATAACACACTTCTGGTTATACGTTGACTGATACCAATGTATCTGGACAGGAGATGCTTTTGAAAATATGATTTATGATAGTGGAATCGTAGTGATACTGCAGTGGTCATACAACTGAGATTTTTGATGAATTGTTCTGGAGTGAAAGCTAAATTCATCCTCAACCCCAAGGTTTGTTGTAAATCAAATCAATCAAAAGATAAGAACGTATATTTAAAGACTACATTAAAAGTAATTTGTACTCGTTTTTCTTCTTCAATAATAACTAATTTTAATAATCACAGTAGTCTTTTATTCATTTCCATTTTTTTATATCCTCACAGACTTGGGGTCACTGATACATCTACGGATGAAACTAATTTCATATGGAGAGCTCAGCAATGCAACCATCATTGAACTTCTTAAACAGGTTTGTAAAACAGTGTAAAATAAAAGCTTTTGAAGGCTCCTCAGCTAAAACAATTAGTTACTGAGTTCTCACAATATAAATATCTGTGTTTTCTCTCCATTTAGTCCTTTAGAGACTATCTCCCTGTTGCCCACACAGTCACAGTGACAGGCATTCAAAGGACACCTATGACAACAACACCCACAACAACACCACTGAACACAACTACACCCACAACAACACCTATAACAACCATACCTATGAGCACAACCACACCCACAACAACACTTATAACAACTATACCCATGAGCACAACCACAACCACAACAACACCTATAACAACCATACCAATGAGCACAACCACAACAACACCTATAACAACCATACCAATGAGCACAACTACAGCCACAACAACACCTATAGCAACTATACCCATGAGCACAACCACAACTAGAACCACAACAACACCTATAACAACCATACCAATGAGCACAACCACAACCACAACAACACCTATAACAACCATACCGATGAGCACAACTACACCCACAACAACACCTATAACAACCATACCCATGAGCACAACCACACCCACAACAACACCTATAACAACCATACCCATGAGCACAACCACAACCACAACAACACCTATAACAACCATACCAATGAGCACAACCACAACCACAACAACACCTATAACAACCATACCAATGAGCACAACCACAACAACACCTATAACAACCATACCAATGAGCACAACTACACCCACAACAACACCTATAGCAACTATACCCATGAGCACAACCACAACTAGAACCACAACAACACCTATAACAACCATACCAATGAGCACAACCACACCCACAACAACACCTATAACAACCATACCCATGAGCACAACCACAACCACAACAGCACCTATAACAACCATACCAATGAGCACAACCACAACCACAACAACACCTATAACAACCATACCCATGAGCACAACCACAACAACACCTATAACAACCATACCAATGAGCACAACCACAACAACACCTATAACAACCATACCAATGAGCACAACTACACACACAACAACACCTATAGCAACTATACCCATGAGCACAACCACAACTAGAACCACAACAACACCTATAACAACCATACCCATGAGCACAACCACACCCACAACAACACCTATAACAACCATACCAATGAGCACAACCACACCCACAACAACACCTATAACAACCATACCCATGAGCACAACCACAACCACAACAACACCTATAACAACCATACCAATGAGCACAACCACAACCACAACAACACCTATAACAACCATACCCATGAGCACAACCACAACAACACCTATAACAACCATACCAATGAGCACAACCACAACAACACCTATAACAACCATACCAATGAGCACAACCACAACAACACCTATAACAACCATACCAATGAGCACAACTACACCCACAACAACACCTATAGCAACTATACCCATGAGCACAACCACAACTAGAACCACAACAACACCTATAACAACCATACCCATGAGCACAACCACACCCACAACAACACCTATAACAACCATACCAATGAGCACAACCACAACCACAACAACACCTATAACAACCATACCAATGAGCACAACCACAACTACACTTACAACCACAACAACACCTATAACAACCATACCCATGAGCACAACTACACCCACAACAACACCACTGACAACAACACCAACACCCATAAGTACAACAACTACACCCATAACCACAACAACACCTCCAGCTGCAAGTACCACTTCTGCAGCAGCTTCTACACCTCCGGCTGAAACCACCACACCTCCGGCTGAAACCACAACACCTCCGGCTGCAATTACCACACCTCCAAGTACAACGACCACGCAACCAAACACCACTGCTATATCCCAAATTATCAAACCTCCAAGTACCAAAACAACACCCCCAGAAACTACAACTACACCAGACCCTGGTGAATTTCCTCGCATACCCTAGCAACCTTCCCCATAGAAGTTTCATGTGGACAGAAATAGTCAAAAGTGAATGTATAAATACAGGTTCAGAGTGAATTGGGGGAAATTAATGTTCTGTCAGGTTTGACTGACTGACTACTGAGTGTGAATCTGTTTTGTTGTGTGCCATCAAACATGTATTTATTAAGCTTATAGAACATGTCATTCCAATTCCGTTGAAAACCAGAATATGAAAGCCCTGAATGTTTGTTGTATGGGAGGTGATATAGAACAACACCGAGAAATATTTCAGTACAGAGAAAGAGGTCGAACGTATTCTGTGTACAGGCCAACTTTTAAAAAACAGTTTATGTTACATGCGGCACACATGAATGTTTACATGTGTGCTGTATGTTTGTGTTTAATATTGTGTGATTTTGCCTGTTTTCCTTAATTTTGGTTAATTTACCTGCCTTGGTATTGAATTGAATATACGTGGAATACATTTAAATGTATAAAAATGTATTTGTAATTTGTGTACATGTACATGTATTTTTTTAAAAAGGGTATTTGTGATCCTTACATTTGTTTATTCTTGTGCTGCAAGTCTCTACAGCAAAGTGTTTTTTATTTTTACACAACATCGCTGATTTAAATATTTCTTTCAAATGATTATTTTTGTACAAAAATTGTTATTGATTTTTCTGATCAATATTAGACTTTTAAAATTAACTGTTTAGTGTGGGTTTTTTTTGTAGCAACAATCACTTTCACTTAAAGGACCAGTGTGTAGAGTTTTGCATCTTGTGGTGAGATTGCAGATTGCAACCAATTAAAACAGCTGCTCCCTCTGTAAATAAAAATGGCTCATTCAGTTATTATTTTCAGGTGATTATACACAAATGAAAACAAACCTATGAATATTATATTCAGTTTCTACCAATACATCCTCCACACAGGATGTTTAAAGCAACACTTTGTGAAATGTGGTATTTGTAGCGAATTTTTACCATTTAATAGTGGACAGAAAACAAGGGGGAAACACACAGCTACAACATACAACATACACCTTCAGCAAAAACCTTCGCCTGTATCTACCACAAAGAAGGGCTTCAGCGTAGGTTTCTTAATGTATGACTGCAAAGATAAAACTCAGAGTTCACAGCATGTGGATGTAATTAAAGCAGTGATAACAGTAAAAGAAGAGAAATAGGAGTCATGTAGAATATTAGAGTTTGAACTGACCAAAAAGTGAGTGAAAGAAAAAGCAGAGGAAGAGAAGAATTTCTTTACATAAACAAGAAACCTGTTTGACAGCCTTGATCGGGGTGTCCAGTAAAGGTTCCTATTAAGTGCAGTTACGTGAAAAACTCCCAATGTTGACGGGGATGTAACTTCCACTCAATTTACACCAGCTAAAGAAGTTCTAAAAATAGCACGTGTTAATAGAGACTCACTAACAAGCTGTAAATTATGTACTCTGGCTCAGCATTTCCCATCTGGGCTACAACGTAGAATGTGAATCGTCATCCTTGGAGATAAGAGTAACAGTAAAGATCCAAATTCATTAAGCCAATCCAACCATACCAGTCATGACTCATTATATTGATAATTCCTAATTAAATAGCTGGATGGTAAACCCAGTGCATCATGGTGTCACTGCAGGTTTTTCCAGTGATTTGTTTCATATATTTTGTAAACATGTGTGTCGGTGACTTACCTGGTTTTTCAGGTTATTTCCAGGTAGCTGCTGTCAGGCCTTGTCTCCTCCTCAGTAGGAGGGAGGAGTAATGGTAAACTAAGCGCAACGTACAGTCACAGGTTAAATGCTCGTCTGTATCTGTTGCTGAGAAGTCACACCAGACACCATGGACAGAAAATTCCTTAGTTGGATATTTGTGCTTGGATATTTGCACGCATCCTCTGGACAAAGTAAGATAAATGATTGCTTACAACTTTATTTACAAGTTATATTAGTTATAATATATTTTTTATTGTTTTGTGTGTTTGTATTTTACATTATATTATGCCATATTGATCAGAGTACACTGGAGATAGTAGTGATGTTAAGTATTAAGAAAAGTATTTCAGTCTGTGTTTTACATTTAACATACTTCAAAATGTTGTTGTTATTGATTTATTATTCTCTCCTATAAAAATATATTGTAGTCTAATAAACTCAACTTTTAAGTAATTTCAACTGTTGATGTAACTGTAAGCTAGATCTGGACTAAAAAAGTTTTTCCGTTGTTGTTACAAATTATAATACAAGGACTAATTATAAACATTTACCCATGTATAACTGTTAGCCAGAATCGTCTAAAGATAAAACAATCACATTGTATTTAATCTAATAAGTAGTTATGTAATTAAAATAAGGTTAAATAGAGATAGTTAATTTGCTTTGGTTAATTTCCAAGATGGCTTTTACTGCCTGATTGATCTGCCAAGGACATGTCAAGAGCATGAAACATAAATCCAGGCTGGCAGACAGCGTCAGGTGCTACCGTTTCACTTTTGAAAAGTTAATAAAAAGAATAAAATAAAAAAGTTGAAAAGAATATTATTTGCACTTTGATTTAAGAGCATTGTTGGACATTATAAATGCAATGCTGCTACCTAAAATCACCAGGATAAAATGCATACCAGCCTGGAAAGTAGCCGTTGAGATGTTTGGTGACAGTTGTACAAACAGACAATGGATCCCATTGTTTCTACTCCTTTATTAAAGTCCGCATATGAGATAAACATGACAAGGTATATGGAAATACTGAGGTATTTGACTTAATTGTTTTTCTGAAATTTTATATTTATAATTCTAAATGATTACAGCTACTACATCTGAAACCCTGGGAACGTTTGAACCATTTGTATTCAATATGACTGCTACTCCCCTAAACACAACACCCCCAACGACCACAACAGAAGCAGGTAAGCTATATTTTTTCATATATTCCTGTCAATTTTCCTACTTTTCTATTCAAGCGTCTTGACTTGCAGTACTTGTTTCTTTGTCTATAGTTTTCTTGTTCGGCGTTTACTGGTATGCACCAACATACCAAGGCAATTTCCTTGTATGTTAAAACCCACTTGACAATGAACCCATATCAGATTCAACCACCACAACTAATCTGGAAACAATACGTGAAGGGTGAAGCTAACACTGACAAAGAAACTTAATTGACTTTGATGGGTTATAAGTTGAAACTTGACACTGAAAATTGACACGAGAAATAAGTTACCACAATGGATGACATTTCAGGGGGTTCAAATTGTTTGGTTCAAGACAACAACAAAATATATGAGTGCAACATCTTTAAACTAGACTACAGATGCTTTTAGACTTTGTGGTCGTACAACAAGGAATCCTGATTAATTGGACTGGATTGAAAATTTTATTTATCCTGAATTATTCCTACATTTTGTCAATGAACTGACCCCAAGTCTATCTGTAAATAAAATAAACCAAATTATATGATAAGTGATTCAGAATGTATCTTTAAAGACTGCATTAAAAGACATTTCTTCTCATTTGTCTTCTGCAATAATAACTGCAATAATTGTATGTTCATAAAATGATAGTGTTAACCAGAGAGTCTTTTAACATTGACATTGTAATAAATTTGTATTAGTCTTCTATCAATTTCCACATGTCATTTTATTTATTTATTTATTTGTATCCCCACAGTCCTGGACTCACTGGCACATCTACAGGCGAAGCTAACTTCATACGGAGAGGTCAGCAATGCAACCATCATTAAACTCGTTAAACAGGTAAAACAGAATGTGTAAAATAAAAGCTTTTGAAGACTCTTCGGCTAAAACGATCAGTTATTGAGTTCTCACAATATAAATATCTCTGTTTTCAATCCATTTAGTTCTTTCGAGACAATCTCCTGAATGGAACAGCCCACGCAGTCACAGTGACAGAAATTCAAAGGATTGTAGATTCAACCACAGCTGCAACTACCATAATCCCAACCACCAGACCCACGATGCACATCAACACAACTACAACACCAATAACCCCCTTGACACCCACACCCCTGAACACAACAACACCCATGACACCCACAACCATGAACACAACAACACCCATGACATCCATACCCTTAAACCAAACAGCACCCTTGACACCCACAACCATGAACACAACACCCATGAACCCCACAATCAAGAACACAACAACACCCATGACAGCCATACCCTTAAACGCAACAGCACCCATGACACCCACACCCCTGAACACAACAACACCCTTGACTCCTCCTGCTACTTAAACCAGAATAGGAAAGCACTGCATGATTGTTGTAAGGATGTAGAACACCAAGAAATATTTCAGTACAAGGAAGGAAGTCCAAGACATCCTGTGTGCAGGTCAGCTTTTTTTTTTTTTTAAACTTTCCATCGCATGTGCTTGAGGCACACAGTATGAATAAGTGTGTGGGTTTGTGTGGTTTTGGCTATTTGCCCTCTGTTTCAGACTCTTGCAGTCTCTTGTATTTTTCTTCTCAACATTGCTGATTTCATATTTTTTCAAATTATTATGTTTGTACTAAAATTCTTCATTGTTCTCTAACAATTTAAAAACTATTATTTTGTGACATTTCTGCACCGTCAAAGTCAAACCATTATAGACTTTCTGGTTTTGCTTAGATGTAACACTAGATTTTATAAACCAATCCGCAGTTTTATTTCATGTTTAATAATCCCCTTTTGAAAGATAAATAAAGAGACAAATCTATTTGAAGTGGCCTTCGTGGTGTTCTTTTTGTGTTCTTAATAAATACTTCAAAAAGAAAGTTTATTGTGACTTTTTTATAACTTTATTACAAGTATTACAAGCACACACACACACACACACACACACACACACACACACACACACACACACACACACACACACACACACACACACACACACACACACACACACACACACACACACACACACACACACACACACACACACACACACACACACACACACACACACACACACACACACACAAATTGTCGAGATCAGCCTTAAAACATTCGGTGAAAATACAAATATCAAGTGAAAATGTTGCTATTAATAGGATATCTGCATCAACAGTATATTGTATTTAACTATTAAAAAATTAAAACAAAACATGGATGACATAAACATTGGTCTAGGCTTCCTCATCAGGTCATTAGTGGGAGTTAGCGACTAATGCAACAAACTGCTCACAGACCAGCACCCAACTGTGGCTTTGTCTCAGTCACATTGTTCATATTCTGCAGAAGGCTTTGAGCTTTACAAAGTCAGCTTCAGTGGGATGAGAAGTATCCAGGAGGACGTCCACTTCATAAACTTGTGATCACTGCTACACTGCCGTCCTCTCCATCTCTCTCTGTCTGGAAACGTGTAAAGCCCAGGGCCTCGCGCATGGCTCTGCTCAGAAGCATCAACAGGTCTGCAGCCGCTGCTGCTCCCCTCGGCAGGAAGAGCTCCAGAGCGCAGGTGGAGACATAGGGCAGACGCACACCTGACATGCTTGCATCCTGGAAAATGAATTCAAAGCGAGGGAAATGCAATTTATCAGTGGGAAGAAAAGTATGGAAGCAAAGAAAAGCAGTGGTAATTTTAATATTATATGCACCTGAATAGCTGTGATGATAAAAGGTAAAACCACCATAAAATACTTAAGGTTTGAATTTAAATAGCATTGAATTTATAGCATTAAGAGTATTTTACTTTGAAAAACATCTATCTGAATTTATTTTGTTTGAATTTACTGTTTTGAAATTCTGGTCCGTCATTTCAAGTTTTGGCAGAGGCAGGTTCACACAGTTGAGATCAAGATCAAGATCAGCGGTCCATGATTTCCTGTAACTCATATCACCTGGACCTGTGCTGATCTGATAGATACCAACCTGAGAGTAAAACCGCAGGGAGATCAATCTGGGAAACCCAAGAGGAGGCAGATGATCAGCTCCTGTGATGAAGGCGAGCAGGTTTTCAAAGGAAAAATCTGCCTGACCATCTGAGAAGGACAAATTAAAGTTAAAGGTTCTCATAGTAACTACTGAAACACTTTTATCATCTGAAATCAAGAGTCTTTAGTTCTTTACTCCACCCATCCCTCTGTTCTTACCGCTGATTGCGGTGAGGACTGTTTCCCAGTGTCCGGCTGTTGCCTCCTCAGCTGCCCTCAGCTGGCTGTCCGGACAGCTGTAGCAGGCGGTGAAAAGCATTTTGAACTCTTCCGGGCTCAGAGGCTGCTGCTGTGTGCTCGTCATCACTGGCAAAAACACCTCCCAGTGGGTCAGTACCGTATCCCACAATCCACCACAGCTTTTCAGCCCCTCGGTGAACTGGGAGATCATATTGGCCACCCTGAAGGACAGCAGAGGGACTGAGTGATTGTTTAATTGGCTCACTAGCTTATTTTTCTATGTCAGATGCTATATGGGAGACAGCACTGATTTTTAGTTTCATTTTCAGGGCAGATGATATTGTAGCAGCCGTTCCAATGCAGTGGAGGCCATGCAATACTTACATAAACCAGTGTATGGGACATAAACTACAAGTGAATGACTATCTGTGTGTGTGTGTGTGTGTGTGTGTGTGTGTGTGTGTGTGTTTGACCGACCTGTGATAGATGTAATGTTTGACAAGGCGTTTATAGATGGCTGGTATTTCATCAGAGTGGGCTGAATAGATTCCAGGGATACCACAGCTTGACACCCAGTCACACAGACTGGGAGGCAGCAGCTGTACCTCAGTACAACTATGCAGCTAAAACAGGAGCAGAGGAGCGTTATTTGTGTGTGTGTGTGTGTGTGTGTGTGTGTGTGTGTGTGTGTGTGTGTGTGTGTGTGTGTGTGTGTGTGTGCGGTACTGCACAGATTACATTTTTGAGGCATTTTTCTCTATTTGATAGGGGACAATTGAGACGTGACAGAAAATAAGGGAGAGAGAAAGAGGATATGACATGACACGAAAGTCCCCGACAGGAAAGCAAACCGGTTTGGTAAATATATTTGTGTTCAGTTTTGCTCTACTGACATGGAACTGGAACAGTGTAAATTAAAAACAAGAAATCTGGAAATAGTTGCTCTTCCAAACCTATAGATAATAGATTCATGCATCATTTAAAAAAGGCAGAGACAAGAAAATGTAATTCACGTTGCGTAGTTTTTTGGAACTTAACCACATTTTTTACTCATTTTATTTTCTGAATGTGGTGATAGAATTGAATTGTGTGAAAACTTTTATTTTATAGTTTATTCTGTCAGTTTGAAGTACAGGCATGTGAGGTTTCTGCGTGTGTGCTACCTGTTGCAGTCGGATCTGTACTTCAGCATCAGCAATGTCACTCCAGCTGAAGTCGTCCAAAGATGGATTCTGGCCACACATCAACTGTGACGCGCACACACACACACACACACACACACACACACACACACACACACACACACACACACACACACACACACACACACACACACACACACAATAGAACAAGCAGTGGTCGTCACTCATCAGATTATGGCAGTGTATAACCATGCTGATGTTAAACAGCATTTTTTTCTACTTTGGGGCAGTTCTCTAAACATTATGCCAACATGTTATCTCCATATAAAGTTGACATAAACATGTTGTCAAATTTAACACTTTACTTAGGATTAATTTGAAACGTAATGTGTTATAAAAGAGAATTAACTCATATAATTTAATGATCTTTTATGACCATATTTTAGACAAAGTAACAGGAATAAGTTCGATGAAAAAACACATTGGAAAATTTATGATAAATAATTTTACATTTATTTATCACCTATAGGTACTTCTATGTATGCTATAGCAGGGGTCACCAACACGTGCCCCCGGGCACCAGGTAGCCCCCAAGGACCACATGAGTAGCCCTCAGGCCTGTTCTAAAAATGAAAATTGAATATTGATATTATCTGTTTTCCACCTTGTTAAGTCATTGTTGATAATTATTGTGAGAAATCATTAATGTGATCAGTGTCTTCACATAGATGAGTATCATTAATCATTAATAATAATATATATAACTAAAGGCAAACTGAGCAAATTTGTTATTTCAGAAGAGTGTATCAAACTGGTAGCCCTTCGTATGACTCAGTACCCATGAAGTAGCTCTCAGTTTCAAAAAGGTTGGTGACCCCTGTGCTATAGTAATGCAATGTTTGTGAGTTTTCCAGCTTTTACAAGCAAATATTGATATATGTGATTGTTTGCAACTAAATCAGCAAACATTTGTGTCTCTAGCTCTGCCCCTGCACAAAAAACAGTACTTTGCATTACATGTTATACATAAAAAGACGCATGCACACAACCTGGTAAAGTGCAGGGTGTAGACAACGAGGTCCAGGCCCACCATGAGCCAGAGACCAGCCAATCAGGACGCCTGCTTCGTAATACTTCCTGGCTTCAAGAGCTGTTAGGTCATAGGTCAAGAACAGGCGCCCCGGGAGACCCTCAAACACAGAACTTTCCTGCAACTCCAGCAAAGTCAATCTGTGTGAGAGGAAATTAGAAATATCTGTTGTCAGAGATTCACATATTACAAGATTATGCTTTAATTAGCTGATGTAGAGTATTATTATGAACAATGACTATATATATATATATATATATATATATCATATGACTGCTAAAGCAATTAGACAATTAATCAATTAGTTGATGAACAGACAATTATTTTACTTTTACCATTTTTTTTGTCTTTACTAAAGTAAAATAAGTATTGATTCACAAAATGTGTGAATTTTTGTAATGATAATCATTTTGTAAACAATTTCTCCATAAATTATGTAAATGTAAGTTTAAAAACACATTTATTCATATTGGATCAACAACTAATCAAGCCAAGAATAATACCAAGCCAAGAGCTTAGATATTGTATTATAAGCCTACAAACGAAACTTTAAAAACACATGCGATGATGATATTCAAAAAAATAGTATAATAGTTTAAAAAAACAGGATGCACGATTTAAATCACCAACATGTGCTTCAGGAAAAACATGAGGAAAATAATAATAAACCTGAAGAACTCTCTGAGAGGTCCTTCGTGTCCATCAGTCTCCTCTCCACTGAAGGTGACGATGGGCGTCGTCCTGAAACAGAAGTCCGGCCTCCTCACCGCCTTCAGAGCGCTGTGGAGCACGTCTCTCCTCCTGACGTGGATGTCGGTTTCTACATCTCCATTTATGTTCTCCTGTCTGAACAGTCTCAGGATGGCGTCCAGGTCGAGTGTCGACTGCACATCACAGGGACAGGTTTAACACAAAGGAAATGATCTGGGGGGAAAAGTTGTTGCATTTGTTCTTTTTCTTGTCTGTTGTGAGTGAAACAAACTCACCTCCTCTGTGGTGCTCCCCGCATGAGGCTGGGTCGGTCTTTCCAGCTGATGGTCTTCATCCGGACGGCGTTCTGTGCTGGCCTCTGGGCAAAACTCTTTCCTTACAAGAGACACACACACACACACACACACACACACACACACACACACACACACACTTAGAACACACGTAATTCAGTTGTATGGTTTATCATTTTTGGAATATTTCTTTGCAGGAACAACTAATGCTTACATACCTGTTCAGCACAGGCGTCTCACTAGCTGACCTCTCAGGTTCTGCCTGTTGAGAGAAGAATTTTAACTTTAAGCCCTTTGGAAGAAAAATGCAAAAGGGGTAGACCACATACCCTCAATTTGAAAGGATTCATCTTAAGGAATCCCATCTAAGTATTTTTTTAATTTAATTTAAATTATAATAAATCACAGCCAACCCTATGTCTTTTGCTTGCTGTTTCATTTTCCAAAAAATTATAAATATGTCTTATATTCCTTTGCTGGGGACCCCCTATAAACTCGCTGTACATTAAACCACTGATCAATGTAACATAATATACTGTATAAATATAAATGGAAACCAAACATCTAATATGAAAATGGCAGCTGTTTGTTTTACCTGTGGGTAGTCCTGGTGGCTCAGGATGTACAAAGCACCATGTCCAGAGATGCTGAGCACCTGCTCTCCAGTCCAACCCTCTGCAGGGGTCTCTGGGACAAACAGCACCTTGGAGCCCTGCACAGACTGGAAACCACACATACCCTCGGATATAAATACACCAAAATCTGGAAGAATCTGAGTCATTTGCCACCAGATGTTATATCTTAGTATTAATTGTCTTAATTGTCTGTAATGTTTGTTGTTGGTAGACCTAGTTCTTACAGGTATAGAAATACACTACACTACACTACACTACACTACACCACACACACACACACACACACACCTGAATATATGTGAAGGAGAACCTTTGTCCCTTTCGTTCCACAAACAGCCCCCGGAAGAGCATCGCCAGACGACTATGCATCTGATTGGCCGACCAACCACAGTCAATGGTGATGCGAGCAGTCATTCCCATCGCCGTTAGAGCTGCTAGTTCTTTGCCTCTTGGAACAATGTGTCTGGAAGGGCAGAGAGGAATATTTATATATTATTTATATGGAGAGAAAGAGGGGATGACACAAAGCAAAGGGCCACTAGTCGGATTCGAACCCATGACCGCTGCAGCAAAGGCACCCCTTAATTTGTACTTTATTTGATAATAGAATATCTATACACATAAGCAATTTAGGATTATGTCACTGGCATGACACTAGAGACCAAACTGAATATGTGTCCGTCATTTATTGTACAATATATACCGGTTATACTGCCAGCTGCTTCAGTGAGCAAGAACGTGCTTATCAAACCCGATATTTGAGATATCTGATAGCTCTGTGGCTTAATTTGAGATGTTTTGGTACTAGAGAAGTCACAGTAGAGAAGTCACAGTCCTAACTGGAGAAGGATCATCTTCTGGGGAGCATGAACGTGCTCAGTAGTTGCAATAAAACCTATCATGGATCACAGATATGGTTAATCCTGATTAATTGTGAGAAGATGTCACAAAATAAGAATCATCAAACAGAGACCATGAATATGCAAACTCTATAAAATGTCATACTAATATAGTTAGAATATTTTGCTTACACCACGATAACACCTCTCACCTCTCCAGCTGTGCCAGGAAGGGTCCTCTGGGTAGACAGACCACATCTTTGACCACCAGTCCTGTCTTCTGCGGAGTCAGTCTCTTCCATTTGAGACGACTAGCTTTGTTCGGGGACAGCTGCAGCACACAGTACAACATCACACTGTATTAACATGATGGATCCACAGAACAGAGTTTGAGTACAAACCGCAAAATGAAGTCAATGGACAGATAAGCAGATGAGATATGTTGATAAATTACATTAACCATGCCCTCATATTGCCCAAGAATTTTAACTTCAAACAGATGCAGTTTGTTGCTTTTCTGAAGCAAAACCACCTTAGAAAAGGGCAGTAAAATGTGAGTGCAAGTATAGCAGGAAGCAACTGGTTGTAGCACGGGACAAAAGAAAACATTAACATTTAATTGATTGATAAGAATGAGCTAGGAGTTACTCTTTAACAGATTGCTCGCTAGCAGTTCCTCATTCATACATTTGTTCTAGTAAATATTCAAACTTCTATGTCCTTTATTGTAAAGTGTTGCCAACACTTTAAATATTTGATAACTGTAAATGTTGTAATTCATTTATTAAATAAAAATGTGTACAGAAGGTAGGTTCCAACTTCTCTGAAAGCTATGAGCTTGTCTCCACCTCCAATCATAATAAAATTAATCACTTTGGGTTCAAACTGATGCTCAGATGACTCTGGGAAGATTCAGGCGGCATTTGTCCTTACTTTCTCACATTTTGTACACTAAACGGGCAATCCGTTAAAAAAAGGAATAAACACAAAGAAAAAGAAAACACATAAAAAATGAGCAAAAAAGCAACAATTAAGGAAACACTCAAACTTGCAGATGCAGCCCACACATGTACCCTTTAATATTGTGTCTATCTAACTGACCTATAATTGACAGACTTCACTATACGATGGGTTTATTTATCCCAACTGCAATACACAACCTGCTGACTGACTGATAGAGCAAACTGAAGCTTTCAACACAGATAAAGATAGGGGGACAGATTAGTGTTGATTGATCAGTCTTTCCCCATGTGCTCAGGATTAGTGCACAACAAAATCTGTTTTGGCCAATACACTGAACCTGATCAGATTCTGTTTTAACCAGTGAGATGCAAGGAGGCTCAGTGGTTGCGGTGATCATCATCCAATCAGATAAAATGAGTTCATGTTTGCACACATTCCCTCTGCTGGAAAGTTGACTTGCTGATCAGGAAATTACTTAATAAAACCTGAGGTGACGTACCGGGTTGGTGACAGACATGAGACTCTCAGACACTCTGGGGGGAGGAAACACCTGTATGGAGGGAAGGAAAGCGAGAAATGTGCCACTTGGAAATGTTACCTTGACACAATCTTGACGAACCTGCTCATAGAGCTTCTGAACGGCTGCTCAGAAGAGAGTTTGTACTTCAATAGGCTTAAACTTCCATTTCTTTTCCACAGTATTACAATAAGTGGGGGTGGGACTCTCTTATACATTGCAACTCTATAAATGTATTTATTTACTTATCTACCTACTTAAAATCCCTCATATTCACTAACCTCCATTTCTATCTCAATTTCATCCATGAATTCTGGGACAGGGAGGCCGTGCTTGGCCTCTTCCTTGGTGGGAGATTCTGTTTTGGGCTTGGCCTGCTGCCTGGGTTGGGTCTGAACTTGGTCTGGCTCTGGTTCCTCCACACAGTCAGGGACCAGAGGATGCTCCAGGTATCTCTGGGTTCAGGGGAAATAAGCGAAACATATTTACTGTGCATGAACACACACACGTGATGCTCCATATGGAGGGAGCATTCTGGATGTTTTAAAGTATATTTTCTGATAACACTTACATTGACCTCTCTCTCTCTCTCTGTGTGAAGAATAGTATGTTCTCTGTGTAAAGAACTGATGTTCACATGATGATGTCCAGTGCCTCACACTCATTTGTTTTGCAGGGAAACATTTGCTTTAGGCAATATGTATGTGCAAAGACAGCTATGTATGTGCAAAGACAGCTATGTTCATGTCTGTTTACTGTAAATACACCACAGTTTCCATAAATGATAATATTTTGTATGGGAAACAGCATGATGACTTTTGTTTCTTGTTTCAGTTCTTGTTCAGTAGCCTACTATACTACTGTAATTTTGTTGAAAATAAGTTGTTGTATTGAGGAAATGTGTGGTTTTTGATTTAAAAAGGCCAGTTCACCCAAATCTAGAAAAATTAGAGATTAGAAGAAAATCTTAAAAAATTAAGCACACATTTTTTTTCTATCTAGCCATTTGTTTGCATTTCCTGGGTTTCTGACATATTAGCAGCTAATATTTCTGCTCTCACCCTAATAAATTGAAGTGTATGTAATGCAGTGCTCGAAGCATTGAAATAAACTCAAATAGCAGTTTCTTTCCAGAAATAACAACCATTTACAGGTTTCAGCTGCACAACAAACAAAACAGTATTTACTTTCATTGTATTTGTGTGGCAGCAGAGGTAAAGGAAGGTAAGGGGTCATATTTCAGGGTTTTGCCTTCAGAACATACTATTTGGACTTTCTATGAGGGGCAAGGCTGTTACTAAACCCAAAGACATTTTCTTTTAGTTAGTTTAGTTCTTCCAACGTACAACTGAAGCTGCATGCTGAGCTGCAGTGTTACAGAAGACACACCTGGGCAAAGCTGTATTCTTCCTCCTTCTCCAGTGTTGATATCATGACGCAGGGCTCCTCTGAAGAGAACAACTCCATCTCAATGTTTTCAGTGATGGACAGCAACACCATCTTGCTCTCTTTCAACTTCATCCTCTCTGATATAACTCTTTATCTCCTGTAATTCCTACTTCTTTTTCACTCTTCCTTTAAGTCCTCTCTGTCCTATGTGTGTTTTGGCCAGATCCAATCTTTGCTTTAGCCTTCACTTTCCTCTGCTCTTTCCCTTTATTTAGCCTTATTTTGTTTTATCTCATTGCTCTCTTATCCATTTCATGCCTGGTACTGCTTTCTATTTCCTCTCTGTAGTTTCCCCCCAAACAGTTGAACCTCCAGATATTCTTTAGGTGATGGTGGCCCTCCAAACATCTGAACTCTCATTACCTCAAGGTGAGATCTATCAGCGTCTGAAGCTCTGATTGGCTCAGAGTTGAGCTCTCGGGCTGTGATTGGTTCTGTGGACTGCTCTGAAGCTCTCATTGGTTGAGAGGTTTGTGAAATTGCTCTGGTTGGTTCTGCAGCGTTTTTAGATTACATGTTTTTTAAACTGTTGATTCCAGTTTCTACATAATGAATTTAAGTGTTTAAAGGAGTCTCAGATGTCTCATGTAGGCCAGGTATAGAGTTTCCTTATGTGTTTAATCAACTCCTTATTCACACATCCTTTGTAGTTTAATCATTGACCTGATGATTGAGTCACTTTTAATTGATCACTTAATACTATTCCACTGTCCCCTAAGTAATTACATAGTCAGAAAAATACTAGATCATAAAATTAAAACACATATTTTATGAATAGATTTGGACTTCTAGGCTCCGTAACTCCTAAAATGATCCACTTTAGTGTCTTTTCTAGACAAGTGAAGGAAGACTTTTCTTGGGCTCTTGATTCAAACAGCTCCAAAACAACAAACAGCCTTAAATTTGCAGACTTCAGCAATCATACACCACAGCGAGATCTACTATCTTATCAGGCTTTGTTTAGTTTGAAGTCACACCTTATTTCTCTGGTGAAACTGTGGTGAGTTCACAAAACCCCACCGACCAGTGTGTAATCAATATGTCAGTAAACTGAAGCAGCAACACAAGACACCTTTGCTTATCAGCAACTTAATACCATATTCTTTACTAACTAACTTACATGAGTTTCATATGAACCAGATGAAATGTCAAAGGCGTGAATGACAGTTTTCAGATTTTCTTGAGAGGAAGAACATTTCAATTAAAGAAAAGAAAATTATGTTAGAGGAAGCAGGAAGTTGTGAGGAGGTACAAAACAGCTCTGGTGAACTGGTTGACTGCAGCTTGGATAAAATATATTTTGGATGAAGTCCAAAGTACTTGCTGCTTAAGTGATAAATGGGAAAAGGTTTCTGCGTTCTTGAAATTGCATTACAAGGTTTTCACTCAACCGTGACAGAAACAGACGGACTGACTCGAATGTGTCGCTTCAGTTGTTAAAAGATATTTAGCTACTTATGTGAATTGGAGAGTAAAACATGAAACTCTAAAGGTTTTCTAATTTATTTTTTCTTTGCATTTACTGAATCAAAAAATTAGACAAAAATCTGGTGGTGGCCCCCTCAGTTCTAAAGTGCTTTAAACTCTTCGTTTTTAGGATTGCAGGACCAGTTTTAGGACTACAAACTGCTAATAAATAAAAAATAAATTCTCATAGTAGCTCAACATTAATGTTTTTGTCACCGCATACAGTATATAACTTACATGTTTAGACATGTGTCTCTGCAGCTGTGACAGTGTGAGATACAAACAAACATACTTTAAAACTGTTACAGAAATTACAAGTAAAAATATGAAAGACAAACCAAACTCATGCAAAGCAATATCCATGTACAAACAACAACTAAAAATCCAGGAAAGAAGAAGAATATTGCATTTATAAGATGGATTGCGTAGCTACCAGGAACCTGAAGGGGAACCTAAAACCATTTTTTTAATATCTTTTTTAATATACTGCAGTCTGTTCTTGTGTAGCCTGTATATTCTATTCTTTTTTTTAATATACTTTGTCAGCTAAAAACAGATACATCACCAGAGTGGCTGATTAAATGTTTAATTTAACTGCTTCAAACTCCAAAAGGTGGTCAAGTATTTGTGCCATCACAAACACGAAAAAACCTGTCCATTGATTGTCTGAGAACAAAATGCTGCTCATAGCGTCGAGATTAGAGATCCAGGATTATGTTGTGAGTGTTGTCAGCTTGTATCATCCTCAAACACACACTGCTGAGGGTCTTCTGAGCAAATCACTGAACCCTCAACTGCTCCGGTGCAGTAGTGAGTACCGCAGTCATTCTGTGCATCGACACGCATTCATTCAAGAAGGAGTGACACTATGTGTTTGTCATAGTGTCAGCCCTTTGTCTTTGTCTATTCAATGTGTGTGTTATGTTGTGTTGTGTTTGTGTGTCTGTGTGTGTGTGTATGCTTGGGTCAGGCCAGCAAGTGTTTCTGGCTGCATGTCAACAGGTGTGGCAGGAAGTACGAGGCGGTGCCGTCGTCAGGTATCAGCTCCAGAAACTCTGTGGGGCTCGTCTCCATGGCAACCACAACCAGCGTCTCTGTTGGCATAGAAACGAGCCGCATTTAAACCCAGGCATCAAAATATGACAACACCAGAGCTGATCTGCAATCAGGGTTGTCAGTTCAATTCATTTACCATCATCACCAAGGTCTAAATGCTGTTTGAAACCCTCTGTGTACTGCCAGAAATAAACTTGAGGTGAGAAAATAGTTGATCTTGTATCTATTGATCTGCTCTGTTGGTTTAAGAATAATATAAATTTAAATATAAAAAGCCTAAAATATTTAGAATAACCCAAATTATCCCCACCATGTGCACATATATTATATCCTGGGGGTTAAAATACTGAGGACAGATTTAATTTCATGACTTTGTTAGGATGTCCAGATTGTTGTCAAACCTGTTTGACATCAAAGTCAAAGGAGACAAACTGGGACTCAGAATGCCCAGAATAACTATGTCATGTAGTCATCTGGCCTCAAACTCAGAAGAAAGTAGTGGGATACTTTACTAAGACTAATGGTATTCTGTACAAAGCTTCAACCTTTGAGAGCAGCCAATAGGATGCTGTTGTCTGATGCAGCTCTTGTCCTGTTACAAAGCTCAGGGAGCAGCTTCTGCCACCACAACACCTACAGAGAAGAGACAGACAGGGTAAAACTTCTGAGAGCGTACAGAGTCAAACGGTTACACACTACTGCGCAGTACAGACCATATTCTTGTCTTGTAACTGATGGTTGGCGTAGGCTATGATGGCCTGAGGACATCGGTCCAGCAGCTTTTCAATGCTGCTGTCGTACTGCCCCCTTCTGGTGGAACAGAGGAGGTGCAGGCTGAAGCCCCATAAGGTTTCCTCTGACAGGCGCTCTAGAAGAGGCACGACGGAGCCCACAGACAGGGACGGACCACACAGGAGAGACTGGAGACACAGGCAGGCATACAGAAACGTAAAATAACACAATCTTTGTTTTACAATCACAAAAAGTTGAGTTCATAAACCAAAAAAGAGAAATGAAATACCATTAAAAACACACTGCGGTCACAGCCTCTTTTGACATATATTGCTGTGAAACTGTAATTATGTAAGTGACTGAGCTGTTTTGCTCACTTTTCTCTATTTGTGCTACTGTTCAGGTCCAAAACCAGGGTTTTAGAAATGTCTGCCATGTCCAGGTAGTCCCACAATCTCAGATTTTATTTACATTTTCCCACTTTTAATTATTTTTATTAACAAGTTTTCATTGATTAAAAAACAGCTGTATCCCTGAATTTTCTTACAGATGGTCTAAAAGAGTTTTCTCTGCTCTGCTGGGAATAACTTCCTTGTGAACACTAGTTAAATTGTTTTATTTGATCAATTATTATTTCATTTTTCTTGGCCTGATAGTTTACTTTATCTGAAAAAATGAAGATAAAATTTAAAGTAAACTTCATTTCCTGAGAATTACATAGAAAATATTATTTCAATATGTACACACAGAAGTTTATTTTGTCCAGTTTTAGTTATATATTGTTGCATTTTCATACAGATAACCTCTATTGTTATAATTTAAGTGTGTGTATGAGTCTTAAAAGTGCTAAAAGCAGTGCATAAGGAGTAGTCCTGCAAAAATCTATTTTTAATCATTATTTCAGTTCCTTTTATTTTACAACTTATAACAGTTTGAAGGCAGATGGTCTCTCTGATCTCTCCTCTGTTAATGTAATGTGATTCTAGCTTCTTACTGAGGCAGCTTCACTGGTGGCATACAGAAGTGGACTTATTTTGTTCATAGACAAATTACCTGCAGTTTGTGTAGCGCCTCCTGGTGTTGGGAGCTGGTAGTCTGAGCTGGACTGAGAACAGTGAGCCACGGGTACAGAGCACCGTAATGGATGCAGGAGTTTATCTAAGACACACACACACACACACACACACACACACACACACACACACACACACACACACACACACACACACACACACACACACACACACACACACACACACACACACACACACACAGGCCTTTGTGATTAATAAATATCAACAACAGAAAATAAAAAGGTGGCATCTGAATCTGAACGTGAATCTTGAACAGCCGTCTCTACCAAACAAACAAACACGACAGCAAAACTTTTTAGCAACTGTACCAGATCTTCAGCGCTCTTCAGCGACCTGCGTCTTGAAGGTGTGGGTGGAGGCTCTGAGTTTGCCAGTCGGTCGATGTAGACAGACGCCACTCGGAACAGAAGTTCCTGGATGACGGCTTCCTGTGAGGAGGCCATGAGCATCGCCTCCCAGAAATCCACCTGTAAGCAATTCTCACAGCCCAGCTCCTAGACACACATTTAAAATCATAATTAAAGCTATTATTTTGCTGCTTAGGTAACGTAACAAATCAGTGAGATGATTTTACTTCTTGCCTCCTAGCTGTGAATTACCAGGTGCTAGTGACACACACGCACACACACACACCTTGAATATTTGATCAGCCTGTTCCAGTTGAACTTTGTTGTTTTCATGTAGGGCCACCATGGCAGCCACCAGCAGCCCCGGTTGGGACTTTGCCAACTGGCGAGTCAACGCCGTGGGGCGGATGTGTGCGTGCTGGCCTCCACCTCCACCGTGCAGCAACAGCCTGGACTCCTCAATGAACCCGTACACCAGCAGCATCTGAAGACACACACACACACACACACACACACACACACAACACACACACACACACACACACACACACACACACACACACACACACACACACACACACACACACACACACACACACACACACACAGTTCTGAGAATTCATGTTTTCAAGTATTGATTCATTTACCCTTGAATACACTGTAGGAATAACTTAGCAATTATTTAGCGAAGTTGTCCCAACACAGGAGAAGGAGATCTAATAAAGAAAGCAGCATCAAGTCTAAAAATTGGCAAACGTTCAATAACTTGGCACAATACCGGCACCTAAAAGTGCCTGAATGAATGATGATATCAGACATAAACTCCCTGTTGAATAAGGATGAATTTCCAGGAGAAAGTTGACTTATCTCAATTTCACTAATTTATTTTGGGCATGTCAAATAAACATGCTAAACTCTCCTCCTCCTACATCAGACAGACTGGATTCAGAAACACACGTGGAACGTGTATTGTGTACACACACACACACACACACACACACACACACACACACACACACACACACACACACACACACACACACACACACACACACACACACACACACACACACACACACACACACACACACACACACACACACACACACACAGTCCCCTCTAACCTCAGCGTGTCTTTCCATCATCTGTGTGTATCGCGGCAGGTCGTCCAAAAGCAGCATCATGGTTGCCATGGTGATCGTCAGGGGAACCGACACGCCGGCCGTGTCCTCCAGATGTTGTAAGATTTGCATCGTCCGGGCAGGACTGACGTTTACCATGGGCGGGCTGGCACACACGCTGACCAGCTGCGAGGGCTCCGATTGGCTGAAAATGTCTATGACCTCATCAGCAGCTTCCTGCAGGAAGAAAATTAGTTAATTCTTCTTTTTATTTAGTTTCCTTGTATATTAATGATCTTTAACTTCTTAATTAGATGTTTTACACACAATACACTACAACACAGACCTTTTTTTAGGACATTAACATTGAAATTTGGTACTCAGGGATAGATTATAACAGTTTTAGTGGTGATGGACGTCACTTTCATATTGTTCATTCTAATGCTGCAAAGTAAATGTAACAATGACTTATTCCATATGGCACCTTCATATCTGTTTGTGCAGCAGTATGTTTGAGTACCTGACTGAGGCACTGCTCTGTTTCTTCGAACAGGTAATGCTTTAGGTAAAACAGGAAGCCGGGGCCGTAGGAGTGAGGGCTGCTGGGAACCGGGCGGTTTCTGGCCATGACCTCTGTGACAGGCAGACCAGACATCCTGTAGTACGGCAAAGCCAGATGGCAGTCCTTCTGACCGCTCCTTCCAGAGCAGAAAGGAATAATTAGTGCTGAAACAACTTTTAGTCAATCAAAAGAAAATGAATAAGCACCAACAAATCATCTAGTAAGAAAAAAATAACATTCTTTCCAGCTTTTCAATCTATTTGATGCTTTTCTCTGATTTATATAATTTGAAATTTTAGGGGAATATACAACTGAATTTTTATTTAAATAAACAATTTGCTACGTTTTATCAGGGTCGAATGCAGCCCTGAGTCCACCTGTACTTCACTGCAGCATTGGAGGTCAGCAAATACCTTTTTCAGGGGTTGTTAAGTTACTCTTTAAGGTATATTCCCTAAATGTACAAATTGGAAATGTGTGCAACAATTTTAGCGATATAAAATAACTTAAGTTCATAAAAGGAATTTTCTGCATAGATTAACAGATGATTAAGGTCTTTCTAAAGCTGTTTTAAGGTATGTTTAATGTGTGTGTGTGTGTGTGTGTGTGTGTGTGTGTGTGTGTGTGTGTTACCTGCTGAAACAGTCTCCCAGCTGTGCACAGTTCTGCCTGAGTGCTTCTTCCAGTTCTTGACTGTCTGTCTGCACAGCTGTGTCTGTGTCTGTCTGCAGAGACACCGCGGGGTCTCCCTCGCTGTGCTGCTGCTGCCCCGATGTTTGGAGTAAGGAGGCGCGGAGGAGGAGGTGAGCTTCACTGAGGAGGTGCCGAAGGCTTTGGGCCTGAGGGTTGGACTCTGCATACCGCTGACTGTATTCAACCTGACACACAGAGACACACCAGTCATGCAGGTGAGTATACAGACTCATAAACATATTTTAATATTCGTAATATAAAATTTGCATCGTATCAGGTCTCGTCTGTCTGTAATCGAGTCCTAAAACCTCACTTTCTTAAAACAAAGCTACAAAATTCTTCCTAAACCTCAATCATTTTCTAGGAGTTTCTCTTTGTATCTTAAAAAAAGAATACAACAAGAAGAAATAATGTCACTTCAGGCACATTTGTACTTTCGTCTTTAGAAAACACAATTTCAAGGAATTCTGACAAAATGTCTTGAAAAGGTATCCTTGGGTAATTCAATGCATGTCATTCTTTTTCTCCTCTACATGATCAATTATTCCTTTAGTCTTTCATGAGTATATTAATAATTGTGCATTTAATACATAAGTAAGCAACCACAAGACAATTACAACAATAAATATAGTGAGTGTGTCTGTGTTACCATCTCTTGGTAAAGAGTGAGGGGGGAGACGGTGTCGACCACATAGAGGTTCCACCCGTGTCCCGCTGTGCTGGTTTCTTTGGGAGAAGACATTGTCCACTTCCTGCTCCTGAGGACAGAAGTTACACAGAAAGGTAACCAAACGTAGAATCAATCAGAAAGTTAAATCCAAACGTCTTATTGCACAGCGAAGATCTAATCTAATCTCAAAAGATACAACAAAATACATGTACTACAATTCATGAAAGCACGCCAGGACAATGAGTAAAAATGTAAACATGCGTTAGGTGCCATGCATCAGTGACTCGGCCTCAGTCAGTCTGAACATCTCCTATAGAAAGTTATAGGATTACATGAAGTGTCACTAACAACTGTTGTTGTTCTTCTCTGCTGTTTCTTCACCTTCATTTTTTTCCATCTTTGTTCCTCTTGTGGACAGGTTTGTAACTACAGTGTACAGCACACTGATAACACACTGAAGGCACACACAAACAATAAACTGAACATTGCATGGCAGGTTTTCCATGAAAGCAAGTGGAGAATTGCTTCCAGTTTACGTTTCATGACATTGCTTGTGCATTAGAAACCAGAGAGGAGGTTGTATACTGTGTACCATCATACTCCCAGTAAAGAACAACCTCTTGGATATTGTGATATTTAATACATGAACTGCATAATACTATAATGTAACACTACTATTTACATGACTAAACAAAGTTAGACAACTGTTAGTGAACAGTTCTTTTTAACCTTTAATTGTTTATGTTCAGGGATATACAAGGACAAATACAATCGCGCTTTATGATGTAACATAAAAGGAACAAAGGTTTGTGCATAACAGGAATGTCCAAAGCTGAAATACGTGCAAGGTACTTTCTGCTTCTGCCATTGTTGCCTGTCACCATATCCGGAGAAAGCACTACTCAGAACGTTTTTGAAAAGGTCCAGTGTGTAACATTTAGGAGGCTCTACTGGCAGAAATGGAATATAATAGTCACAGGTATGTCTTCATTAGTGTATAATCACCTGTATACAGGAATCGTTGTGTTTTCGTTATCTTAGAATGAGCCGTTTTTATCTAAAGACGCCACGGGTTGCCTTCCATGGAGTCAACCATGTCTCTACATTAGCCCAGAATGGACAAACCAAACACTGGCTGTACGCAGGGCCTCCTACACACTTCGCAGCCCGTTGCTCATTCCCAGGTTGACAAATACAGAAGTGGTGTTCAGTTAGTTGCAATCTGCAACTTCACTGCTAAATGCTACTAAATCCTGCACACTGGACCCTTAAAGTGTTGAATCCTTAGATACAACTACAAGCACAACAGTCAGGTGTATGCAACATTGCATGAATTATTATCTATGTTATTTTTGTCAGAGAACACATACAATTGGATTATTAAATTAGCAGAGTAAAATCCCACACGTTTTATTTCAGTGATTAGTTTGTAAGCAAAATGTCACACACACACTGAGGGCAGTTAGGGAGGTTATGGTCGGGTAGGTTTAGGGACTAAAACAGGAAGTGTTGTCACTTTTCGACCAAGCTGTAAGGGCACACTAATAATATAATTTAGCGGTGTAGGTAAACACTTAACTGTTAAGGGTTTTGTAAGGAAATGGGTACATTGGGACATTATTTTCCCACTTATTTAGAAAGTTGATACAATAAAAGACAAATAAAGTCTCAAGAAATATTGGAAATGTGAGTGCTTTATATCTTTCTTTAATGAAAAAAATGCGTTTGGTTGAAAGGATTTTTCCGTAGGATGTAGTTTTCAATATATGTGTATATTTTTTATATAGTTTGTCTTTGCTTACATACTGGACATACTCTTATTAACCAATATAATCACTATTTGTATTCATTTGCATCATAATTATAGAATTTATGTCTTAAATGATTACAATTGTTGAATTTCTTATTCAGTAGAATAAACTGAATATTTTTGCTTTTTTTTTGCAGCTCACAGGGTTCTTCTGAATCGTCACATTAAATAGTCCTACTACCTTTACTTTCTTCATTTTCCGAATAAAGTAGTACCTTTACCTCCCTTACAAACACGGTTAGACTAAGGGAGAGATACCTTGACATGCTGAACTTGTGTCCACTTTTCTTCACAAGGCATTTGTCATTACGTATGAAAAACATCCAATAGTCCAGTTATATAAGCTGGCATTCAGCAATATTTGTTTCAAAGGCAAAAAACACAAACAGAGGAAAAAGCCTTTTTTGTGACATAAAAGGTGAAATAGAATCCAAACAGTCAAGATTTCCCTTAAGAGCTAATCTAACGCTTCGGTTAATAATCATCCATTAATGTGAATGGTTTGAGGGTTTCCTAGCATTGCAGCTTGGCCTGGAAGTGACAACAGACGCCGAGTAGGGGGGGTTGGGGTTTGTCTTACAGGAAGGGGCGTGATAGGAGGCTCTCCAGAGCTGGCGTGGTTGCGGGATCGATTCCCACCGCCAGGAAAATACCAGTCAGCATGGTGTGCTCTTTCAACTCGCTAAAATAACAACACACACACACACACACACACACACACACACACACACACACACACACACACGTTTATAAATGCATGTATGCACGCACGCACACACACACACAGACACACACACATCACCAGTGCTGATCAATCAAGTGTTCTGGTACCCGCAGGGAGGAATCTGATGACATATCCAATGAAGCCTTTAAAACTAAGACGTGTATGATAATCATTTGTGTTTGTGTTTAACTATGAGTATTGTATGTGCACCCGAGTGTGTGTGAACGTATGGGTGTGTGTGACTTACAGGCCTCTGCGCTGTGTGGTGCGTTCGGTCTCCTCTGGTGTGTCTGTGTCAGCGGTGGAGAGCAGGATGACATGGCGGCCGTAGACACACACTGATCGCAGACCAATAAACAGCTGCATCCTGAGCGCACACACCTCCAGGCTGCAGGGTGGACAGGCCTTCAAATACACACACACACACACACACACACACACACACACACACACACACACACACACACACACACACACACACACACACACACACACACAGTACAAAATAAATAATGCACTCACAGAAATAGCTACAAGAGGGCAGAGGCACTGTACAAGCTGACAAATCCACCACCTGACATATCATCCCCTAAAAAAGATGTAATATCAGTCATTTTCACTCTCTTTAGTTGTGTTTTGGTCTCTGCCAACTCCTAAGAATATTATCTGACTCTTTAGCTGCTAAATGTTCCACTTTCTTCCCCACCTATTTAACAACTGTATGTCTGCAGTTGGGTGCGCGTCAAGAAGCACATTGAAAGCACCTCCCTGCTGCTGCTGCAGGTAACAGGGTTGAGGAGAGTGGCGAGACCGAACCATATAGTAAATTAATCAAAGAGGCCACAAAGCAAGGTCAGGCTCTTACCTTCATGGTGGTATCGATGTAGGGGTCTTCGATCCTGGCTGTTACTGCTGCACAGCGCACCGTGAAACACTGCAATGCATTCCTACCGTGCACAGAAATCAAGATACAAACTCACTTACTGCCAAAACAGAAATCTTCAGACTACAGTAGTAAACATATTCCATCTTGAATGAAGGTGAGTCTTTCATTTTCACTTAATGTTAGTTAAAATAATTTATCAACATTGACGTGTGAAGATTAATGGATTTCCGTATCGAATCAGATCGCAGACGTACTTGGTTATGACGTGCAGCAGGTAGTCTGTTAGCACCGCCTCCAGGACCTTCTCTGGATACTGATAGACTGAGAGGAGCTCCACACCACCCTTCAGACTGTACAGGTAGCCGGCGTTGGGTAGAGAGAAGAAGCAAAACACACATGCTGGTTCCTCCAGAGACGCTGACTGAGTACCTGCAGAGAGAAAGACAGAGGCAAGAGTTTTTGTGAATAATGTTGTGGTTACCAATTCATACACACCTACATATACACACACATTAACATACAAGTACTTCCTCTTTCCAAGTTATTTTGTATGTTATAGTCTTAAACTTGAAAAAACAAAAATATGACATAAAATCAACCATTTCCAACACTAACCAGCCTACACTTAAAGAGAAATAGTTAAATTATTCTGCTTGGCTTAGCCACCCATGGATTGTGATTTACAAATCAAGTCCGATGTTCCATGAATATCCTGGAATCAGACGTAATTTTATTGATAAGAATGCAGCAATCAGCCTTTTTCTCTCTTGTTTCAAGATGTTGAAAATTCTATATTTGAAAAACACCTGAAAGCTGGGAAACTGAACTGATAACTGGCAACAGGAAAACAGATCTTGAAAGGTGAGGCTGAAATGTTATAACTTAAGAATGATGGGAGTTGCAGTGAATGTTATGCAGGGATTTGCTGCAACAGAGCTTGCAGCTCAGTAGGGAAAAATTAAGGTGTACAGTTAGTTTCCAGGACAACATATGCTGTTTTTATACAAACATCCTTTCTCTCTATGTCAGTGTTTATCTGTATCTCATCCTATCTGCTGTACTGACTGGTGAACAGCGGGTAGAGCTGTAGGGAGTGGAGCTGAGTCTCCTCCACACTGCAGCCCTGGAAGAAGTCTGGAGTGAAACGCCTGCAAGACAGAAATGACCAACGTTGAAAACACCTCACGTAACAGAAATACACTCACTGTAAAGATCTAACAGGCGAACTGCTCACAAAAAGCACACACACACACACACACACACACACACACACACACACACCTGAAGAGAATGTATGACAGTGTGTATTGTCCTCTGTCTTCCAGCCCAGTCTTTTCAATGGTGACAGCGATGTCGCAGTCTTTAGCTCGATCACCGAGCAGCTCCTGATGTCTCGGAAGGAGCAGAAAGTCAGCCTGGTCTTCTAGATGATCTGCTGCGCACACACACACACACACACACACACACACACATACACAAACATCACAATCAGTCTCTTGTGTGGTAGCACAATAAAGCTTAGGTGTGAAGTGAAAGGAAAGGTTTATTTTGTTAAAGGACCAGTGCGTTGGATACAGCTGCATCTAGCGGTGAAGTTGCTTTAGATATTCATGTATATGTTAATGTATATTTTTATGTGGCTTTCTTGGTGCACGTTGCTTAAATTCATATCATACAAACAGAAATAAATGCAGTAATTAAAGCTACAGCATAAATCCCAAACGACATCACAACCTTTATTTGTGTCCGATGATTCTTCCGCGGTTTTAGGTTCGGAGGATTCATCCAGTTTCAGTACTAGCACCTCCAGCTCCGTCTGCACTGCCACATATCCTCCACACAGCGCCACCTAGGGGGCAGAGGAGGCGTTAGAGTAACCAAGGCCACAGACTGTCAATTGTCGCTGTCTGAACTCTAGAAATACCCAAACTAAAGCAAATGTGTCTTCTTTTAGTGAAATTATCCTTTTTTAATTATTTAATAATTATACTATTTAGGGTTTTCCCACTGTTTATGTTCTGTTCCAGGTGTAGTCCATGCTACCAACTTATAATTGTTGTAATTGCTGATCATAAAAAATATTTCAGTTGTTTAGAGAGTTTCAGCAAATAATTGTTAGCTTAAAAATAATATTTATATCAACAGTATATCAAAAGTATATAATAAAAATGTAAGATACATAGTTAGTATGGATTCTAATTATTGTGTATAACAACTCAACAAAGTAGTTATGCTGTCGTATACCGTTATTATGGATTATACCTACTTTATGCACATACTCAACAACATAAACCAAATACCAGACCAGTTGGATGTTATTTACTGTTTATTTTATCATTGTGTATCAGGTAAATAGATTGAACCATGAACAAAATACATGAAGAGTAAAAAAGAAAAGAAGGGCTTGAAAGTACCCGTTTAGGCTTGATTTTCGGAAGATGCAGGATAACCGAGCGCTCAAAATCCAGGATGGAAACATTCTGGTTTGAACTTGAGGTCTGACCTAAAATCAAAGAGAGGACAGATCAGTCTGAGGAGGAAACAAGAGTCTTCTCTCATCACAGAACCGTACCTCCACCACCACCAATCATATATGCATAGTTCACTGTAACTGGAATACGCAGCTATAGTTTACACTTTACAGACCGTTTATAAGTTTTGGTACAAAATGAATCTTTGCCTGAAAATTGTGTTCACAATCACGTGTTACTTTCCGTGAGTTACCTTGACTCTGACTGGAGCTCTGCTGCGTGTTCGGCCAGGTGCTCTGAAGGATCTGCTGACTCTGATTCTGCTGGGGGGGGATTTCAGAGAAAGAAACATTAGGCTGCTGCAACATTTAGTGTATCAATTAGAATCTACTTACATTGTTTAAAGTAGGAAACTGATATT
The DNA here is from genome assembly GCF_905237075.1 of Dicentrarchus labrax. Classification (NCBI taxonomy): domain Eukaryota; kingdom Metazoa; phylum Chordata; class Actinopteri; family Moronidae; genus Dicentrarchus; species Dicentrarchus labrax. Next base: position 5,876,328 of record NW_026136718.1, read on the forward strand.
GACAAAAACATGCTTTACATGATAAAGACTTTTAATAAATGTACCATATTTGATATTTTATGAAGGCTCAACGACACAATCAAAGGGAGCTTTTAATGTTGTAGAAAACTGTCTGGTTTGAACCTACCAATCCAAAACTTCTGCCCTTGCTATGAAATAAAACAGCTTTTCTCTCTTTAATTAATACACTTTAGAAAGTGTTAAAGTAATTTAAATCAAGATAATTTATAAAAAAAAGGTCCACAGTGAAGGGAAACTCCCAGGTGAGCAGCTGAATTCTTACCAGGCTCTGCTGGTTCTGTCTCCTCAACGTAAACAGAACCAGGGTGTTCTCGCATCCGACCAGAAGGTCTCCTGTTACGGAGCAACACGCCACAGCAACAGGACGCTCTGACAGAGGGATCTCAATGATCTCCATCTGGACTCCACCCCGCACAGACGCGCCACGCAGCAGGTGGCCCAACAAACGCACCCCGACACGGGCCTTCTCCTCCGCCTGAATGGAAAAGAGGAAACAACTACATAAAAATACACAGAAGAAGTCTAAGAGGAAAGATTATAGAGCAGTAGATGGAAAAACTAACTACAAAAGCTTCATATTCAGACATTCGTAGATGATCTTCCAGATGGTGGAAGACATCAAACTGCTTTTCAAAGGGTTCAAACCTGCCTCAGACTGGACTGCAGAGCATTAAAAAGAGACAGCTCATTTGTCTTTGGTATATTTCCACACACATCAGTGGACCAGGACCAACTCAAACCAGGTTTAATGTTAATGCCACAATGTAGTATCTGACTCTCATAAAGAAATGGTTTTCTAGTTTATATTTTACTGAATAAAATCTGCTATGTTTTTATTTTATTCCCTAGTTTAGATCACGTGAAAGTGAAAATATGGTTTGAATTAAGGTCACATATGTTAATCTCAAATCATATCAGACACAGAAAGCAGAATGGGGTGTACTTGTGTTTCATAGCAATATGATATGAAGCATTTGTGGGAAAGCTCAGTGTGTACCTGGTAGCGCCAGTTAGTGTAGATTCTCAGGTAGGTGGCGCTGTTCTTTTCCTCAATGGTCACCAGGTAATCTCCTGGATGTGAGGGGGGAGGAGGTAAAGAAGAAAGCAAGGATGTTAAAATGTTGTTTCTTTTTTAAAAATCACTAACCTCCCACTGTAACCACTTACTGCTATCGGCTGCTTTGCTCACATATAAAAGTGCTATAGATTAACATTGTGTAGTTGCTGTTGCGGAGACAGAGGCTCACAAAGGAAGAGACGTAATGCTTTTACCTATCTTGCTGTGCTGGATGCTCTTCACAGTGCCCATGGTGGCGAAGCGACAGATGAGAGGGCACCCCTCCTTCTCCACACTGTAGGCCTCCACCTGGGTGCAGTTCAACACATCACAACACATAAGCTTCTTGCATAAACCTCTCATCTCCAAAAGACTGAATTAAGATGAGTGCTATGACATTTAGCTGTGTTTTTATGAGGTTACACTGATATTATATACAAGGGTTAATGCTAAAGTTTTAATAGTTACTGGATATCCATGTAATGGAGGTATCATATGTTCTACAAATGAGGGTTATTTTTACACAAATATATTCAAAAACAGGACAACTATGGTTTAAAAATGGAATATTTTAAGGTAACCTTGCATCCTCCGGTAGCCACCACAAACAGCGCTCCACCTCCACAGCAGACCAGTCCAGGCTCCTGCTCCACCTGAGCCACAGAGAGGGAAGGTGGATTCATTAACACCTGATACAAAACAAACAACAAACAACAAAACAGGCCTCCACTTACCTGCACTATCTGCTGTGAGGAGAACGGATGGCAGTTGTAGACGTGCACCATGTTTGGTTCACCTCTTTGAGAGCAGATTCGATCCAGGGTGGATATTTAACTAATTGTTTACTGCTGCTTTTCTCTTATTTTGAAGTCTATAACCCCCCCACACCCCGCTTCATCTGAGTTTCTTGGAGGCTTCATCCAGCAGGACCCCTACAACCATTTAAAAAAAAAAAAAAAAAGGTTCAAAAGCATTTTAATCTAGTCCAAAGCAATCTCCTATCACAATACAGAGCGTAATTAGAGCAAGACAGTTTATAGATACCCCATCATGGTATGAGGCTATACATGAATTTCTCTTTTCAGCTTCTCAAATGTAAAAATTTGCTGATTTTCTTTGTAATATATGACAGTAAATTGGGAAAATCTTTAGATCACCAAGACCTTTTTCACTATTTTAACTGACATTTCAGACTAAACAATGAATCAAGGAAATAATCAGCAGATTAAACAATTATTTAAAATAAAATTGTTTGTTGCCGTAATGTAATATGACATATAAACCACCTTTTTACATGTAGTAATTCTAATATAATGTCATTTATCACCTGTGAAATGTTGTTTATGAATGAATAAATAAGCACATGTGGTTTTATAGACATTTACATGAATTTCACATGTTTGTTTGTGGTGTTTATAACCTTAAAATACACAAATCAACAGCAACCTCTCTTTCCAAAGGGCCTGTTTATTTTATAGAAAGTTGTTCTCACTGTTAAAGTATAACAAGCATTACGTTTACTTCCCTATGTGTTCATCACATCAACAGAAAACCTGCACTCTAAATGTGAAAGCAAACCTCTAAAACATCTTCACACAGTCGACATCGAGCTCTTCAGTCAAAATATAACAACCAGTAATGTTAAATTCAGATTTCCCTGCATCTCTAGCAGTCCATCAGGGGCTAAAAGAGCCCTATGGTTGTCCCGTGGGTCTCTAATCGATATCACATGCCGCAGTCTTGTGAGCTGCAGCGGGTGCACCAATTCACCTCAGATTTGACCTATTTTACTTTAATATATTTATACTTTAATGCAGAGAGGCTGACGTTGGAGAGTCTTTAGACCTGCGGAATAAAACTATCTTTTTTAAAAGCACTTACTTCAGCCGTCGGCTCTTCGGTTTTCTTCTCTCTTCCGACTTCAGTTTTCACCGCTGCAGTTTATTGATTTCACGCCGTAAGAGAAGGAAGTGGACCGTCAACCACAACAACAGAGCGCCCGCCCACTCTCGGTTTTCATTGGCTCACAAACCTGCCTGTATTGCGTTGTGCGTTCTCATTGGCTATCGAGCTGTCCTGACCTAAAGGGTGGATCTGTTTCTGTTATGACTTTTAATTTATGTTTTTTTTTAAGACATTTGTTTTCACTATATTTTAATTTTTAACACTGTTTTTCAGTTTAAATTAAGACTAAAATAAAAAATCAATCCAATAATCGGTGATATTAAATTACACAACTGCAGATGTAACGTAACCCTCTTTAGTGCTATTTTTGCTTTGAAATAAAACATACATACAAACAAAATACTAATTTAGAAGATAAAACTACAGAGCAATAAATAACTAGTATAAAAAATAGTAAAGATTTAAACAATTAATTCATTTTTTTTTCAGCTTCTCAAATGTGATTTTCTTTGTAATATATGACAGTAAATTGGGAAATATTTAAGTCACCATTTCTTTTTTCACTATTTTATCTGACATTTCAGACTAAACAATAATAAAAAAGAGTGAGGGACACTTTCAGTCCTCCGTTAATCGGACACTGGCGCTGTCCGGTGGAAGCAACGAGCAGTTAATTTATTCAATAATCTACATATAAAAACAGCGTTTGTGAACATATTTTACTATAAAAGATTCAGTTTTATACAGAAACAGAAAGTAAAGATGGAAACAGTACACTTTAAGATTATACATCTTAAATTATAACCTTAATAGCTACTAAACTGTCTTTCTGCTGTTCTGAAACCAGGTCAGAGTTATTAACCTGATGCACTAACGTTACATTAACGTCTGACTGGTTGTTGTGTGGGTCAGCTACAGATGTATTTGTGTATTTGTCTTTTAGTGTTTGAGCTGGCTGACAAGAAATAACAAAGAAAGACTGTGGAAAAGAAACTAAAACAAAAGAAAGGTAGGTAATGAGTAGTTTAGATTTTTTTTTTAATGTAGTAACGTCATTTTTAAACTTCTTATCTACAAAGGGGGCAATCCACGGGGGCACAATAAGAAGGAAGGAATCCCTAATGCCCTATATGGGACATCACTGACAGGAGAACTGGGTGGGGGTCACCCTCCTGTGTCTGCCACCGCACAGCTCTCACATCCTGCAGCCTCTGGATGTGAGTTTCTTTGGACCCTTGAAGGAAGATTTCTCGGATCTTAAGAGAGATCTGTCGACAGTTTGTGAATCCTTCTCCAATACGAAGAAAGTGTTTGAACCCAGCAGCCATTGATTGGTCGCAGGTCGTGTCGTCTGTGGTGCAACCTGAGACCCCTGCGCCAGCTCCACTGACTCCACTGTCACCTGAAGTTAATCACCCATCTCAGGATGCCCTTTTCCCTGTTGACCCGCCCAAAAGTCCATCTTCCAATTTCTACCTCACCCATCCACTGGTAGCATCAGGTCGCGTATCTGCGGATGTGCTCTGCATCATCCACAAAACCAGACTAAACCAAACCTGTAACACCGGAAAGGTCAGGAGGAAGGCCCGGATGGTGATCGTCACCAGCCCAGCAGCCAGTTCCTCTACCACACCTGTTAGCTCTTACAAAAGCGCCCTCTTTACTCCCACTTCTAGCTCCCACAGTGCCTCAGTGCTTACCCCCAGCAGCAAACCATCCCACATGAGTTGCCTTCCAAGGACCAACATCATCTAAAAGGAGAAGGTGAAGTTTTCTTCACTGTTTTTGATAGAGAAAGCATTTCTATTTTACATTTGGACTGCATTTGCATATCAATAAACGCATAAACTTAACTCAAAATGTAGATTTGAATGTTTAATATGATTGTGTAGAGCGTGCAGCAACAGCAGCAGCAGCAGGCCTCACAAGCCCCTTACTCTCCCAACACTTTATATAATCTGTAAAAAAAAAACAACAATATAAAACACATAAACAACTTTCTAACATGTTGGGAAAGTTGACTATAATAAACCAGTAAACATGTTAAGACATGTCTAAGTCAAGTTCTTTTGATATGTACAGTTTTGAACCGTTGGCAGACCTTCTCCAAGCCTCCAGCTCTCCCGTCATCTGGCTCTTCCTCCTGCACTGCTGAACCCGCAGCATCCACCGGTACCTGTGCTCTGCAGTCTTCACATGTCGACAATCCATAAAAAATCAGCAGTTTCCTCACACGCTCTTTCTTTTTCTTTTCTTCTAGTAGTAGTAGGTAACATTGCTGCAAAGAGGCACAAACGCGAAAGGAGGATTCTGAGATGTGGACAGTGCAGGCACCCTTACCCGCTGCGGGATCCAGAAGGACTGGTGTTGTGGGTTCAGTGCAACAACTGCCACACATTGTTTCATTTGTGTAGGCACAGAATTGGACCTGGACGCTGATCAGTTTTTCTGTTTTTGGTGTCTTGATGTTTGATTTTGTTGTAGTTGTAGTGTTTCTGGATATTTTGTAATAAATTCAATGTTCAATGCACTGTATGTGTTTGCAGTTCATGGTTACAGACACATGTTCACATCCTCCCACTGGTGCACTTACTGACTAATACCACAAGGGGGCAGGAGTTCACATAAAAGAAAAGGGGGTCTATGGATAAGATGGATACAAAATGCATTTGCACATATATTCTTACAGCACGTTGGGAGAAGAGTCTGATATACAAATATGCAAACTTCTGTATGCTGTTAGGTGAAATTTAAGGTTCATGTTCATGTGTATTTCTCTTATGTGACCTTTATTTTGTAGCTTTATGTGAAGACGGAAGTGCTTTATTTTGGAAGTGAGACATGTAACGGAAAAGTAACGAAGAAGGTAACTTGTACAACCGTCTTTACTCTGAAGTTAGGACTTTATTGAGGAGTTTAATAGTTAATAGTTTTTCCTCGAGGTAACCAAGTTATTTAAATGATTTCACGTTTCTAATGATTTATAGTTTATTTTGTATTTATGTGTTAAATTAACTAGTTAAATTAACTTATTTTGTTTGCAAAGTCATTTGCCTCATTAAATGTATCATTTTATTAAAAGTTATATCTTGTTTTATTTGTCTGGCGTTTTTCTTGCCTTAATTTAACGAACTTTGAAGTTACCAGAACAAATACACTGTTTATAGGCGATCAATCAGGTTAATGTAATAGGTCTATTGGGTCAGGGTGCAAACTTTAATGTCACACACAATCATTTTAGACATATCTGTGAAGGGAAAGCAACCTCGGAGGTCACATTTTTCTTTTTAGTGACAATAAATAAAGACCATGAAGACCCTGTTTGTATTTAAACGTTACTTTAGGTACTTGAATCTGATACTGACGAAGTTTTATCTGCGTGCGTGAAGGCAGCATCTCTCTCTCTCTCTCTCTCTCTCTCTCTCTCTCTCTCGGGTGCTGACAGGTACTTCAAGGTTGTGGCTCTTTGCAGACCTCCGCTGAGGTGTCGACAGCAACTCAAGCTGATGTCATTCGCCCGATTGAAACTTTTGTGCCGTGACCGCTCCAACGTGCCCCAAAACCAGGCAACCACAACCAGTCCTCCAACCGGGGGGGGGCTCCTCACATCACTGTCCCCCAGCAAGTGTGTGCAGACCGCCCGCAGCAGACCGCCACACCGCCTCCGTGCCTCTGTCGCTCTGCAAGGTAAGACTGATCTGCTTAAATGACTGACACCTTGTGATTTATGAACATTCACTGTGGGAAGGAAATGCAGCAATGCTACAAAAACATTAAATGTAGCTCACTAATCTTTGCTGCTTTCACCTGGTATGATGCACGTTTGAATTGCTGAGTTATCCGATGTACTTGACTGGCACCTGGAACATATATTTGGTGCCTAGTTCAAATTAAGCAAAGATTTAAGGAGGAGTTAAAATTATGTTTTTGTGGAAGTTTTCATGAATTCCTGAATATTTATAATAATAAGGACTTTCAAATTGATGCACTGTTAGTGTTTTAGAGTTACATACGGTGAATCATCTGAAATTATCTTGCATTGTAACCTCCTGGGATTCAGAGTGAGAAAGTGAGAACCCAAACTAGTCCTATTTTCTCTTAGGGGGAGCCCGAATCCCCTGTTGGACCTTCTCCATAGCTGCTTCAGAAAAAAAGCAGATGCTGCAAAGCTGTTTGTAGGTCTACAGTATGTGCAGAAGCCAGGCAGTTCCCTGGAGGAATGCCCTTACCTCAGAGCTGAGTCATGCAAATTATACCTCCCTTCTGTTTCTCCCATCTCTTATCTTTTGAGTTGTTATCACCAGGCCACGATCATTTAACCTCAAGTGCGAGTTATAATTAATAGAAAAAGTGAGTTCTTTTCAAGCCATACATTTTTAAAATATTCTTTATGTTTTCATAAAATCTGACCAATCTTTACAAATCTTTCATTAAAATTGCCAAAGCAGATTAAACTGAAATGCAAATATATAATAAAGTGCTTTTCACAGTATTTAAGACAAAATGATAAAATTCCATACAAGTGAGAACTAGTTGCACATTTTTCTGTCCATATCCAACAGGTTATGTTTTATAGGGCAGCAAAATGGTTACGCAAAAACATGTTTGGCTGACAAACAGGGATGTGGATAAAACCTTCTAAATCATTTTTTTAAGGATGACATGAATCTTTCTAATATTGATTCACATAACATGTACTCATTAGTGTCAGTCTAGTGATTTAAGTAATATGACAGTGTATTAATTCAAGGAGAAAGTACAGAAGATGCACTATGACTGGAAAATTTGAATTTTTTTTATTTTTAAATTACACTGCCAAAGTATTTCCCCCGTTTCCCTCTGGGCTTGTAAAAGAAATACAGACACTTGCATTTAAATACCCAATAAAGCAGGGAAAATAAGCCTCTGAGAGAATATTTGAATCAGTTTGGGAGCAGAGTGAAAATGCAACCTCCCCGGAGGCAAACATCCAAATACCGACTGAAAACTTGCTGATATTGTGGTGCAGCGTGATAATAGCCCCTTCTGCCTGCAGCACAGACACAGTGAAAGTCATCTAACATTTCACACAAATAAGATGTTTGCTGCTGTGTGGCTACTTAGCTGCAAGCCCAGCCATGCTTGATGTGCACCTGCATGTGTGTGTGTGTGTGTGTGTGTGTGTGTGAGAGAGAGAGAGAGAGAGAGAGAGAGAGAGAGAGAGAGAGAAAAAAGATAGAGATAACTTGATGAAGTTGTCAACTGCACAAACCTCTACAGTGGTTTAGTCTTAGCTTACACATTCATACGTGTCCCAAATGCAGGCAGCTGTAAAGTGGCTTTAACTCTCAAAGTCTCTGAGAAGAATATAGAAGAATCCGGTTATATTGACACACAAAGGGAATATGGAAGGAGGAGAAGGATGCAAAAAAAAGTGCAGAAATGAGGAGGAGGTACTGTAGAAAAAGACAGATGAGACAAGGAACAGGAGGCGATAGCACAGTGAGTAGTGAGGTGGTGAAAGGAGAACAAGAAAAAATAACGCAAGGAAGCAAGAGGAGAGAAGGAAGAAGACAAATTTGGATGATTAGACAAAATGAAGATTAAGCAAAGGGGAGATATTTAAACCAGCACTAAGATAACTGCCTCCTTGGTTGTAAAAACACAGTAGTTATTCAGTGTCTAACCCGATTCCTCCTCTGTCATATTCCAGCTGCTTCTATAGTTACTGTAACCTACAGGTAAACACATTCAGACAGCTTCAGACATGTTCTCTCAAGGCAAGTAGACAACCACGGGGATGAAAATGATATTCCACCTCTGTCAAAAGTTTATGTTCACACCTCAGAAACAGTTCAGGAGAGGTCACAGAGCATCTCATAAAAAGTCATGTTGCTGCCTTCATTTCTGGGCTCGGGTTACCTTTTTATTTAACTGATCTCAGGAGTAAGGCTTGTTTCTTGTTAGGGCTGTGACATTATGCTTTGTTTTTGACACAGTGCAGACATGTTGACCGAAAAAGCACCGCAAACCGCACGTCTGCCTCTTTATGTGTATTAGATCCACTTTGGTGGCATCGTGGTGATATGGTCATATTGTTTTATCTTATACAAATCATTTTAATTCCAGCAAGTAAATATACTATTACGTTTTTTTAAAGCAAATCTGTTAAAGGTATAATCATAGGTTTATAATTTTTAATAGGTTTTAATAACTGACTTACAGTTGGATTATTTTATGTGATTTTTGAAAAGATTTGCTTTATAAGAACAATATGAAAAACATATTCATATGATAATATTCTCTTATATGCTCAAAACAAATCCTCTGGCCCCAGTAGCCATTTGTGGTGGAATCATTTGCATGTTACCGATCAGTAACAGTTTGTAATTGTTTTAATTGTGTATGTACAGCAGGTATTGAATGAGCAATATGAATTTAACTTTGGTTGTATTCCAGCTGGGGATACTAGGTTTTCATGTTTGTTCCCTCAGCACACGTCTTTATTCGTCATACAGGACAAATGGGATGCAACCTTACCTGCCACCTGGATTATTAGCACAGTCACCTGAGACTGAAAGTCGGCGACATTGTCTCATCTTTCCTGTGTAGCGTCCTTCATTTGAAACAATCAAACATTGTGCTGCCTGGCTCAGTAACAGCAGCTAAAATTGGCTTGGTGGTGATGCTGATGTTATTTTTGCAGCTTAATTCAATTGCTTGGATTGTGTCAGTCTAATGTGATTGGCAAAAACGGATGTCCTTGGACTACAGGAGACAGCCAATACAGGCATTAGAGAGTGACTGGGTAAATGGAAAATCGTCATCTAATGCTGCTGTGACTGCTCTGAGCTTTGAGTTTGATAGTTGCTTTGGTATTTGGTGAGTGTCTGTCAAATAGCCAGGCCTGTTTAGATCATTCAGCAAGTTGGATGCTGGGATAGGTCAATTTATATTCTATAATTCAATGAACAGTGTGACGGCGCTCCAGAGAAATGTGGTCATGGGAAAAAGCTGGGGTCAAACCAACGGGGAGAGGAGAGGAGAGGAAGCTTGGATTGGACTTGACAGGAAGAAGAACCCTCTGGGGAGTACGAGTTCAGTTTTGTGGATAGTGAACTTGTTCACTGGTTCTACTGGGATTAATTTTCCTCAGTGCTGACTTCTTTTTTCGACTCATCAGTGCTGACCTTTTCTTTAGTCTCTCATCCTGTCAGCACTATTGGGATGTGTACAAGCATGTCCTTCCATTGTAAACAAAGAGAGAAAATGCCAGCGCTGTAAAAAACGAGATCCCCGGGAGTTTCACCAGACGATTCTCTTTGGCCCGCTGGTGGCTTCCCTACTGAGTTGCCCCTGTCTTATGAGGACAACCAGTATTTGTTTCTAATCCAGAAAAGGAAATCTGACCTCCCCAAAGGACATGCAACAAATGCATAGTTTCCCTTTTCTTCCCCCTAGCAAGTAGTTTCTAAGCTCTCTAAACTGCTTTCTTTCCTGCAAGTCTTCCAATTAAAAGCCAGCGTTCATCTGTTTGTCTGGAAAGATTCTGTGATCTTTCAAGAGTTTTCAATCAACCATGTGGAGCCCTTTGGAAATTTTACAAGACAAACCGCTCACAATATCAGGCAAAAGCCTCAACACTTTAAAATGACATACAGCTGTTCAATAGTGTATGCTGCTCAGTTGTTACGTGGATCATCTGGCTGAAAGATGCTGTGAAAGCTCCTGATATCTGTGCACAGTAGACAGGGTGTGGCCAACGCAGGTTTCAGGCTGCACAAGCTTCTCAGTTAACCCCAGTTGTAAACTTGATGGCACATTTTTATGGTTATCACATAGAGGACACTGTTTCTTAGACCCTTTTCCCTCTGTGATATCCCTTTTTAAATGGGTGAAAGCAAAACTAGGAAATTTGGAGCAGCAGTGGTGGCTCCAAACAGAAGTTAGAAGTGACTAAAATGTAAATTGCGTGTAAACTTCACACAGAAACCTCAACTTTACCGTTTTATAAAGTCTTATACCAAGGAGTAAAAGACGCAACGAGGGCTGATGTCCTTGTTTTCCCTGAATGAAGCTCTGACTGCCGGAGTGACATTTTGACAGTACTAATCCAAAAAGTTAAGGTTCAGGAATGCTTGCACAGTGCAGCTTTTAAAAGCACTTGTTTGTTTTAACCCTTTGGTTTGGAGGCTAATTCCTCCGAGCTCAGTCAACCCGATAAACAGCAGTGTGTAGGACTGGAAGTGTATTAAGGGGTGTCAGAATAGGTAAAATGTGGTCATTAATGTTTGTAGTTTGTAAAAATGCGGTCCCAAAAAGTGCTTCTTATGTATTGCTCATTTCAAAAGGAATTTTATTTCTCATGTAACTCCATAGTGGAATTACCTTGTTACCCTACTTATAATATTAAACCTTCAAAATTCAGTCACTCTTACCTTAAAACATTATAGTAACTGCACTTCAGTGTGAGTGATCTGTAAAACAAAGATATGATGTTGACCAATACTCACGAGAGAGTACTTCCATCCAGACAAAGTCGGCATTTATTTATTTATTTTATTTATTGTTTATTTAATAGGAGCCATTCAGCTAAACGTGGTTACTTACAGAAAACAGATGTAATTGTTATTTATCTTATATAGCTTTGTTTTGTTGGTCTTTATCCACTATGAGTGCGTTGCCTAATTACCAGGACTAATAATCTTTATCATCACCGTAAATATGGTGCAACAGTAGTTTGTGACATTGCATGTTAACAGGAGTCCTCCACCAAATTGACCTCCAGTAGGGAAGGTGACTTAAGCTGATGGATTAACTGGGCAGTAAGAGATGAAGATGAGCTATGTTAGTGTGCATTATTGCAGCATCAGCATAATGTGTATCTAGCATATCATAATGACAGAGCAGGCAATGGCAATGACTCTGCATGCATCCATTTGTATAAGTGTGTGCATTAATGCGTGTGTGAGCTAGTGCGCTTGACACACTAACCATGAGTAACACAGCTTTTAGTATGAGGTGACACACATAAGGAACAGCTGCAGAGCAAACACACACACACACACACATACAGTTAATGTGGTATTGAGTTAGACAGATCTACATTGTTGTCCTGAACCCTATAAACGGTACTGAGGAGTTACAGTACATTTAAAACATTTAGACCGTTAGTTAGATCGTATGGAACATTTTATTACACAAATCAAATGAATGTATCAATGTTATTTATTGTTTCACAGCAGTATTGGATTTTTATATGATTTTTGCACAAATGTGATGAAGTACTGTGACTTGTCGAGTGCTTGACTTTGCTGAATTAGCAAATAATAGACATTTACGCCTGGTTTTCACATTCTCAATTAACTGTACTGAAAAACTAATAACCAGAAAACTTAGTATATCGAGATCAGTAAATGTCCAGTTTTATCATCTCCTGTTTTATCTACTGTTGGTCATCAGCTTTCAGAAAAGGGAACTGTTCACAAGGAGAGGGCGAAGTCGAAATCATTTGTTAAATGATTCCTTTAACGTACTAATATTGGCATCATGTAAGAGACCAGGCAGAGTAAGAGGGCAGATAACGCTCCTTCAGATGCCTGGTACTGTATACGTACCGTGTATAAGCTCATTGCTTGTGGGACATAGAGGTCATTCATTCTCCAGGACGACCTCCATTTCTCCATTAGGTTAAACTGGAAATGGTGTTAGACACTGACAGGAGTCCATATACTGTATGAACGAGTCCTCTAATCTACATGATGACACGCTCATAGATGAGATTGATATGATTGAAAGAGGGGCCAGGTGTGTGTGTGTGTGTGTGTGTAGATGGATCCTGGCGAGTGGTCGGCTGTGGTGGGGGTCTAACAACCTTTAGTCATCATGTACATCTCTGTGACATCACTTAATATGATTGGGTGGGGTTTGGGGGGGGGGGGTTCACTGCACGTGCTCAGTTACCGCCTCCTTGCCTGACAAGGTTTTTGTTGTTCTGTCTTCTTTATGCTGATAGAAACACACACATACACACGCACACACACACACACACACACACACACACACACACACACACACACACACACACACACACACACATAAACCATAATGACAGTACAACCCCCATGCATGCATGTGTGCTCTGCCACTCACACAATACAATACACAAAGGACACAATGACACTGACAAACAATAATACTACCCGACAACACACAGGTACTCAAATACAGCGGAGGAAATCATTACTGCTTTCATCAATAGAAATGTGTTTCCCATTGATCCAGAACAAGATTATTCAGATATATTTCAGATCTCTTCCATTCTTATGAGACTGTCAGCATTTCAGAAGAATATCAAAAATCTATAATGCAAATATCCTGAATCAGTTGATTAGCTGGTTTTGTGTACTTTTCTGTCTTTCAAACAGAAAGTTTTATTTTTATTTTACTGCAATGTAAGTGTATAAAAATGACCTGGAACACAGATTAAATTAAATTATGGGTCGGCAGCGTGAGGATGTATATCGTGAGACTATGTACATTTATGTACCATCAGAGAGTTCAACCATATGGTTTATATTTTAGTAGCTATCCCTTTGAGATCTCTGGTTGTATTAGGCCATTGTGGGCCATGTTTAAAATAATTGAGCAGAACTGATTTATGGCCACAGTGGATTTCGATATGATGTTTGCATCATTCGAATAAAGAACCTTGATTTATTGTGTATTTAAATGAGCTGGATTAGCTGAAAGCAGACATACTCATATGGTTATTTAGTCAATCAGTTTCTCAATTGATTTTCCAGAAAAAGTATTAAATCACAATATCTACATCAATATCATGATAAATAAATTACATATGAGCTTCGATTTAGGTGGCGTTTTTCTTTCTTTTCATGTTGATAAAATGACAAAGAAGCTTAGTTTAGTTCAGAAAGATTAGATTCTAAGATTAGATAGATAGATAGATAGATAGATAGATAGATAGATAGATAGATAGATAGATAGAGCATGTCACTGCATATTAATATGTGTGCGAAAAACTATTTGGGTGTACTAGTGAGTGACTCTGATTTCTGGCACTGAGGTTATAACACTATTAACGCAGCAGTGTACAAAACATTCAGGCAGCTTCTTGTTTATGGTCGGTAGTAACTGTCACGTTCACCAGTTAAAATGACGAACGTGACCTGATTAACAATAATTCTGTGAGTAACCTGATGACAGGCTAAAAATAAACTTGGCTGTTGTTAGGTTTGTGTGCTCTCTGCAAGCCAGTGACTGTACTCAGCCGAGGATAAACGATGACAGTCATCAAGTGTTTCTGTTGTTCCAACAGAGTTTACGTATTTTCTGAAGCACATTTCCCAAGTTAATCTTTAATTCGTATACCAATGATTTAAGCTTATAGACTGTCTAACTTCAGTATTTGGATCAAGTAGCTCATTATAAATAAGATGTGGGAGATTTAGTGGGCAAAAGCTGTTTTAACATGATTGGGACATCCATGGTAATCACTTACGGCCACCTGCTTTTTTTCTGTTCTATATAATTCTGTCTCCTGTTCTCCTCTGTCTGCAGATATAGTGTAGACATTTTGTCTGCCAACTTAAGACACTAACAGGATTCTTATAAAGGGCAGCCAGTTTTTAACTCAGCAGATTTTCTCCACTAACTCTTTCTATACTTACCAAGATTTATCCTGACATGTAGCACTGTCATCATTTAGTATTTCATCACCTTGTGTTCATATGTGTGTGTGTGTGTGTGTGTGATGTTGCTGTAGTGACAGCGCAGGGCTTCTCGGTATAAATGATTTGTGGTAGTAATCAGTAGAGGGCGTTTGGATGGTATCGCTCTCGTTCCTAGTATCCAGTTCCTTCACTTCCTGAACGTTCTGCTTAATGTTTTGTGGCCCAATCTTGACTGGCGGCAGATAAAGACGCAGAGTTTGATTTCTCAGTCTCAGTATCAGCCTCCTGTTGAGACTGAGGCATCATCGCCCAGAGGTGTTTACAGCATTGAAGTGTCTGTTGTGTTGCTGCTAATCGCATTAGACCGATAAAAGAAGACTTAGCTACAGAACAACCCGGCTGTGAAAAACAAATGGTCTGTTTAGCACATGTCTGAATGTGTGCATGGACACAAAAAAGTATTGTGATTTGTTATGCTTAACATCACCAATATATGGTTTTCAAAGATTGTTGCAGCAGCTTTCTAACAAACATCATATATTCTTCAGCTATTGTTAATGCTGCCAGGTTTTATATTGAAATGACCTGATTTAAAATAGTGCAGTTAGTCGGCGCAAGTCTACTTTCTTAAAGTCAGAAAAGAAATGGGTAAAAATAGAATCCCAAAATAAAGTCAATCAGCAATCCTTCATTTTTCTATGGCTATTTTTGAAGTACTGCACTGTACTGTAGGAGAGGAGTGCAGTTTGTGAACAGGCTTGAGAAGTATTAAATTATGTCTCGCACAGACTGAAATGGCTTGGATATATTCTGTGAAATCTCCCACATATGATTGCAGTTCCTTCTCCTAGACCCTGCTAAAAGGTTGTCAACATACATCATGTACTGTATGTCTTGTTGTACTTTCCAAAAGCCAACTAATAGTAAACTGGCAGATTCCAGAGTCATTACTAGTGAAAGTCACTGTGCAGAGAGGAGATGAGTAACCTTCATTTGTGTCTGTGTGTTATTTTTAAATGAGATTACGTTCACTAATTGCATTGAATCTACTGTTGTGTGAGTTTAACAATAACGGGTTTCACAATTTGTAGCTTTGGCATCAATTAAAATTTTTGTTTACTTGTTTAGATTGTTTTTTCCACTAGCCATCTAAATTAAACTGATCAGTTATTCCTTTGCTGTGTTTCAGGTTCCATCTGAAAGAAGAAAGTGAGTGAGTGGCAGACTGTGTGTGCATCAGCGTACGTGCCTGTGTGTGTATATGTGTCACCATGAAGCACCAGTCTATCTCCCGATGGCTGAGCCAGCTGGGACTGCCACAGTACTGCATCGCACTGGAGCAGGAATACGATGGTGTAGAGGTAATACAAACACACACAGAAACCAACAAACCTACCAAAATCTAGAGAGAGATTTACATCAATATTGTTTTTTTATTACGGTAACATAATGTCTGAATACAGGCTTGCCGGTTCCTGAGAAAACAAGGTGGCAGTAGACTAAATGTACCTGCTGTACAAGGTTACAGGAACAAATCTGAAATCTGATGGAGCAAAGTAAACTCACTTAAAACGTTCACTCAAAGTTTCTTTACCACAAGATTTTAAATATGTCTCCGAGATTTCTGGCTCTACCCCAATGCAATAGGTTGTAATGGGATTTATTTTGTGGTTCTCGAAGCATTGCTGTGAACTACTTTCTACGAAAGAAGTGGTTCCTATTGAGATACAGCACATAAAACTGACACTATCTAAATGTCCAGACTGCATTAGGGGTGAGTAAAAAAAATATGTTATTTGTAATTTGGATGAACTGACCCTTCAACGTGTCTCTTTACAAGGGATTTCAGTAAATGTTTGAGGAAACCATTTTCTGTTCTGGTAAATGCAATTGTTGTTGTTGTTGTTGTTGTTTTTGTTGTTAAGGCCACAGCAGCCTAATAAAGAAGCCAAATAAAACTTCATCACAGGTCTATTAGACTGAATGAACAGTGATGTGGGGGCTGTTTTAACATCCCACCATTAGGCAACTTCAATTTGAACATTACACAGCCATTGGCTAGGAGATGAGATTGATTAGCCAATAACACATGAATTATTCCATTACAATACCTCCTGCTAATGTTCACCCAGAATGCATTGGTGCAATTAGTGAAGGCAAACCAGGGGAGACAAGGACAAGAATGTGTTGTTCTAGTCTCATTAAACCATAATGGAGTTTACATTAAAGTTGTTTGAAATAAAGTTTGAAATAATATAACCAGTAAATTTTGTTGTGCACCGAATGAAAGTCTCTTTAAGTTGTCTAAAATAAATGCATGAAGCTGATGACTGGAGCTACTTGCACTACTCTCAACTGTCTTTTTGCAAAGTAATTAGAGTTATAGGGAACACAAGAACTAAGAATCACACTCTAACCCCTCCTCGACCATCCTCCATGCATAATGAACTCGGCTCAGCGTTGCTAACCTTTCTCTGGATATTATAACAACAATATCCAGCTCAGTGCCTCTTAGCCATCCAGGCTGCTCTTTAACACAACATACCAGTAAAACAAACTCAGCCAACATCATCATCACTGTGAACAGCTACACGCATGTAAAGAGTACAAAGGGCATCGCCTAATTCTTTGTTTTTTTCAGTGTGGTGTGCAGACTTTGTGTTGATACTTATTTTTACTTTAATCATGACGAATATTTTCAGATTCACCGCTGTGAGCCTTGAAAATTGTTTTTTGCATTTTATTCTTGTATTTCAATATGTAACTTTATGCAATGATGAAATTTGCCATGATGAAGTGATTTGCAAAATGAAGTGAATGTACAGCATCTTAAGATTCACACTTCCCCACTTAATGATTTAGGCTTTGTTCACACTCCAGGTATAAGTGACAAAAAGTGTTTTTTTAGTTTTCTTTCATGTGCAGCTCAGTTCTGTTTTGTCAGGGAAGCGCGAACACAGAAAACTCAGTGTTAAATCAGGATGACAGTGAGTTAAAAGTCCCTGCAAACACTCTGTATAGCTGCAGATACAAGTTCACAAGCTCATTTGATTGATTTTGATATCAGAAATGTTGTGAGGTTGAGGTATTTATCGCTCGGTGCTGGCTGTACCACACTGATCGGTCTTTTCATTCACAAGCATCTTCATCGTTGGAACAACATTCACGCGGGCAAAACCAACATTGACAAGTGCTATATCAACTCTCCAGAGGACTGGTATGAGAGTTCATATTGTTGTTCAGCTCTGCAGGATCTGGAAAAGAAAGAAAAAAGAAAACATGTCAACTTGCTGTTGGACACAGTGGGAGACGAGGGCGACAGAGGGAGGGGGAGATAGATAGATCTGAGATGGATTAGGACTGTGATATGCCAGCCATGTCTCATATACACAAACACACACACAGTCATGGGGTGTGTTACTTGTGTTAACATCAGCAGAACTAATGTAGTGGCTTCTTCTTTAACCTACTAACATGTTATTACTGAGCTGCCTAGGCATGTTGACCGCAATGACCGTGTGTGTTTGTGTGTGTGTGTGTGTGTGTGTGTGTGTGTGTGTGTGTGTGTGTGTGTGTGTGTGTGTGTGTGTGTGTACATGCTAATTTGTGTCTAGTACATGTCTGCATTTGTGTTTTTTGAAAGTTTATTTTTGATGTTTTTATGGAACTTTTGTGTGTGTTTGCGTGCACACACGTATGTACGTATGTATGTGAGTAGGTGGTGACTTTGAGTGTGTTCGTGTGCATGTGTGCCACTGGCTGCTTTGATATGCAGGTATGTGTGTGTGGTTGTGGATGCGTGGATAACTTCTAACTTGCTGTATGTGACTAAGGGTGACTGTAATTTGATTGTGCACTGTTTCTGTGCGAGTTTGCCTTGTGTGTGTGTGTGTGTGTGTGTGTGTGTGTGTGTGTGTGTGTGTGTGTGTGTGTGTAGTCTAAATAGAGCAGTGTTTGTGATGAACTGAAGAGAATGGTCGTATTGTTGAGAAACCAAAACAACAAGGCCTTGGTTTGAGCTGGGAGCGTCCTTTGATGACACAGTTTATGTGTCATTTACGTGTGTGTATGTGTGTGTGTGTGTGTGTGTGTGTGTGTGTGTGTTTTTGTTTTTTTCGTGTGGTTCCATTACTGCACAAGGTTGAGATCTGGTTCAAAGACTTTGTGGCTCTCCCTCACTCGGCTATTTCAGGGGTCGTTTATGATAATACTACAGTGAGGGTTGAAGTGAGGCAGGGTGTGTGTTTTTTGTGCGTGTTTAAGACAATGCTGTAATGACAGGAGCAGGATGAGGGGAGGAAACGGCACACTTTTGGAAGATAGGAGGTCACCAGTGGTCTTCATCTTCTTCTGTGCTGGAGCCACTGACCTGTCTAGACAAACTGTGTGTCTCCTGACTTCCACCGAGCACAACAGTATCTTCCCTGTGAGAAAATCTAAATCCAAATGTTGTGTTCTGAATGTTATTCCCCAGTTTATGTTATTCCATAGAAAACACCTCAAGAATTTGTTATTGCTTCATATAAACTGCGTTAAAGGTCCAACATCACTACTTGTGTGTGATTGGTAGGCTCGTGTCCTTTAAGTGGTATATTGAGACACCTCACACAGAGTCTTAGTAAACAGTTTAACCCCTAGCACCTGAACAACCCATTTTCTGTCAGAAATTATACACCTTCTCAGTGCCATAAATCAGACAATCTGGAACTCACAGAAGTTGCCTCATATTGCTACAATAAGCTCATCAATCTACTATTGATGTTTTTTAGGAATGTTATGCATATAAAGGAAGTGAAAATGAAGCAAAAACAGGCTTTGGGATGGCACCGTGTCCTGGTCTCTGACTGTGTCTAATACCTCTTTCAGACCAGAGCAGTGACCCTGGAGATATTCTGCTTGTCTATCAGTGTCATCTCATTAAAGTGGCATTGTTATAGTATGAAAGGCTTTCTAGTATATACAGTAAGAGCGCTGTGCTGTTTTTAATCCTTAGATACTGTATTGCGACAGTGACCTAAGAACAGAAAAAAAGCTATGAGGAGATGTGTACAGCAAAATATTTTTTTTTTCTCTTTTTCGTCAAGTCTGTACAACTCTGGCAAAAAAAATATCTCTTTTGTTAGCAAGCCATCTTTTTGCCTTTCTTTGTTGCCATGTTTGCCATATTTCACTGTTAACAGGTACAGCTTATGTGAGCTTATGTGTTAGGAGTGGCTGGTGACAGTTTAATATTCAGGGGTGGGGTCAATCAGCGACACAGGTAAAACCAAAAACAATGAGCAAAAGTATCTGACAGCTGTAGAAAGCTGCACAATGGGGTGTTGAGTCTCACTAAGATCGGTTCTTTAACATTACAGTGCTTTAATGTGCCAATATATGAACTATTTATCAGGTAAGATCACAGGATATTATCTACAAAGCACCATCACTTCAGTTTAACTCAACTGTTTCTATCTTTATGTCTTCCAGGACCTGCTCCACCTCTCAGAATATGACCTCCTGGAGCTCGGAGTCCACAATCACCTTCACCGCCTGCACCTCCTCACTTCTCTACGCCTCCTCCAGGAGCGAGAGAGGAGAAGAGGTACACAAATACACTTACAGGCAGTCAAACTCACAGTTAACCAAACATTATCTTTTCTTATCTGTTCCATCAGGTTGTTGATTCTGGGTCCGTGTTTGAGTCTCCATGTTTCCATCTATCTGTCTCTCTCCCTGTGTACCCTTGTATTGTAGACAGAAAGACAGAGACAGATAGCATTAGTGTCATGTAAAGACATGCTTATGCCTGGGGGGTCCGGTGGTGGGGAGGGGGTTGTCTGGTGGAGGACAATACTGTGTCACACACACATGCACACACAGACACACACAAATGTGAACACTTCCAAAGCTGTCAGTAAATAGAGAGAAGAGTGCTGAGGCCTGCAGTCCTGCTGGGTTTAATCACTTCTAGAAGTGTGTGTGCATGCAGGGATGTGTGTGTGTGTATTTGTGTGTGTGACTGACTGCTTTGTTTGCCCACTTTCCCATGCATTATACTGTGAAATCTAACTGTTGTCTTGGTGACTGAGTCTTGCACGAGTCGAGTATATACCAAGTGAAGAAAATGATTTTAGTGAATCTCCCGAGGCTAATATGTAACACAGTACCATTTGTCTTGTTGACCCCTGTACCTGTTTTATATTACATTAAAGGCATAAATATACTGAAAATAAAATCAAAAGTGATCAAAAGTGATGCGTCTCCACAGGCAAAATGTCCACTTTGCAACCAAAATTAATGAATCACATTTGCTTCAATGCAGAGTGGACGCGGTTTTCTCTGATAACTAGAAATCTCGCAGAAGCCAGACTTTTTGAAGTTGTTTAAGGCAGCAGGTACTATAGAGACATAGGCTCCTCTTTTATAGTCAGTTTGCTAGCCCAACTGGAATGTGTCTTTAAAAAAAAAAACAGACCCCAAGCTGCAGTGAACCTAAACATTTTCCACTTTAAGGTCTGTGTTTGACAAAAGTGAAGTGTGTGAAAATGCAGTTTTGTTGCTAGTCTTTTCCTCTGGAGGAGTGTAAATGTTTTTAGAGGTGATAAAATGTTGGAGGTCTCAGAAATCAGATAAGAAAAGTTAAGATGAGCCTGTAGACAATAAGCCTTGCAAGCAATTTTTTGAGAATAACTGTAGTATCACTGTCATAGGCACAATAAAAAAAAAAAAGGCTTGTCTTACTGTAGTGGTTGATTTACTAAATACATAGATCATGGTGCTCATATCCTTAAACCCACCTAAAATATAAACCAAGCTTCCAGGCTCAACAACAACAACACCAACATTTATTAAACCAGCACAGAAGCCAAGAACCTTTCTGATGTACACTCAGTAAAACAAGCCATAATTGTATGATATTTTAATTAAATGGTTCATTTGAAGCTATAATAAGAAATAAAGTCTGTCTTATTATAGGAGAAGATATAAATAGAATTGACTTCTGAGGAAATGGTTGTGGTCGACTGCATTATAAACACTTTCTATATGCACTGACATTTAATCTTTTCTTCTTTTTAAAAATGTTCTATTTCTGCATGTTAAGCTTGTAATAATGTCCTTCTTGTGTAGCGCCCAGATGTAAGGCCAACATCCAAATGTCTGTGTACTTTACATATAAGAATAAAATTTATTTATTTAAAAATAATAGTTAGCATGTAGAAATTGACATGTTTGGCCTTTTGGTGGGGCTAGATGAAAATTTAGGAGACCATCAAGTCACTAGGAAACCATGAATATATGTACCAAATTTCAAGGCAGCCCGTCTGATAGTTATATTTATGTCTGGATCAAGAAATTGGACAAAAAGATATTGCCACTGACTGACTTCTGAAATAGAGAGAGAAGAAGGACTGATGAATTACCTTGAGCAGTGAAACTCAAACTTAATCAACTAAAAAAAAAAACAAGAAAAGAGATATCACAGTGCCAGTTGTGATCTGCGAGTGACGAGTAAGTGATGACCGCCAAAGAGATACACAACAGATTACTCCTTTAAAAGCATACATTTTCACATTCTTGAGATCACTGTGTGGCCCCTAGTGGAGCCCCAACCTGCAAGTTGAGGACCGTTGCTCAGGTGAAACAGCCTCTAGTTGAAATCACTCAGTCACCAACTACTGTGGTATTATCTGTCTTCCTGGCAGCCTGCCACCCCTATCATTACCACAAAGGCCAGATTTGTTCAGCTAATGGTATCCTTCACACACGCACGTGCACACACACCGCACAAACTTACACACACACGCAGCATCCTCCAAAATGCCAACTCAACATTTGACCCAGATAAGAGCATTCCAGTGAGAGCACCTTCAGGATTAAACACATGCATACTGACGCACTGCATCCAGGCACATATTCATTTCATCATATAACTGTTTTTTTGGCTACAGTATATGATTACGTGGCTAGAATAAGAATCTGTGTGTGTGTGTGCATGTGTGTGCGTGTGTCAGGTACTTTCCTCGTTGGCAGCGCAGAAGTAGAGATGCTCCAATTAGAACAATTAGAGGGTGAAAAAGGAGGCAACAGTAAAACACACAAGTGCACGCTCATATTTCACATATTTGAGGCATTTTAGTTTTATGTTTAGTTACAGTTGTTGCTATAGCGCTGAGGCTGCTCTGTGGATACTTATTATGTTTAGAAGATTACCTATATCCTTATCCTGTGTTTGTAATTTCATGTTGAAAATATGGAAAGAATTTGAGGTTGTTCTGTAATTTTGCTCCATTATCAATGCCTACAGGATAAACTCAGATAAAATCAATAGTTTTCATATCACCTGAGTATATTAATGGGTGATAGATTACCAGTCATTTACAACTGCTAGCTTTATTAGATTGCTGTAGTCATCTGAAAGCAGCAACCTCTAATTTGGATCATGTGCTGTACATTTTCAAAAACCATGCACAATAACACACACACATCTGGCATGGACGGTTTAATTTAATCAAGCACCTGGCTCTGGAAAAAAAAAAATTAGTTTATGAAGGACTCTGCTTCTCTGCACACCAAACATGTCAGAGCATAGAACGTGCATGGTTCTCTCACACACACAGCTCCTCTCTCCAGTAACTATCCCTGAACTTCCTCAGCACTGCCTGGTCTCTGCTCAGTAAATAGACACATCATATTTCCTAAAATCAATGTTTAGGTTATTGTAAGAAGGTTATTAAAAGGAGCATGCAATCACAGCATTGGGGACGAAGGCATTGTTTTGCAAATGGAAATATAATAAGTCAAATCTGACTATTTTGATGCAGCCTTATGAAACATCTATAGGTAACATTAAAACAAACCCAGTAGATAGTAACATCATGTGATTTCTGTCTTTGAACACAATACCTGTTAGGATTGATGAATATTTTAGCGGCTTTTAGATACAAAACAAAACTTTGAAGGGATGCGTTTAAATGTAGTGACAATAGTTACAGTGTGTGTTTAGCTATATCTGATCTTAGGGATGATTACAATTAATCGATACATGTAGTCTCCTATTACACTCTAGCTATGAGTAGAATTAGATATTTGTTAGGTTCTACTCTCTTGTTGCAGCGTTACATTGGGCTGTTTTTGAGCATCTTTTTTATAACACTACATGTTAGCTGGGACTGTTTTTATGAGCGTGTGCCGCATGTAATCTGATATTCAGTTATGTGTTAAATATGTCTAGCTTTGTATGTTTCATAAGCTATGCGATGCTGTCAGGGATTATGCGATATGTTAATGTATAAATAAAGCTTTAATCGAGGGGGGGGAAGAATGCATTTGGTATTGTTTGGCAATTTGTTTTGTTTTTTATTTACAATTCATTAATAAACTGCTTGTTAATGTTATCAGTGAGGAAGGAAAAAGCTTACAATTTGCAACCCTGATCTAATCCCCTACATTATTTACAGAAATGAAAGTATTTAGTGTCTCATTTTGAACTGCTGGGCTCCTTGTGGGTTCATAAAGCAGCTTATTCACATCAACAGTTCATACATGCATCCATGTTTGCAGTTCATTCATATGCCAGCTGTTTAGTCCTAAGGTCAGAGCTGTTTTGTCCCTTCCTGAACTATATGAGCCGAGGAAGTGAGTAATGTGAATACCAGAACACACACAGACAACACACCGCTTTGCTACTCCGCCATGCTAAACATGGGCCGAAGCAAGTTTTACATTGTTTGTATGTTCGCATGTGAGAGAGAGAGAGAGAGAGAGAGAGCAGGTGTTCATGCGGACAGTTTGTTTGCTTGTTTGTTTACACGGATGTTGTCATGGTGACAGAATACTTAACAGTGGTCAGTTGGGAGTTAGTTAGTTTGTGGACCAAAGATAGAAACTTTAACACCGACAGTTACACACATTCATAGCTGTCAACTGACCCGAACTGTCAGACGTTTTTGTTCACACAGAAGTTGCTGAAGGAGAGCAGAGATTCATTCATGTTTTTTTTTTACTATGTTGTTCTATTCTGTTCTGCTAGCTCGTTTGTCAGCTGTTATAAACGTGCTCTCTGGCCACCAGGACTTTAATAACACTGTGATTATTATTTATTTATTATGCCAGTAGTTCAAATCAGCCTCATGTATTCAGTCATTGGCAGCTGTTACAGATCTGTTTTTTTTTTTTCCTTTCTGTAGTTTTTAACAACCTCCGACCCAGACCACATTCTTCACAAGAGTTTTTAAGGCTGATCTTATGTTTTTGTGATAAATAGATGTCAAGAGAACTAACTTGTTCTGAGATCTATATCACTGTCCAGGGAATGAAAAATAACACTCACAAAATGAATCAATAGAACAAAATGCACTGCGATTTACAGCTTCGAGGAGGAAACTGTAGAGATTTAAGACATTGTGAACCATGTATTCTGTTGCTATATAAAGGGAGGGCTAAACTCAAATTACATCAAAAACAGTGACTGCAGCAGCTCTGTTCAGTTCAATTCAGTTCAGGTCACATTGACAATACATAAAAACACAGAGTATAATCAGTGTTATGCACCTCTACTTGAGTATACAAAAAAATATATCTTTAATTCCATGACCTTTACATATTTGATGCTTATGTTACATCCTGCCAAGAAGTACAGGCTGAACCAGGATAATCTGTGTTGTAAAGGTGATACACTAATCAACATAACCTAGAGTTAATACTACGTGTACTATAAACATGATTGTCTATGTTTGTAAGTAACACCAACTGTGCAGTTATCTCGAGTATGTCCAAACAGGGAAGATCCAGTTCCCGGAATTATGCTTATCCAAGATGGGAACGTCCAAAAAGTGCAGTGTGTATGTTGATCAGATCAATTGACTCTAATCATTGACTGGGTCTTTGTACTTCACTGGTTTTTGATTTTGTTTTATACTAACGCATCACTGCTGTCAACAACAACTACACACAGTTTCTGGTTTATTACCCACATAGCTAAAACTAATGTATAATGTTATAATGTTCAGTTTTTGTTGAAACTCTTGTAGTGAAGTGTTGGGTCAACTTTCTGATCATTTTGAAGGATATAGTTAATGATGCTGTTAATGAACTGTATTGCATTAGTTATTTCTGTTATTCTCACTGATATAAATGAGGTTAGAAGAAGTTTTATCTAGTTGTTCCTAATAAACTGGCAACTGAGTGTATATGAAGGAAATAAAAACATTATAATAATTGACAAGCTTACCCAAAATGCCAAGCTTCCTAATAAACCTCCTCTACATTTTGTCTTTAGTCAGTTCAGTGAGGCAATAACGTGGTAACATTCAGTAACACAGTGTTTAACATATTGTTTCTGCTCTTCCAAAAAACCAATCATTCTTGTTAGTGCTCCCAAAATCACCCATCTGATCTGGAATGACCGATAGCAGAATATTGTTTATCTCTGCCGTCCAAAATGCATATTACAATTACAAAAATTATTCATACTACTGTTTTCTGATCTGCTGCCGCTATGTGTTGCTATAGCAACATCACGTCACCTCTTTTCTTGTCAGTCTTGTCAGTTGAACTTAAAGATGTGAACAACAAATGAACAATGCTCCTTTGTCCTCTTTCTGGTGAGGACTGTATCACATAATACTTGCTCTCAGTTATGGTTAGTACAGTACATACACTGGATAATGTATGTGTAGCATTGTACATGGTCCCTTATAAAAACATTAAAGTAATTAAATTATGAAAAGAGAACCACCCTGGATTTTATGGTGCTTCTTTACAATCGCTCTAGGCAGCTGCATGTTGCAACCTTTACATATTCCTATTACACAGAAGCTGCCATCTATCATCATGCACCTATCAAATTATGAAACTTTATAAAGTTAATTAAAAAAAACAAACCAACAGGAATCGCGTGGATTAGCTGTTGACGTTGACGTTCCACAGAAACCATTAATGCATGAGTTAGAGTTCACTCTACCTGTCCTGAATAAACAGATCTGGATTTTTTTTATTGTAGGAGCCTGCGGCTGCAATCAGAGGAATGAGATGTGCATAAGGGACATAACATATACTTCATTAATCCCCATTGGGGAAATTCTTTCATAAGGGAAAAAGGGAGTGGAGGAGGAGAACAGAAGGGAGGGGAGAGAGGACGGAGATGAGGAGTGGATGGAATGAGGGGGAGAGAAGAGGGAGAAAGGAGGAGAGGATGAAATCGGGAAGAGATTGTGCCTTGCACAGTACATATCATCCAACTGAGGAGTTGCAGGAATACCACAAAACTCTGCTTGGACAGGAAAAACAAATGTTTGCTAATACCAGTGAACTAAGTAATACTCAAATCTAATTATGTGCAGGTGTCATCTCCAGTGGGCGGGGAAGCCAAACCCATCTCTTTAATGGTGCGGGAAACACTGGTGCCCTGAAGTGTATTGGTGGTCAGTGTTCGGAAATGAGTGACTCAGCGAGGCCTTGTGCCAACACGTTGAGCCAATGTGCCGAAGCAGGGCTTGGCCCGAGGACTCACGTTAACAGGAAGTGCATAACATGGATGTAATAGTAGTGTGGCATTATCCAAACTCATTTAAAAAATGTGATAACGTAAATATTTTGATTTGCAGACTTCTCTGAAGTTGAAGATTAAAACTTGATAATGTAGACTTCCTGTGCAGTACAATTAAGTCTGTGCGCATCATAAAACCTCTAAAAATACTGTGGTAAATTCTCAGTGCAGGAAATGCCAGTGTGCATCGCACCGGGGAATTCTTCTCTGCCTTTTATGTTATCTTTTGCATATAAGGACGCCCCATCATGTATTATTACTTATATATCTAATGACTATAGCATGATCCCGCAACAAAATAATACTAGGACAGAGCGAATGATACAAATCCTACAAATGATCCAAACAGCTCTAAAATCTGTGGTGTAAAGCCACAGATCATTTAGGAGTGAGGATAGCTGTCATGTAGGTTTGTCATTCCATAAACAACTTGATAAGATCTTTCATTACAAGGACACATATCAGACAAGGATTACAGTTCTGCCCTGCCTCTCTGGAACCGCTACCCCCCTCTCCTACCCCTATTTTTTTGTGGGGGGTTTAGGTGATTCAGGAGATGATTACAGATTACACTCCTGACTCACTGTACACCTTCCTGGAAACACCACCCTCGCACACACAAAGATGCCAAGAATTTTCACATGCCTGTATGAAATAGTACCAAGATTTGCTCAGGAAAAAAATGAAAATTGTAACTTCAGCCCGATATTTTCTCTTCCAAACAGTCCCTTTTGCCTTTACTGGAGTCCAGGAGCAACTTGGCTTTGACATTCAGACTGTGCTCCTTTCTCATAGTGTCGGTTATTGTAAATAGGCCAAAAAACATATTCATTCAATGACTGGATCATCATTACCTAATGCCCCCAGGCCTTTATATTGCATGGATTTAATCGACCATATGTTTTGTGGTTTGTTTGAAGTATGAAAAGATTTAGCAGTGACTAGTTTTGGTGAACATTAATGGACCTCTTCTCTGTGGTGAAAAGGAAAAATGCTGAAATGTGAGCAAAAATACAGTCTTGAAAGAATGTTCCCAAGCTTTTTTGCGTAGGACTCCTTAATGCGAAGCCAGTATCTACTTCTGTCTAGTCAAAGTTGCTGGCTGTGAGCTGCAAACAGAATTTCCCTTTTCAAAATGTTGATTTTAAGACGTGGAAAGAGGCTATGCTGTATTTCACAGGAGAAAATAATGATAAAAATCAAAAAAATAAACATGACTTGTGTGGTGTTTCCACTCATGACCCCTTGTGGGTGTCCCGACCCCTAGGATGAGAACCATTGGCATAAAACAATGAAATATGATCCAAATTACACCATATATTTCACCACATATACGGACACCTATTTTCATTCATTTTCTTGATCATGTTTGGGGCTTATGGTGGTATTTTACTCATCAAGTTTATTGTTATGATCTGTGACAGTAAGGCAGGAAGCAGGAGAAAAACAAACCTAATGTTTAAGTGTATTATCTAGACCAGTGTTTCTCAAACTTTTTACATTGTGTACCACCTCAGAAAATATTAGGCTCTCCACGTACCACCATTATGTCCAACGGTAAAATAAATTAGCGTAAGTCGACCTTATTTAGCTATGGACAGTTCATGCAGGAAGCAAGTTTATTAATATAATAAGATTATTTATTGTAGACTGTTGTTGAGTCCTGGACCGGTTCAAGAACATGACTATGTAGCAAGCTGATACTGAAACAAAATATTACAAGAAATGCAAAACGTATTTTTTAATATTATATTATTACTTATATTTATTTCATAGTTTAAGTATTTTCAATCGAAATAATTAATTTATTTCATAAAAAAACATTTGAAAGATTCCTCCATGTACGACTGGAAGCAGCTTACAGACCACCAGTTTTTGGACCACCATTGTTTGAGAACCAGTGATCTAAACCACTTATTCAGAAAGAAATGATTTCCAAATAAGGAGGAATCTGATTCTGATTCTGAAACCAAAACTAAGCACACCTGAAATGTCTGTACATGTACTCACCATCCATTGTATTGTAAACTGAATTTGTGCTCACAGCTGCAGTTAGTATCACAGTTTAAAGTTGCACCAGAAAGTCATTATGAATCTGATAGATGTTTGCTATTTTCTTTGTCCTTCTTTTTTGACTTCATTCAAAGTGTTACTGGCACTACTACTGGACTGTGTCCTGATGTTGCCTAATTTCTGAAAAGGAAGCTGCTGAACACTCTTTGGAGGAATAATAAAACAAAAAAAAAGATAGAAGAAAAAAGATAAACAAGGTTATGGCCCTCATGCACTTTCAGGCTTTCTTAATCTTTGGAAATGTAGTGTGAATAGCTCAAGATCAAAAGACCTACATGTAAGTGGCAGCGTGTATGTGTGTGTGTGTGTGTGTGTGTGTGTGTGTGTGTGTGTGTGTGTGTGTGTGTGTGTGTGTCCAATGCGGGCCATCTGATCATCTCAGCTTTCATAGTGGCAGGATGGGCTCCTTGTATTGTCTGAAAGGAAACCCACACACATACACACGCGCACACACATGCACGTGTCTGGGTGTTATCAACTCTAGACAATACAGAGGAACAGGAGGACAAAGACAGGAGAGAGTGTTGTCCTGAGGGCCAGTCAGCACACACACACACACACACACACACACACACACACACACACACACACACAAACACACATAACATGACCTCATACCTGATGTAATGACACAAGTAGACCTCTTCTACTTGTGTCATCTGCTTCATTAGATGAAATGTAATCGTTTTTCCCAACATTCCTTGAAAGCTGTGTTAAAAGAACACCCCAAGTGCTCCAGGAGCTGATTTATGTTTCAGCCAACACTGAGTCAAGTAGTTAAACTTCATGAGTCTGGAGTGCACCTCGAGTTTCTCAAACATGTCAACACCACGCTGAGATCACATTCTTTATTTTTTGGTTTCATCCCCTCTCTGCAAATAGCAACATTAGGTCACATCTAAATCTTCTTGTAAGTACCAGACCAGTTGGTGGTGTTGGTGTAAGAGGTCCCAAACAAAAAGACTTGGAGAATGAAATATGAGGCTGTGCAGGGAACACAGAGCAGAGGAGGAGGAGGAGGAGAAGGGGGAGGTGGAAGTGGAGGAGAGGAGGGCAGAGAGAGTTTTGTTCGGTGCTGGGGGGCAGGAGTTCGGGGGGTGGGGTGGGGCGGGCAAGAGACAACTCTGCTAAGAAAGAAAGAAAGAAAACTCCTCCCAAACACAGCAGAGCAGGAGGAGGGGCTGGGTGCTCGCAAATCACTCCCCAGAGAGAGAAAGAGAGGAGGGCAGAGCTTGGGATTGTGCGGCAGCTACTTGTTGTTGCCTGTCTGAAGGAGCGTAAGTGTATCGTCTTCCAGCCGGTCAGCTAGTCAACCACTCAGTCATTCAAAGAAACTATGAAATGGACTAATTTTGATTGAAGTATATACAACTGAAAAAAACAAATAAGAGCAAAGATCAGGAAAAGGAGAAGAGGTCACACTGACAGGTAAGAATGAGATCCTTTGTGTTTATGTGAGTGTGCATCCATATACAGTAGGTGTGTGTAGGAATGTGTGTATGTAGTTGGGGATAGCAGGGCAGACAGTTATCTTGACAGTCATCTCCTCTTCTGGATGCACTTCGTCTCTGTCTTTCATCCTCCAACTTCATCCAAACTAAAAAGATAAAAATAGAAAATTCAGTCTTTTCTCTTTCTGGGGCTTCTGTATATTTATTCAACGACACTCCCATGCCTTCTCTCCATCCCTTTCGGGTTGAATTGTTTACAGCTTGCAGTGAGTTAGATTTGCTCAGGGACTTTTTGAGCAATAAGTTGCCATCCCAAGGCGCTGGGTGTAACTGTGGTTGCTGGGATGGATGGTGCTAACTGTAGAAACTCCAGCAGGAAATGATTACATGAAATATGACAGATAAGATCCAGATCATTCATTGAGATTGTTTCTTGTTTTCTTGTTTTTGAGTGAGTTTGACATTTAGGTTTGAGTTAAGGCTATAGCTTTAATATTTTAGAAATTAGTGATTATCAGAGAGGGTATTCAGCATCAGAAATATAACACTTAATATAATTAAAATGAATATGAGTAGTCAAACAACATTAATATGATAAATTAGAGGTTTTGATACAGCTGCTGTCATCAATATTTATTGTAGCATATGATTCCAAATGATCTCTTATCAAACAGCTTTTAATTTTCCTGCTTAGAAACACTTTAAAACGTTGAGTGACTGCTGCTCAGACTGAAACCCTGACCTTTCAGTCATGACAACACATCTTTAAACAGCAAGCCACCCATGAGATGATGACAGAGGCAGACATATGTGTGCATCTGTTTGTTTTTGTGTGGGTGTAGTGTAGTGCTGATGTTCTGTTTGTTGTATGGATAAACACATACATGCAGCAGGTTGTTTCAGACATTAGTCAGTGTCGTGTCTGAACCCAGTAGTGGCGTTGAACAGAGCAAAAGCGATTGGACCTTCAATTAATGCTGAAATGTGTCTGTGGCAGATTCACAGAGCTCAACTTTAACTGTGATGGTTGTGTACTTGCAGTAGCAGTGTTGGAGGGGTGTGTGTGTGTGTGTGTGTGTGTGTGTGTGTGTGTGTGTGTGTGGTGTTGTGTTACTCACCCCAGTCGGATGAGGTGGTTGGTATTCCAGCCAGCCATCAACACTGTGTGACTGGTGGTCTTTTACAAAGACTGACTGACTGACTGACTGACTGACTGACTGCAGAGGTTGAAAGTAAAAATGTAAATAAATATTTTCAAGGCCTTTACTTGACTATAATTTTGGGATACTGGTTGTTAACTTGAGCAGTACCACTTTGTGCAACTTGTGCAACAGAAGAAAATAATCAACTTTTCCTTCTACTACCTTAAGACCTACAACCTACTGAGATATGGCAAGCACATAGAATAGGAAGCAGATTAAACCATCCTGCAGGTACTGAATAAAGTGGACTTCTGGGCAGGAGTTGGCTGAGCTGCAACATCATCAACATCAACAATGTAGCACTCTGAATGGAGCATTTGGAGATTTACTTTTGATACTTAAAGCTGTAATCTGCAACTTGAAGGAGATATGGGTCATTTGCTTTCTCTTCATAGTTGGAAAGAAAGATACCATTCTCATGTCTGTGCACTAAATATGAGGTTGCTTAGCTTTAAAAGAAAAAATCCAAATACCAGCATCTCTAAATCTCACTTATTAACACGTTATATCCTGTTTTTTAAAAATGTACAATGCTGAAATTTCTGGTTTCACAGGGAATTAAGTACAGGAACCTTGAAGAGGCCAGTGACTTCCTGGAGTCTTGTCGTCAGCTAACCGCCTGCTGGCTCCAGCTTGATATTTAACATACAGACAAAAGAGCGGCGTTGATCTTCTCGTTTAAGTCTTGCAAAGAAAGCAAAGTGGCACATTTCTTTAAGTTAATGTATTTTTTTTCTGCATTTAATGCTGTTAGATATCAAGACTGACACACTTAAACATGATTGTGTTAATGTGAGTAACATAAACACAAGTTACACCATCGCCTGTCAAGTTAGCATGTTATTTTTTAACTTTAGCAGTTAATTATGGGATTAATTGAGGATTGTCAAGGACATTTGAATTGAAGCTATAAAGTTGTTGCACACAAAAGACATCACAAGAACAACTCTGGATGCTTTGCCATCTCTGATGTAGTTGGAACATCATTTCAAGTACAACTTGGTTTTGTTGTGCAGGACTTTACTTTTGATGGATGACTTTTATTTAGTACTGTTATTTTAACTTAATTCAGGGACTAAAACCTTTTTCCAGCACTCTCTGACTCAGCTGGCTCTTGCTCTGTGTGACTGACTGAATGACTGGCCCACAATGTGCTGATCAGTGACTGTACATGGACAACACATTTTTCCCCACTCTGTCCATTTCTACATTGAGCATACACACTCAGGGTAGGTAGGTAGGTGGTGTGTGTGTGTGTGTGTGTGTGTGTGTGAGAGAGAGATATACACAGAGATTCAAAAGTATTAAATGGCAGCTACTGCTGTGGGATTTAATAACCTCATTAATATGTTGCACACATACTTTGCACACACACACACACACACACACACACACACACACACACACACACCACCTGGTAGGCCTACGCACTGAAGAGCGCAGTAGGACACCTCTCTCTCTCTCTCTCTCTTCAACAAAGGCTGGCTCTAAACAGCGGTCATGTGACAGTTGTTCCCATTGTTCACTTCTGGCCAGGGGTGGTTTTGCTAATGCACTGGTGTGTTTATGTGTGTGTGTGTGTGTGTGTGTGTGTGTGTGTGTGTGTATTTGTGTTCATGCCATGGCAGGAAGACACTTTAAGCTCGCTAGAGGAAACCCCTTATTCCCAAGCATGTTGATATTCGTGTTGTCCTCCCTATTGTGTGTAAGAGTAATACGATACCATTAGTGCAACATGTGACAGCTGATGTTCAAAGTCCATTTAATTTATAAATCATATAACTATGTAGAGTACGTTCTTAATCTACAAGCTTATTTTGTATTATGTAAACCATGGACTTGTTGAACCACCTCAAGGACCACTGGTGGTCCCCAGACACCCAGTTTTAAAGCCAGTACTTCAGTGGATTAAAGACAAAGCCTTTCTGAATCCTGACTGATGTGTATGGTTAGCTAGAGAGACGGGCTGGGTGGATGGGTGGGGGGATTACATTAAATTAAACTAAATTTATTAGGAAAGTTATGTCCTGCGTGTCCCTGTGAAATAGAATTATAGAAAGAAAGGGAGAGATAGTGAAAGGGAGGAAAGGAAGCGAGAGAGATATTTGTTTTATTGCTAGTAATCCTTTATAATGAGCTGCCTGCCGTCTAAATGTTTATACTGCCATTTCCTCTTCCTGTTAATCTGCACTGGTTTCCCACCCAAGGCCTCGTGTATGTTTGTGTGAGAGTGTGCTTGTGTTCCCGACCCAAGGACTTTACTCGTGTTTGTGTAATAATATTTTGTCTTTTATACCATAGTCAAGGAAAATACCTCTGATTGGATGGCAGGTGTCTATTAAAATGTTAGAGTTGTACTGTAAATTCTTATTTCAGAGTTTCATAATCTTATCCTCAATGTAGCCTGGTTCCACACCTCTAAATTGCTATCCACTGCAGCCAATATATCTGCCAGTCTTTGCTTGTTACAGATATAATAATAGTCCATATCTCCAATCAGAGCTTTGTAAGGAAGAATTTAAAATGGAAAATGTCCTTTTAATGTGCCAAAGCTAGAAAGAGGATGACAGAACAATTGCCCCAAAAATGGCAACAATTGTCTTCTCAGGGATTTGGTGAATAAACATTCAGACCCAAACAGAAATCCATTGAAATAAACACAATGTCGTACTGAGTATAAATGAATTATCAGGTTGTCCTCCGTCCCCCTCAACATAGAACTGTTTGGAATAATTTAGGAGTGTAACTATAGGTTTATATCATGGCCATCAGTTTTAATTAGCTACCAGTTAATTTACTATTGAAAATAACCTAAACTATACTACAAATTAACTTTAAATAGTGGATGAACTTTTAAAATTAGCTTCCATTCTTATTCCTTGGTAAATGGTGATGACATGTGTGATAATATCCCAATATAGAAAATAATGGACTTTTGCCAACGCTCTCCTTCTTCCACATGTGTTTGTGTGTGAGGCAGAGTGATGTAGCCGCTGGCTGAGCAGCTGTAGGGAGGAGAGGAGGAGGCAGGAGGAGGAGGAAGAAGAAAAAAAAGAGAAAAGTCTATTATTTCGAGAGGTGGAAGGACAAAGGACAGAGAGAAGGTGACGAAGTGTGGAAAGCAAAGGAAGAGCTGACATCATGATGGAGAGACAGAAGGAGGGAGGGGATGTCTGTGTGGAGAGGGGCACAACGTTGGAAAAGAAAGGGAAAGATGGATGTGCAGGGATGGAGTGAAAAGGAGAGAGAGGAGTGATTTAAATAAGGCAGAAAAGTGAAATAAATAGTGTGGCAGGAGTAAATGGGGAAGAGGAGAGGGGAGAGGATAAAGGAGAAAGAGATAGATAGAAGGAGTGAGATTTTTCACACCGTCACTCCAAGTTGAAATGACTTCCTATAGCTCTTAGCATGAATAATTTATTTATAAGATTCATCGACAAAGTATTCATGTGCGTAAGTGCTGCGTGTCTGTGTTTTCCCTCAGTGAGAGTCAGTCCTTTCTCCTCTGCAGGGGAGGGTGTGTGTCTGGCAGATGGTCAGAGCCCACACACACACAATTACACACACATAAATACACACAGCTGACCCTCCCTGAGGGTCTTATAATAGGTCGTCCTCCTGTAGTCGTTCTGCCCCTCAGAGGAATCCACACTCTGACCCAGCATGCCTTCGCAGGACTTTTACAGTGTATTTGTGTGTGTGAGTGTGTGTGTGTGTGTGTGTATAAACTTCACTTGTCATGCTTAAGTCTTGAACTGGCCAGCTGTTCCTCTCTCTAAACCTTTATTTGCATTTTTATTGACATTCATCATCACAAGCTGGTGGCTCAGTGACCCCCTGCTAAAGTTGGGTTTAGTTCCCATTTATATTCAGTTCCTGGTTTCCTGTATTTGCTGATCTCCAACGCTCATGGATCTTTAATCAGATGTTTTATCTCTCCTTGATATTTGTATTAACAAAAAAAAGAGCAGTGCACAAGGCACCGAGGCAGCAGGTCTCTGAATTTAATGTGACGTTCACTGTTGTTTTCACCAGTTGAAATGAACATTGTTCGTACGCGGTGTCTGTACCACTCTCTTAACGCCACTCTCAAATCACAAATGTACAACGTGTTTTCGTGGTTTAACAAAGTCACCTCTAATCAGAGTTTTTCTTGGGAAAAACCACAGTACAATGAACTTTTGCTGAAACAAACTAGTTAATTGATTTGATAAAATGCTATCAAACTCCAACCCTACTCCCTGCACACAGGCTATCAACATGCATACATCTGATCTGTGTTTTGCATATCTTGTAATATGATTTTCTATTACCATACTGAGTCCCTTTGTACAGGAGCAAATGTGTCCACAAGGTATTCATACCACACACTATCCCCACAACAAATCACTTACCTAAGAAAAACGGGCTTTACACAGTACGCTCTCACTCCAAGACATGACACACCAACATATGCAATATTTAACTGTAAGAAATACTCTCACATATTAGGAAACAGGCTTGTTTTTTTCTTACTGGGAGTCAGATAAGAAGATCAGTATCAGTTTTTATACCAGTGCATTTAGTGCAGAGCTACATTCAAGATATATTTAGTTTAGCACAGTGGAAGCAGAGGAAACAAGTAGCTTGGCTCTATGAAAGGTGACTTCTAACCAATGCTAAGTTGGTCCTATTTACACATCATATGTTTGTACTGAACAAGTAGAAACAGGGAAAAAAATACATTGTGGATTAATGAGCAGTTGGCATACACAGCGGCTGACCACCAAGTGTAAGTGGTGTTTGTGTTTACACACTTCTGAACAAAATCCTTGTTATTCTCGTGTCATTGGTGGCCAGCTTGTTGAATATCATACATTTAAACAGTCTTTATGCTAAGCTAGGCTAATCAGATTGTGGACAGTGTATCTACTGAGATCTTCTCATTTAACTCACAGCAAGAAAGCAAACAAGCATCCCAAAATAAGTATTCCTTTCAATGCTGTAGGTATTGTTTGTTGTGGGTAGTCTCTTGTTATTAACTTGTGGCTGCACCTTTTTATGCAAAATCATTTTCTACCACATAATTACAGTTTAGTCAGTTCACTTTGCTCATTTCTTCAGTTCAGGTAGTTGTTTCCACTCTCCACACTCTGCTATTAAGAAATGTTGATCATGCTTGGCAGCACTAATTAAATTTAACATCAACTAAGGACATCATTTTAACCAATAAGAACTTTGACAGTAGATTCTCAGCCGTTTTTTAAATCTAATTATTCACCAGCAGCCATGTTGATCACCTTGATTCAAAACACTTGCCTCTTCAACACTATTTACAGTGTCGAGCCCCACAGTCTCCTTCGCACTTTCTGTGATCATAATCAGGTTTTCCAAAGGGAGACACAATAACAGCCGGCAGATTTTAAGGTTTGATGAGATTAGAAGTAGGGAGGGTTTCGTACCATTCAGTCTGCCAACATGTTTGCCAAACATGTCTGTCAGCTCGTGGTATTTTAGTTTGTACAGTATGACTAACTGCTGCATGCTGAGTGATTCAGAGCAGAAGATATAGCAGGCTGTCCAGTCATCATCACACGGCAGGGGATTTTATCAAGAACCTGTCCAGTGTTTTCCATCACTACCAACCTATCTGTCCTGTCCATCTCCTGTGTATTTATATCTGCTTGTCTGTCTGTCATTGGACAACATCTACCGCATGAGCAAATTAAAAAAGTTGCTTTTTGAAAGGTCTGAGAAGAAGCTGGTTTTATGGTGAATATAAAGAATCTGAAGCAATCCCCAACGCTTTGAAATAAAATAAATAAAATGACCATGTCCTCCTCACTGTTTCAATTATAAAAGAAAATGTCTTGTTGTTTTTAGTTTAAACTTGAAACTTTTGATAAAGCTAAGATTTGAATTTAATTATAGAACTATATAGAATTATTGTACTGGCTCTCTTTATGTGTGTCTCATGTGTCTGACTGTATGCCAGTGTGTGTTTGTGTGTTTCAGATCATATGTCTTTACAGCAATGTATTGCACCTCACCCTTATGTCTTGTTTTACCGTGGTTACATAACTGTGTCCCGCTATAGTGTGTTAGGTTATACACCTGGAGGAAATCCTACCTGTGAGGTTAATCACTAACTTTTCTTTATGTATTTTTCACCTTAATAAAGTAATTTGTCTGTAGAAAGACCAGATCAACTCTTCAAATCCAAAGCTTTTAAGTGTTGGTAAAAGATAAGTTTCAGGTCCTCTGTGTCTGACTTTGTGTTTCTGTTTCTTTCCAGAGTTGAGGATGATGGCAGAGGGGCGTTTTGCCAGTCTGCCCAGGTCCCTCCATGCACACCACACCCTAGGAGGAGGCACTGCACACCCTGGAGTCCCCTCCACCTCCCTCGGTGTGCCCAGCAGCAGCACCTGCTCCTCCAGGAGGCTCCAGGCTTCCCTCGCCTCCTCCATGGACCTCCTCAGCTCCAGACCTGGGTCAGTTGGTGGTATTCAAAGAATCCTGGCACAGATTTGGGTCTGACTGACATAGCTAGTTAAGCAAGCCTATATACAATATGCTGGCATTTCTTTCCTGTCTTTTCTGTAAGGCAATCCAGGTTTTAGAAGATTTTGTTACGTTAATAAGCAGGCAATTACAAAACAATTTGGTTCCCATGACAGAAAAGGTCAGAAGTAATCATCTGCTTCTCTAATCTTTGGTGATGCTTCTACAATAGATTGTTTAAGTATCACAACTGCATTCTGTGTGGACAAACCCTGTTCAAACCCACAAACCATAATTTAAACTGTAAGGAAAACCCAACATTTTCTAAAAATGCCAAATATGTTAAGGCTGAATTAGAGGACAATATCTATAAAATGAGACATCAAATGTTTGCATTAGACGTTGAGGAGACATAAACATCTAAATATCTGTGTACAGTAAGCAGCATCAAAGGGCTTCAAAGAAGTGTTGGAACAAGTTGACACAGAGTACGGTATACATGGGATGCTGTCAGAGAGTGGAAAGGAACATTTCCACTTATGTGGAATCTAGTAAAACAAATGGGTTTAGGAGGCTACAGTCGCATCTGGAAGGGGATTTTTTTAAAGTAAAGTCTTCACAAAGGTTTGGGGTGTTTTAATTTAGTTTGAGCTTACTTCAATTTAATATTTTTCTCCTCCTCTTTCCCGTTTCGTTCCCCCAGTCTCCCTCCAGGGCACGGCAGCAGCCTATCAGAGAGGCCCTCTGCTGCCTACCAGCCAATCTCCATACATGGAACACTGCCTCGACGCAGGAGAGGAGGGGTCAACATCCCCCATGGAAACTACACCTGGGACCCCAGAGCCAATCACACGCAGCAGATTCTTAGCGGGAACATGGCACTGGCTCCTGGATCCATCCATCAACCCATGACATCTCCGCTGGTCCAAAACGTCATTGATGACTTTCATGGCTACAGGTAAACACGTGCACAAACTCACATAATTATGCTGATGTTCTCATTTTAAACAATACACAAAACTGCATTTTGACATTTACAATTTTTGTCTGTGATTTTGTCTTCAACATTCATGGCAAATTATGTTTTTTATATCACAGAGCAGTTCCCTAATCAATGTTGCCAAACACTCCACTTTTGAGATTCAAAAACTCTGCCTCAAAAGAATATTTAGTGGGAACATCAGCTAAGGTCAGTTTGCATTTTACAGCAGTTATTTTTGGACTCCAGTAGTGACCCAGAGACACAGCAAATAGCAAAAACCTGTCAAAAATACATCAAAATTGGGTGAAGTGATGTGAGGTGTAGTAGCCTAGAAGCATATCATGTAACTGCAATGCTGCCAGAGACCTTTGTTACATGTCATCTCTTGGGTTTCCCCATGTTTCCTGTCTGTCTCCCCCACTATATCAATAAAGGCAAACATGCCAAAATAACAACAAAAAAACATGGAAATGCCCATAGAAACTTCTCAAACCTATCCTGTAGCAAGATCCACTTCTCCACTGTTGATCCGGATGCTCAGTATGGAGTTTGTTGGAGAAGTTCCTATGGACTTCGTGATATGTTCTGACAAGGTATTTGTTGGTATTGTTGTGCCTCTGGTCTACCACTGGAACCAGCAGTTGTAATCGCTGTGAATCCGTGCTGCTGTCTTTTGTGAAGGAGCAAACTTCAGAAGCAGAACCACTTTTCAAACCTGTAGGCAGTAAGTATTCATTCTCAATAGATAGATATTGGTTGAGTATATCTTTGAAGGAATACATTGTCAGCCTAAGCATTATGTTGGCACTTTTTATCAGCTGAGATTTGCCATGCTCTAGAGGAAAAGCTTTATTTATACGAACCATTCCTCTTCAGAGTGAGTACCCAGAAAGAGTTTGGAGTTGGATGGAGAAAGGCGAGTCTGCAAAGAGCCCTGAGGGGGTGAAGGAGCTAGCTCAACTTCAGAGGGAACACACACACACACACACACACAGACAGACAAACACACACACACACACACACACAGACAGACAAACACACACACACCTCATCCCTCATCGTGTCCTCCCATCTTTCTATCTCTAGTGTAGGGTTACCGCAGACTGTATCTGATCTGTGTGTGCACATGTGTGTCTGTGTGTGTGTGTCTGTGGGTGCGTGTAGCCCCCAGCATGTGGGTTACCTTTGTAGGTCAGGGTGTGGCAGGACAGATCACAGATTACTTTGCACTCTTTGTCTACTCTCTCTATCTTTCTGCCTCCATGCTGGATACATTTCAGACGCTGCTGACATACAGCAGGACAATTTGTCCAGGTCAAATTCAACCTGCGCAGGTGGCTAAATAATGAACAGCATCATACCCTCACTCTGTTTTTAATCATTCATTCATTCATTCATTCATTGAAGTTAGTGCAATTTTATGTGTGTTATGTCCTTCTACTTCTTACTTTTGAAATGTCAAAGCAAGCAAAACTGGGAGCAGTGCTGGTTGTTAAACAGTCTGACAGCAGCAGGAAGGAAGGACCTACAATATCTCTCCTTCACACATTTGGGGTGAAGGAGTCTGTCGCTGAAGGAGCTGCTCAGTGTACTGATGGTGTCCTGCATGGGGTGGGAGACATTGTCCATCAGTGATGATAGCTTTGCTATTATCCTTCTCTCTCCCACCACCTGCACTGAGTCGAGGGGGCAACCCAGGACAGAGCT
The DNA here is from genome assembly GCF_905237075.1 of Dicentrarchus labrax. Classification (NCBI taxonomy): domain Eukaryota; kingdom Metazoa; phylum Chordata; class Actinopteri; family Moronidae; genus Dicentrarchus; species Dicentrarchus labrax. The sequence goes on from NW_026136718.1 coordinate 5,917,407, forward strand.
GGCCTTCTTAATCAGTTTGTCGAGTCTCTTCCTATCGACTGCTGAGATGCTGCTGCTCCAGCAGACCACTCCAAAGAAAATGGCTGATGCCACAACAGTATCAAAGAAGGACCTCAGGAGCTCTCCCTGCACTCCAAAGGACCTGAGTTTCCGGAGCAGATAGAGTCTGCTCTGGCCTTTCTTATAAAGTGCATGAATGTTATGAGTCCAGTCCAGTTTATTGTTCGGGTGAACACCCAGGTACTTATAAGAGTAGAATAAGCATATTGGTCATACCTAAAGCTGTCTGGAGATCAAAGAACAGCACTAAGTAATAATTGAATTTACCTACTAATGGCCTCAAAACCACAAAGGAGACTCTTATATGTGAGTGACAGTTGGTATGAGGTACAGGGTATCTCTTCATACACATACATTTACTTGGACTAACCTGGAGAGTAAAGTCTCAGAAAATGTTTCCCCCATGTTTCTAAGTAAGGTTGATTTAAAAGATTGCAAGCAACACGGTTGAGTTTTCTATAAAAAGATTAAGGAGCATATATCTCTAAGGAATGTAACCACTGGCCAGTTGGTCTTGACTTTCCAATCGCTCATGCTGTTTGCTGACCTATGACTCCTGACCTTATGTTGCACTAGCTCCTGATTGGTCGGTTTGTCTTTCTGTTGACCTCCCTGGGCAGCTCAGCAGACCACCAGGAGAGGAGGAGGGGGGAGAGCAGAAAGAAAGAGTGGAAAGGAAAAGGGCAAGGAGAGAGATGAGAGGGAGTGCTGAGGAGCTACAGACAGTGATGGATTGTTGACACATGCAACTTTTCCTTTCATCAGCATAGATTAGCTGACGTTAAAACCCTTATGAATTGCCAATTTATCTGTTGATTATGTTTTGATTAACTTCCTCTGTTATTTTAGATCAAATAAAAAGCTTAAACCAGTGATTCCCAACAGTTTTCTTTAAAGGAGCTCTTTTCTATCATTACTACCCCTGACTAAGTGACATATTCTATGGAGTTTATGTAAAATGCGCGATTTGGTTGTTTATTTCCTGTGAATATTGAATATAGAAATGATTTTTCCTGATATTTTTGGGGAATGTTTGATACAAATCTCTTAAAAGGTTGTTTTAACTATGTACTTTTCTAATGCAGGACGAAGCTGTTTATCAGAGAGTGAAAAAAGTTCAGGTCGTCAAAGTTTAAAAATAACAATTTCATTTAGTTTTCTTCAAATAAATTCATATAATCATAAAATTCTGATATATAGGCCTATTGTGTATAGTTTCATACCTTTTTCTTACACACCTTAAAATAAAGAAGGCCTTGCAACCCCCCACGATGCTTTGGCGACCCCTAGAGGGGGTCCTATCCCCCAGGTTGAGAACCACTGGCTTAAGCCAATTACTTAAAAGGGTAGTTTCAACTGTTTTTACACTATATTGACTTTTAAATTGCAAAAGATGGCACATTAATGAGCTAAAAAATCCAAACCATGTTCATACCTGAGGATTTATTGCCCTGGTATAACCCCTGACAAACTGAAGGAGAGAAAGAGCAGGTTGTGATAGAGGGATGCTTTAGTGCTCCAACTAAAAGGGAGGATGTGAGATGAAGGGCTCCACAGAGACTCACCTCCAGGTTTAAAAAAAGCAAAATTTTCCATTTAAAGCAACATGGGAGAACACATTTCTATTTGTGGTGTAATAAAATATTTAAAAATGCCAAGGAGATAAGCACTGGAAAGACGTGTTCGTCTTGAATTGGAAACCAGCCTGTTATCTGTACCAGATTTGTCATCAACATTTCTTATATTTATTTAATTTATTGCATACCAACTGCTGGAACAGTATTCTATGAAGATTAGTGGATGGCATTGAAATACTTCATAGCATGGATCAGAAACACAGCTATTAACAGCAAATACTGACTGTCTGTGGAGCTGTATCATGAAAACACACTGACCTCTGTAGGCTGCCATCAGACCCTGCATGCTGCTCATGAACTCTCTCCCTTGCTCCCACTGTCACTCTCTCTCTCTCTCTCTCTCTCTCTCTCTCTCTCTCTCTCCCTCTCTCTTACTCTCTCCCACACACACAAATATGGTTTAGTCCCTCACTGAAGCCAGTTGTGGTCGCGCTGAGTATTGTGTGGTGAAGCGCAAAGAACAACGGTAGCCAGAAAAAGACTGTGGCGAGTGCTCGCCTGCTTCTGCCCTCCCTACTCTATTTTTTTTCCCTTTCACCCGCTTCCACTCTTTCTGTCTTCCGTGCTCCGTCTCTTGTCTGTGTTGCAGGTCAGTTTTTGTGGTTGTAGAAGCAGAAAAACCCAGTGTCTGATGCTGTTTCAGCAATATGGACAGAAAAAGGCCAAGTTAGCTGCGGTCAGCTTGTGTAGTCTGGAATGCCTGGCCATCTCACGCTGACCACACTTTGTTTCAGCTCTTTTGGTGCTGTTGTCAGGCTTTCTAAACCTTATCAGGGAGGAATAGAAATCATCCACCCAGATGCAGGATGGAGAGACCATCCTTCACCTGACGACCTGAGTTTAAGACACTGACTTTCTATCAGCTCCGGGGCTGCTGCTTGAGACTGACCTTTGACCTCCCTGAGTGGAAAAGGGAATTTCCCTCAGTTGTAGCACATTCAACTCCAGGAGGGTTTATATGGGTGTTGTCTGGTATGTGGTGATTCTCATCGTTCCTACCTCAGACTAGAGAGCCAGGGCAGGGTTACGAGGGGCAGGTGGTTGGTGTGGTGAAGGTTTTGGGGCCAATCTGAAGTCCAGCCAACCACTGACTCCAACGAAGCAAGATATACGGCTACAGAAAGGGGTCAACGTCAAACTGAATGTCTGATTTTAGTTTACATTTGAGACTGCAAAAACATCCTGTGTTCTTCTTCCTCATCCTCCTCTTCATCTTCCGTTTTCTTCATCCACGGCAGTGAAGCTAAACTATGACCACCGGTCACTGATCACTGTAAGGTTGATGATGATGATGATGTGTTTTCTAATATTTTATAAACTAAACGATTAATCAATTAAAAGCTGTGGACAGATGAATTTACAATAAAATGATTGTTAGTTACTACTCAAATAATGGATTGATCACAGTGTATTTGCAAGTACAGCAACAGATAGAAGACATTTCTAAATGTTCTCAGAAGAAAAACTCCATTGTATAGTTAATGAACTTTCTATAGTTGATTGACAAAACTCTCCGGGATATAAATAATATTATAAAGCATGAAATACTCACCCTTGATGGTCAGCAATTGTGCAGTGCTCCTGGCACCATCAGACACAGTTGTTCAGCCAACAACTGATGTGCCCTCTGTTGTGAGGACAACTCACTGTAGACCATAGACCATGTAGATATGCTGGATTAGGCATCTGTAGACCTGAAACTGGATTGGTTGCAATATACTGAGCTTTCTAGGCTCTGAGGTTGATGGAGAGCCTGTGAGCACTCCACCTTCTATGAATAATGACTATACATTGTTGTGAATGGAGGCTTCTGTTCAGTTACATAACTAAATCCCACTCATTATTTGGGGCCATATTAAACTGAGAGGGCTTACAGCTAAACATATTTAGTTTGGTAAGTAATGGACTGTGCTAATATTCCCGTGGGAACACCACTCTAGGCTTAAGGGATTTAAACTACCAACCGTGCTAACGTAGTCTGGGATTTGAGCTAATTACCTCTTTCACTGAGCCCCTGGCTGTAAGCCTCCTGTGGAGAGAGACTCTGAGCTACATTAATACACTCAAGTACCAATATTCGAGGCAAAGACAGAGAGCAATGGAAACAATAAGTTCATGTTCAGTAAGGAACACAATATGAGGACCTTATACTTCTGTCCAAAACAAACAAAATCCCCAAATACAATTCCTGAACCTAAGTTTTCTGTATTCTGAACTTTAAACAAGAGTGTCTAAGAAAAGCAAATGAAAAAGTGGCTACAGAGAGTCAGCGACGCACAGAAAGAAGATGGCAAACTGTCTGATGTGGTTGTTGTTTGGGTTGATGAAGAAATCAAAGAAAATCCCGCTGGTGCTGTTTGTATGTGTGTGCTCTAACCTCTCTGTGAATTTGTCAGTGGACTCCGAAGGGTAGGCGTGTGGCCGCGATGTGTGTTATGGTGGGGGAGGAGAGAGAGAGAGAGAGAGAGAGAGAGAGAGAGAGAGAGAGAGAGAGAGAGAGAGAGAGAGAGAGAGAGAGGGTTTAGGGAGGGAGGCCAAGTCAGGCAGGCAGTGAGTGAACATGTTTACCACTGACTGAGAGAAAGAAAGAGTGAGAAACAGGCAGCAAATGGGACAGAGACAGAGACAGAGACAGATTTTAAGCAGTTCAGTGTGAGGTTTGGTTTCACTCGACTTTTTTCTTTCAGAGGAACTCACTTGCAAAGTGAACTTGGGACAGTCTTACCCTAACAGTTAACTCTGTATGCCACCTTTACAGTGCAGCTGTACCTTCTAGGCCTAGCATATGGCATATACACGGATCCCTGTTTGGACCAGTGACATCCGTTTGAACCTTTCCACACCTCCACTGAACTGTATCCTCTCCTAAAAGAGCTGAGCAGTGTTTGAATCTTTAAAGAAAACAGCATCAGCACCAGTCAGGGACCCACCTGGACCTAACCCAACCAGCTCAGCAGTTTATGCGTAATAGGAACTATAGGGAGGAATTGAAGATCAGCGTCGAGCAGTTTGGATCCAGTAATAAGATGTGTTCACTAAATAGGACCATGTCTCTGTCTGTGTTCCCCAGGGAGCCTGCTGCCGGCCTGGACGCCACAGTGGACTATGTTAAGGTAGGAACAACAAATGTGCTTGTTTATTTACAGAATATCTACAAAACTGGCACAGCTGCTGCTGCCACTATTAATATTGTAACTGCAAATAAGACCTGGATTGTGGTGTGTTAAATCCTGGTTTTATGGATTTATTCTTTTCATTAGAAACATGGGAATTGTTGTAGATATTTTGCCTGTGTGACCGTATACAGAAAGACAGATTTAAGTTCTACAGACATGGACTGTTTTTCCTATCACTCCAATGATGCACATACACATAAAACATTAAATTATTTGCACACATTTAAAGGGAATTTACAGTATCTCTGCAACTGGTTGTACTACTAAGATACACACACAAGCAACCTTTTAATGCGCAACACAGTCATAAGGTGCATAAACACTTAATTCCTACATTTTGGTAGGTTAAATTAATTTAATTAAATGCCTCAAGTGTAAAAGATTTAGTGAAAATCTCAGTTAATTGATTGAATCCATCACCATCAGCAACTGTACTTTGACAAAAACTGTATTATTCAGTCGTGGGCTTCCATGTAAACATCACTCATGGGACAAGTTAATCCAATTGGCCCTGGGCTACAAGAATGATACACCTCTAAATCATATGTTTGGCACTGTGCTTTGGTTGTCACACTGCTGTAAATCATATTCACACACACACCACCTGAGTCCCAGCTAACCTCAGCCAGAGAGTGGTGACGACTGAAAGGTGATCATTCAGTTATCACAATTTAATCTGACTGACGGATGATATGCTTTACTGGCCATGTTTCTACTCTTTCTGTCTATGTCTTTGCCTCCCTTATTATACTCTTCCTGTATAAATTCTATGGCCAGTTATCAAATCTAAATGCTTTTTGAATATAAACCACATAACACTGAGTATGACATACTGTCAAATGCTGGAAGTTGGCCCCAAATGCTTGGTCGGATCAAATATTGCCTGATTTAAATTATGATTTGGTTATATTATTCTGGCTTTCAGCCTGAAGTTTGTGCATTTTGTGTTGAAACAACAGCATTAAACAGCCACTAATATGAGGAATCTGACTTACTTTAAACAGACAGACAACCAATCCAAAAGAATTTAGCTAAATTGAACATTTCCCTTTTAAATAATGACATTCTGAACCCCCACATGGTTATTAAGACAAGAAGTCTTAATAACAAAGAAAAGCTAAACTACTTGGTCTTGGTTTTATTTTGACACCATATTGCAGAAGTGAGTTTCATCAAAATCGCATATAATCGTTGGTTTAATAGTATTTACAGTGTAAAGCAGTTCTTACTACTGAGATAGTGCTTCCTCATTTTTCTTTTTTTTCTCTCTTTTACTATTTATCTCTTCTCCATCCCTCCCCCAACCATCCATTCCTCTCTCTTCCTCATCCATCACTCCTTTCTAACATCTATTAGCTCATATGTTTGGATGCTGACACCTTAGTCTGAAAAGCAAACTCAGTTCTTCCCACGCGAGCTGGTCGCGCATGTGGGAGCCAACCACACACACACACACACACACACACACACACACACACATTCACAAACACACTACTCAAATTAGGTTGTGTTCAAGTGTCAACAGAGTGTGTGTGCTGACTGCAAATGGAGCTACTGTATCTCACGTATTATATAATATGTGTGAAAGTGTCGCTGTCAGCTCTGGTACCCCAGGTGTGTTTGCATTTCAACAGTGGATAAAAAACACACACACACACACACACACACACACACACACACACACACACACATATGCACAGACAGTACAGGTGCTCTGTGTCATACCCAGTGGAAAGGTCAAAAGTGCAGTGAGGTTGCATTGTTTAGTGCAATCAGGCCATTGATGTACTACAAGTGCGTAGATATCAGTATGGATGTATGCAGGGAAGGAAGTGTCTGTGGAGAACAATCGTATAAAGATATCCCCTCTCTTGTTTGACCGTAGACCGATTTCTCTCCTGGTGGAAAGTCTCATTTACAATCTTGTTTGATGTCTAAATTTTGCTTATTGTCTGATAAGCTGGTTTCCCGTAATGAAAGGAAGTAGACAAATCTCTTTGAGCTGATACAGGGTGCATTTATTACAAAGGAGTAAAATATTTATTTTTGGCTTTCCACATTGTTACATTTTAAAAATAAATGCACAAATACTTGTGTGGCAGTTTATACTGTTAAATAAATGCCCTGTTCAGCTACTTACATTATCACTTTGACAGGCAAGCAAACACATGTGATACAGTGGGGCTGATGTGGCTAAACTTGGTTTAATGTTGGGAAATATGGCCAGATTAAAAGACAGGCAGAGGCAGAAAACTTGAACAAACAGCTCACTGATTTAAAGTGGAGAAAAATGTGATGTCAAGTATTCGTGTGAACAAGTTAGAGTTTAGCATCATTAAAATAATCCGGCATTGTCAATGTGATCAAACCACCCACAGAGTCTAGACAACACAGATTAGTTGAATTGAGGGTTAGACTCTCGATAAATAAAGCCTAAAGATGTTTTTTTGTGAATAGAAAGATTTTGCTAAATGGATCATTTAAAATTCAACTGTATTTATTATAATGAACATAACACCTTCTGGTACAATAGGTGGCAGCATAATACACCATATTCTCCATATTCTTTGATAATAAATAGACAGATTGTCAAAGGAAGAAAGGAAGAGAGAATGAAAGAGAGAAACAGAGAAACAAGAGAGAAAGAAAGACTAGTCTAGAGTTGATCTTCTGTGGTTCAGAGTGAACACAACTCTTCTTTGACTGAACCTTCTCTAAAAGACTCTTTTGCTCTTTCCCTTTCATTCCCACTCTGTCTTTGACTTGAAAACATCAAGTTGCTCTGTCCTCATGAGAGACCTTTTAGGAGACAATAATGCTCTGTGTGCGTATACGTGCGTGTGGTCTCGGGTTGCAACGGCTTTCAACTCTCAAAGTGGATGACAGCATAGTATACAGTATACACACATACATGTCAATAGTTTAGTGATCCAAACAATTCATATGAAATACATACAAGTGTTTACTTATTTAATTAATGAATGAAATAATGAATCTCTAAAAGGATAGACAGTGTCTCTTCAAGTGCTAGAGGAGTGCTTGATGGTAAAGATGCACACTGGTACACTCTAGTGGTCAAATTAAGGTACTACAACATGACACCGTCAGACCCCAGAACTGTAGATGGATCAGGAGTCGGTCATGCAGTCAGAAGTCCAAACAGCAGCATGACATTCATCAGGATCATTATGCCAGTCTGTCAGCGAGCCAGCATGACTTCAAATAGCAACCAGGAAAACAGGCAACCAGCTGGTCACCCTGTTAGCCAACTATTCAGCTTCACCAACCGGCCTGAAGGTGTGTCATTCTGTCTGTCAATGAGCCGGACAGCCAATCAATCATTCGGTTTGTCAGCCTATAAGTAGAGCAGGCAGCTGGCCAGCGACCAACACCTCGCTACAGGAAATGAATTATTATAATGATGCCCAGTGAAGAGTTCAGTCAACATGGTAGACCCAATGGGGACCTGACTGAACAGTACTTGTAGCATTTAGACCAAAAAAAAAAGAAGAGTTTTATATTCCTAAATTCAGTGTAAGTACCAAAAAACAACTTTATTGTAAGAATCCATGGACTGCCACTGGATATGTTTCCCCTTTTAGAACAGATGAAAGGGTCACTCTGGGTGATGAGCAGTGTTTAGATCTGGGTCAAACCCTATAGATTAGGAGTCACAGTGTAAACCGTGTTAACCACGTGTCTCAGGAATCATTATCTGCTATGTTAGTGTCGACATGCTTTTAACACATCATGTCTTATGGTTTGGTGAGAAGTGACTCCCTCAGTGCGTGATCAGTTCATAATCCCAGGTTGTTGTTGTTTTTATTCCTAGTTCTAGTGCAAACTAATTAACTACATATTAACATTTTATATTGCCTGGTTTGAAAAAGTTTGGCTTGAAACCAAACCCTAAGGAAAGGATCGTTTTTAGTATCTGAATCTAAACTACTGAGTGTACACACACAGACACACACACATAGAATTGACATTAACTGTGTGGGGAAAAAACAGTTTAAAAGTAATTCAAACCAAATGTTCATTTCCATTGATTGAGTTAATCTCCCCTGTGAGAACACAGGAAAACTATAACATTTTTGTATTTCCATTATATTCTAGATAAACCCTTTTAGAAACAATTTTCAGATGCAGTTAATGAGCTGTTTACTATCACTTCCAGTACTCCATCGCAGCTTAATGTGAGACTGAAAACACCAAAGTTGTGGATTTGCTTCCTCTTTTGAGCCACATGAAATGTATCGCACCCACTGACTGCACACATTTTTATTGACGTTGCAAGGGCTCTCACAGCGTAGGCGTCACGTTGCACAAATCAATATGACTGTCACCAAGATCACAGTCCATTACTGATCGATGACCCGTCACAAGCACAAACACACACATCCAGACTAACCCAGAGTGTGTACAGCAGTGTTACTGGCATTTATTCTCTGGCAATAGAGCGTGATGCAAGCTACCTACAGTAACTAGAAGGACACTGATATACATACAACCAGTGTTAGGAAATCAAATCGTGCATTTATAGCCCCTTCATGTAGAAGATTTACTTTATTTTAATAGTATAGCATGAAGACTGTAAGACAATATAACGATATAAAAAGTTCTGGAATATGTTTTGCTCTTATTTGTTTATTCTACTTGTCACCAAATACCTGAAAAATAAAGAGCACCTATTGGATGGATTCATTTTCATACTAATGGTCCCCAGAGGATGAACTGTAATGACTTTGGAGATCCTCTGACTTTTCCTCTACCAACACCAGCAACATAGTCTTACAACTTTAGTGTAAATCTGTAGTTTTGTGTGTTAAGCTTTAAACTTAAAATGGCTATAATGAATATTTTTACAGTGACAATATGAAGACAACGTGAAAGACGTCACTCGTAGTGATGAACCTACAGAGAATTACCGCCTGAATCTGCAGCTTTTTGGAGCTCTATAGCGAGTTTCAGCTCATCGTTAAGCTGTCCGACCCACAACTTCACTGTTTTGGTTCATCCTCACCACTCTCATAGAGTTTTCAGCCACAGCAAGCAGCTGTTTTCAGCAAAAGCTCTAAAATCCCAGTTTTCACTAACTGCTCAGCACCAAAACAGCAGACAGACAAAATTAGTGATTAGCCAGGGAACCCAGTGGAGCATTTAGCAGCTAAAGAACCAGATATTTCCCCCAGGAGTTGGTAAAGACTGCTGGATGTGTCAATAAGTAACTTAACTGAAAAGGTTGTGGTTATATGTCAATTATTTCTTCCGCCCCTCAAGTAGCCGAAAAAACAAGCAGGTTTAAGACAAAGAATCTATGTAAGGGGTATACATGTATTACTTCCTTGGCTCACCATTTCCACTTCGCGCCACTGTCCAATAAAGTGCATATCAAAAATAAAACATATTTAATACCATTTTTATAACAAAAATTTGATTCCCCCAACCCCCATTGTGTCACATAACTCGCTAAAGTTGCTGAACTAGCTCCTCTCTCTCCTTAGTCCATTTGACAGGAACAACAAACAGATAGAAATAGAAAACATAGAACCTCAGCACGCCGATTTTCTGTCCCTCTTTGTTTTTCCAGAGCATTCCTGGAGCGACGGATGTGTGTATTTTAAGGTGGACATTTAGCCTAGCTGGTGATTTGGGGCTGCTGTGGTCGGCAGTAGTGTGTGTGTGTGCGTGTGTGTGTGTGTGTGTGTGTGTGTGTGTTTGTGTGTGTGTGTGTGTGTGTATGAGTGTGTGTGTGTGTTACTGTGTGATGCCCCAGGGAACGTTCTTCATGTATTTCCTCCGTGGATCCTCAGAGATTTCACACTGTAATTAGTGGCTCCGTTTCCCTCTGGCAGAATATTCCTTTAACTGGTTGCTGCTGGGGTGTCACCCGCAATGTATGTTTGTGTCTTTGTTGATGTATGCGGCTGCTCATGTGTATACATACTTGTGCCAATATTGTATATACATGCTTGTTTTGCCCCTTTCTGTGTTTGTATATGCACACTGATATATGATCTATATGCGTGTTGCTGTGCCCGTGTGAGTGTGTATGCGTCCGTAACGTGTCTGTGTGTGTGTGTGTGGGTGTGTGTGTGTGGGTGTGTGTGTGAATCGGTGGGAAAGCTGTGGCACTTAACTTGTGTGTGGGTGTAATTGCTCAGCAATCATTAAGTAACACAAATGGTCAGCTATTTATCAGCGTCACTCTGCAGGACACACACACACACACACACATTCACACACACACAAGTAGTTGACTCTTGTCTAGACACTCCTGCAGCAGTATTGTAGATTGTGTTCAGTACAGAACAGTGACTGAACCTACAGCCATTAAATGTTTTTACATGGTTGTTGTTGGTGTCTGGTAGTTATTTCCTTTGAAAAAAATCTTGCCAACACAGGAAGTGATGTATTTTTTGTTTTTAGTTTGTTGTTAGCGAATAGAAGAAGAACGATGTAGTTTGTGAGAGCGATGAAGAACCTAAACAGACAAAGAAAAGACAAAAACCTGAGTTCCAGAGAGAGTGATATCAATGCTGAATGTACTATTTGATTGACAGGTGATCTCTGACAAGTGCAAAAGTTGGGACATAAATCGTTTTTTAAAGTAAAAATGGCAAAATTGCTCCTGTTCCAGTTTCTCAAATACAAATTGAAGCTGTTTTTTTTTGTCTTCTATCATAGTAAATTTAATATCCTTTGAATTGTTGGTTGGATAACATCAGCTATCTGAATATACCCACTGTTTTAACTATTTTCTAAGATTTTATAGACAATTAATCAATGAATTTACTAAATAATGAGCAGATTCATAAATATTGAAAATAATGATTAGTTTCAGCCCTAGTTGCAAATTATCTTGAGCCCAAAGGGGAACAAAGGTAACTGAGTGAAAGTGTAGGTGAGACATTATACACATGTTAGATCCCTGTGGTTGATCCAAATATGTATTATTATCTATGTGCCTATGTATATATTATTCCCTCCATCATCCCTACATGTGTCTTCAGCAGAGCAAGAGGAGCGACTTAGCCTTTGGGCCACTCCCAGTTAGTCCACACATCATTGGCTCACACCAGATCACATGGCTCTTTCTCTGCTCCATATATGGAGCTTAGGGAGGGGCAAAATGGGGAGGAGGTCGGGGGAAAGAGTGTGAGAAAAGATCTCTGGAGCTGAGTGAGCAGTGGAGGGTTCACTCTGCAGGGTACTGTGGAGGAGAGAGACAGAGAGATGACAGACTGATAGATACAGTGCTCACCCTGATGGGGATGTTGGGACCTGAGCTTGACAGGCGGTTTCTCTGGCAGATTCTGACGTATTCTAGTTTATTTACATCCCATCTGACAACACTGCAAATTGTTCAGTCCACTTTAGTTTTAGTAACTCTGTGATGGAAGTTTTTCTTGGAAGAGGTCAAAAGGGAATTGTTAATGGACTTGTCTAGTCGGTGAAGTCATTCAAGTTACATTTTTGGTGTATCGTCAAGGCAACTAGAGCTGGTGTTTACAGCTGAAGTGAGCTGGTTGCAGGCAGCAGTGTTGTCCTGGCAATTCAGAAAAGTTAACGAGAATGTCGGAGCGGTGCAACCTCAAGACCCTGACAGCAGCTCTGTGTTGCTTCTACCACAAGAACTCTGTCATCACTGCAAAGGTGAGAGAGTGTGTGTGCGAGGAGGATGTGTGCCGGTATTGATGGTCCATGTTGTGTGTCAGTGTTTTCATATCAGTGTTTGTGTTTGTGCTGTGTGAAATCCTATATGGCAAGTGTGTTTGCAAGTGCACAGTTTTTTTTTGTGCATGCTTGTTTGCTGCAGCTCTTATTCTGTGTGTTGTCATGCCTTTTCTTTCCGCCTTGTACTATTTTAGTGTGTGTGTGTGTGTGTGTCTGTGTGTGTTTTCAGAGTATTAATAACATTTTGGAAGTGTACTTTAGGGCTCCCCTAATCTGTTGTTATTTAAAGGAGACCACAGGAAACTGGGCAGTCCCTAAGGAGACATTAGAAAAAGGCATTATTAAAAGACATAACCCCACATTGCACAGTAGAAAACAATCCTAAAAAGTGCATGGTAACACTTCCAGCCTGAGCAAAATCTAATCACACTGAATAGTCCTCCTCTCTCCCTCACTCTCTCTCTCTGTGAGCTGAACACTGGGCTTTTATTACTCGGACCAGACGCTCTCATAAATGACCGACTGTGTGACTGTCTGACTGTGTGTGTGTGAGAGTGTGAGATATATAGCTGGCTTCATCCATAACTAAAGCTGGTAGACAGGCAAGGCAGTGTGTGATGGCAAGGGTGAGACAGAGATAGTTATGGACGTAGAGGTACCAGGACGAGGGTGATAGTCCTCATGAGGATGATAAATTACTAACTTGTGATAGTTTGTCTTCTTTATGACGTCAGTGAAATGTATGAATGCCATTAAGTTGATTGGATGGAGCGAGCGGGGCTGCAGCAGGCTGAGGTGACGTGGTTTGTCCCTCTGCAGATCAGCGGGGGAGAGATGCTCTGTGCCTCCTGGACCACATTTACATCTGCTGTTAAAATGTAGTCTGTGCCTGAATAAAGGAAGGCACGTGTTAATGGAAGGTGGAAATGCACGTCACATGTGACGGGGAGAAAAATGTCCAAGTTGATCAGATCTCATCCACAGTCAGACAGATTAAATACCATCTGCACAGAGTTCAGTTTAGTAGTTTAGTTCATTTAAAAGCCCATTGGCTTCCACTGGAGCTGTCTGGACATCAAAACTAAAGCATAAAATTCCACCAAATAGAAAAAAACAAATGTCAGCTAATGATTATAACAACACCACTGGATTAATTATATTCCTTGTAACAAACAATGGAAACACTACTGGATTCAGAGGCTATCACAGTGGATAGAAACATTATTTACAGAGGCACCAAGATAATATATCAAAAACTGATTATTTACCTCCAAGGAGCAGAAAAGACAATCCATTGACAATCTCACCATGAAGTCCATAAAGTGTGTGTTCTAGAGCTTTCAATTATACACACAATCTTAAACAGCACAGATTGTAAAGTTTAAGGCACTTTCAGGCATTTAATGAACATAAAATCTAAAGCCAACATGGATGAGAACTCCTTAAAGTGCTCAGAAAAATGGAAATTTAAACATCAATTCGATGGCAACCGGGCAAACTCCGTGTGTGTGAGTGTGGTCAGAATGATCAAATTTGGGAACTTGGATAAATGGTAATGCCTAAACTCATCACTACTTCTAACCTCATATAATTAACTCACTAAAGTCACTGGGACACTGTGCTGAGCAGCTTTGAACTTGTGCCTTCGAATAGAACAAAAGCCTGGTGGAGAAAATGTATAATAATGTATTTATAATGTATGTACATGATGTGCCGGTGAAGATCAACCTGAGTTTATACTGACATTGATACCAAAGTATTGTCTTTTCTTCACAGAGAGTGTCAGCCTGTTATCATGGGTGTCTTTGATGGGACTTGAACGTTATCCTATCATCCTCGCTTTGCCTTCCTTCCATCCTTCATCTTTGTCTCTCTATCTGTGTCTTCCCCATGTCTTTTTGTCCTTTTGATTCCAAAGAGCCCGCGGTTTTATTCCACTCTCTCTTCCCTCACTCTTCCTTTTCTCCTCCATCTGTCTCTTTGGGAGGTTGCCATTTAACCCAACAAAGCCGGCTTCTTGTTTCTGTGTATCGAAACTAACGTCTCAGTCATAAGAGATCCCACTGACCCATTTTGATTACCTAACCATAGTATAAGACAGTTATCAAAAGAGGGAACATAGGAGATTCACCAGATTATCTTATATGTTGTACAGTATGACATTTGTATGTAAAGCTTAGCAGCACAGTAATTGTATACGTACAGATTATGTGGGTTCCCGTTGGGACAGAATCTCTCACACAGAAATGAACAAGCAGTACAGTACAGCTGTTTGTTTGTCATCAATCGCTTGTTTCAATCTAAGCTTCTTTTTCTCTCTCTGTATAATGAAAAGGAATTTACCAAGAGCTTGTGAGTGTTTTTAGGTCTTAGCACATCAAGCACTTTAACTTAAAAACCCTCCAACTCTATCCAAACAGTCCCACGCTTCAGGATGGCTTTTGTGAGCAAATCCTTTCTGGTAGTTTTTTTTAACAGATATTTCTTTCTCTGGACCTAAATCTCTAATACATCTCTAAACCTAAAGCTACAACCTTGCACAGTAGAACTCCATCTCCCAGGTTCAGTTGTTGCTACACTTGTGGAAACAACCAGATTCGATTCAGCCTTGTTAGACACACAAACATTACACCTGTCTGTCTTTGTTGAATGGGCCTCCAGTCTTCTGTGAAGGCTTTTCACCAGATTTTGGAACCTGGCTGCAGGGATTTGTTCCCATTCAGTCACAAGAGCATTAGCGAGTTCAGCCATGAATGTTGGGTGATAAGGCCTGGCTCATAGTCGGCGTTCCAGTTCATCCCAAAGGTGTTGGATGGGATTGGGGTCAGGGCTCTGTGCAGGCCAAGTTCGACCACATCAAACTCTAAAAACTGTGGAAGAACTTGACAGGCTGTCCTCATACTTTTGGCCATACAGTATAGTAGTACTAACCACTCAACAAACTATATGATAACATGACTCTCTTTCTTTTCACATTTCTAAAGCTTATGAGCAACTATGCCATGTAGATATTAAATGATGCATGTAACTGTGTGGCCTGCTCCCACCTCATGTTTATTCAGAAAAATTATTTTAGTTTATGTAAAATTTGTTACCAGAGCAGCTGTCTAGGAAGGGTTTAGGGGTGTCTAGGACTTTGTTTGCCATTGGTTTTCTCCACATAGTCAAGGATGTTTAGAATAAGAAAGAATTCTGAAAATGTAAATACAATCAACAAGACCAGAGCACCTGTGTGGGTGTGTAATGTAAGTAGGTCTGGTATTGAGTCTGGTCTCAAATAAATAGTAAATAAAATATGAAATGCTGGATTTTTTTTAGACATACACACACACATACCCACTATACAGCAGTGTCTGAAGTCCCAGTCTGACTAGTCAGATTCCTCCTGATCTAAACACATCTATTTAGTTGTGAGTAAACAGGAAAGGTGGGAGCTTGCGATCATGGAGCCAAGATGTAGAGATCCAGAAAGAAGAAAGATTCAGAGTTATTAGCTTTCATCAACTTTGAGACTGTCCATCCAATTAAATGTAAGAGACAGAAACTGTTCATCCTGCCCGTAGTCATTGTCAAACTGAACTGAACAAAAAACGCTGAATAGAAGAAATGAAATTTCAGAGAATTTCCTCAGTATTGCAAAAATTTTAATATGCTCTCTGGAGGTGGAGATAATGAAAAAGTTTTTGCTGAATAATCATGCAGCATCCAAAAGTTTTTCTTTCTCCTGGGTGTATTTTCCCAGCTGCACCACTGACAGTTTGCACTCACGCTGGGACTTTTCAAAACATCACCTTGAGTTAATTTGACAGCTCGATGGATGCAATGGATGCATACAGTACAGTAGCTATAGAGACACACAGAGAGGGGGCGGGGGGGAGGGCGGGAAGCCACAGAGAGAGACGGATAAAGAGAGGAGGAAATACCAGATAAAACAGCAGACCAAACGGTTGTTATTTTAATGATGATGATGATGAGTATGATAGCGCTTGTGAAACTCATTTGATCTCTCTGTGGCAAGACTAGAAAGGAATATATCTCAGGTCATTTAAACCTGCAATAACAGTTTTTTTTTTTTTTTTTACGACTTGGGGAAAAACTTTTAAGTTGATAGAGTGAACTTGTTAGCAAACAGCTGCTTATTTCCACACCGAGCAGTTACAGAGAAACAACAATTGTTAATTTTTGCAGATGTATTGTCTGTTTATGAGCTTCAATAAGGAGCTTTACTGAATCGTTATTGAGTGGGACGATCTAGCCTTTTTCTGCCTTGTGTGAAGAAACTGAAACTCCCTTCCAGAAATAAGTCACACTTTGGATTGTTTGCACAACATGATTTTAAGACACTTCACTGGATATGAAGACTAAAAATGAAACTGTGCACCGTTAAGTGCAATGACACATCACTCCTGGTACAGCACTGCCTGTAAACCGGTTTTAAAATCCCTGAAATGACATCACTCATAGGGATCATGGAGTCAAAAGTGCTATAGGTCTTAAACTTGAAACTATCAGAGTGTACACTATATGCACAGATGATACCAATGAGCGACAATACCATAAATCACTGGCAATTGGGAGCAGCAACATAAGTTCCTCTATGGTTTCCCAGTAGTATTTTAGTTGTAGTTTTAAACCTGCTTATTGGTGTTAACATGATTTGAATTGAGAGTCTTCTCATAAGCAATGTTATTGCATACTTTACTAGATTTAAGGCTCTTTTGTTATTTGTCATCGACCACATTCTCAGATTAAATGGATGATGTTGGACATCAGCTGCAGGTCAGTGCTTTGTTTCAGGTCTCATATTACGTTAGAGTACACGGAGGATTTGGGCAAGATGAGGATTATAATGTCCACCAGTGTGTGCATGCGTACACGTGTGTGTGTGTGTGTGTGTGTGTGTGTGTGTGTGTGTGTGTGTGTGTGTGTGTGTGTGTGTGTGTGTGTGTGTGTGTGTGAGATGATGAGGAATCAGAATTATAATGCTAAAAGGTTATTTGTCTTCACCTCACTGAACTCAAAGGACAAGCAGCTTACAGAGTTGTCCGCTGCCTCTGATTGGTCACATCCAGCTAAGACTGGATTGTCACAGCAACAGAAATGAATAGAATTGAATCATGTCCACTGCACACGTGTAAAAATCCAGGTAGTCCAGAGAAAAACCAATCATTGTTGAAATCCTTTTGAACAGTGCTCTTTGTTTTTTGCCGGTCTAAGAACGGCTGCTGAGTAAGAGATTATTTTCATGGCTTTTTTAGACATTGGAGATAGTGAGAGTGGGTGACGCACCTGACGGTCCTGTGCTGGTATGCTGGTATTGCTGGTGTGCTGGTTGAATTAATGCATAGTTATTAGTTGATTTGTGTCTAATAGTCCCAGGGCAGGACAGACAATACAATAATAACATTTGAACTTGAAATGAAATCATTTATCGTAACAAAAACAGCTGCTGGAGATAAAAATTCTGTGATTTTGAAGTCCCTTTGAAAAAAAAAAAAAACACTTCCTAAAAATAAAGAGGTCAGCAAACTAGTGGGGAGTTCTTTTAATAGATTAAGTTTTGGAAGAATTACTCAAACTCTCTGCTTAAATCTACAAGGCACTTTAATTTTGTGTTGATTCTGGCGTCCCCCGTGGACAAAAGTGTGTTGTAGTGTTTCTACCGCCTCATTTCATTGATTTCAAGGGAAATCCGAGCTGGTGGGAAGCACTCAATAGAAATAGTCAATCTTCTCTCTGATGGTCTCGTTTATGTAGGTCATCAGTATTAAATTGAGAATGTTTTATAACCAGTTAAAAACTCCTTGTAGTATGTTTAAAATGGAGAAATACACCATCAGAAGTAAAAACAGTAGCAATTTTTTTTTTTTTAAAGAAGCTGACAGATTATCTGCAGCCACAGTAGATTTTACTCTCTAAAAATGTGAATTAAAAAATTTTTCACTTTGAAACACATTTGAATGGAAGTACATCAGAAACCTTCCCAAAATAGAAAATACTCAGTATGGAAGTACCTGTAGCTTACTACCCACATCTGGTAGTACTCCAACTAATAGTTAACCTTCACCCCTGAGTTTAAGTTCAGTCTATAAATCATTCTGTAACAGTCAGTATCAAAGAGAAACCGTCTCCTTACCGTCACAGTGATTATAGATAAACAACTGGTTCAACAACTCGTGTGCACTGAGGCTCAGTAAATATTTCACCTTAGCTCTAGTCTTTCACTTCTGAAGGTGTCTTTATGGCTCAACCAGGAAGCCATAAACTTGTTTAACTCGTAAGTACTGAGAAAAGAAGAGGAGGCAAGGAGAGAGAGAGAGAGAGGAAAGGAAATGAGGACGTTGGACAGACAGACAGGCAGGTCAGTACAGTCCTCTGCACTGTTACCGCTGTGTTGTGGTCCATGTACACAGAGTGGTACAGTATAAATGCAGCTGCTCTCTCAGGGATGACATCATATTGCAGGGTCTTATTAAAGGCCAGCCTATAAAAAAATCTCTTCGTCTCTTCTTATTTCTCCTTCCTCCTCTCTCTCACTCCTTCCATCTCTCCTTCACTCTCTCCTCTCTGATCTGTTTCTCTCTCTGTTCTCTTCCACTCATCTGTTCATCCTGATGTACACGTCCATTCCCTCCCTTCTTTTACATATTTATTAATCCCTCCTTCCACGTATCCTTTTCTCCTTACTGCCATGCATCCCTATTCTCTACAGCACTCCTCTGTCCATCAGTGCTGCTGGCAGTGAGGCTGCAGATGTAAAAGCATTTTATTGTGACCGTTGTAATGAATGTAATCACACGTGACTATGATCAATAAGGAAACATTTATTGTTGCGTCTGTCGTTTACTAGAGCTCCAGCTCAAGGCAAAGAAACTGAATGAACTGAATCTTGTGTTTTCCAGTTCAGCTTGGCTCAGTCTATTAGTTGTGTAATGCAGGTACAACAGGAAAAACATGCTGCACAGGCAGTGCGCTAATGGGTGCTGCCGTGTTAACTGATGTGTAACACAGAATAAAAGAAATGAGAATAAACAAAAAAAAGAAAATAAAGGTGATGCAACTTCTAAATCTCCCTCATTTAAACGTTGAATTACATCTCCCTGCTTCTTTCTGTTTTAAGAGAGAAGCCAAAACTGTGCCACAGTGACCTTTGGTGATTGGTGGTGTACACTGGTGCAGTACGTTGTTTTATAGATCATTTATTTTCAAGATTCAAGAGACTAACTGCAAAAAGCAGAATAACGACAAAAAACTGTTTTGTAAAACAGATTTTATATTTCCTGCTGCAAAGAAAACTTAACTTCAATAACAGAATTCAAATACAGGAATGAGACAGATTTGATGATTTTGGTATTCTCATTTATCAGATTCTCCTTCTCAATCCTTCTCAAGATGAAAACAGAATGACACCGTCATTTTCAATTAGTATTAATTTTCCAGATTGAAATAAACAGATGATACTAACAACATAAGGCAATGGAGTCTTTGAAGCTCATTGAATAAAAAAAGGAATGCTGAAACTACAGAGGGTTTCTGCTGCAAATAATATTTAAAATTCAGATTTTGGCAAAACTACTTGGCAATTACATTTTACATAGGATCTGATACCATACAGTGAAATTATTGACAGTTCAATTTTACTGGTCCAAGTACTTTCCACTGCGGCACCAACACGCACACAGAGACACACGCACACAATCATACGACACAAGTCAGACCGAACTGGTTGGTGTTTCTGTTTCAAACTAGAAACAAAAAAAATCAGTGTGTGTGCTTTAGTGTTTACTGTAGCGTGCAGCTCTATTGTTTTCCATGTAGAAGCTGTAATAAGATACTCTGGTTTCCTGTCATGTATGGAGACGTGGAGACTAAGGCCAGAGGGGTCTATTCTAATGACTTTAGAGAGAGCGGGGGGAATCTGAAAAAGAGAGAGAGCGAGAACAAGCGAGATAGAAATGAAAGGATGCACAAGGTTTCAGTTTCACTGGGTCGCTTATAGACATATTTCCAATTTAATGTTCATGGCTCAATAATTCCCTTTGAGTGTGTGTGTGAGTGTGTGTGTGTGTGTGTGTGTGTGTGTGTCTGTGTGTGTGTGTGTGTTAATGTCAGCGATCTTGTAGCTCGGTCTGCCTTTGACCTCTTCACCCATGGAAGTTTGGATCAAAGTCTTCTTCAGAAAGCTCCTCCATGTTGATTCTTTCAAGGCTTTAACATTCAGTGTCTTCAGACAATTTTTTAAAGGTCTCTTTACACCGAGCAGCAGATTTTAGCAGCACCAGCACGTGGACGAGCTACCAAAATCTTTCCAGTGGAAAAATACTGCTATACTGCGTAACATCATCATATTATAATCAAAACATGCACCTAGCAGAACCATCTTCCAATTGTCCTTGAGGTGTTTGGAGCTCAGTGTTATTTGGCAATACTTGCATGCACAACACGCTTTAACTTTACCAGCTACAGTCAACATGGGTGTGATTTCATATTTCAGTGTATGTGCCAGAATAACAGTTCGCACCTTTTGAAACTATTAACATTAGTTTTTCTAGACATGCAATGTCATTACAGGCCCATGAGCATGTTCTCATGCTGTTTGTGTGTCAAACATGACACTGGATGCTGTATGCACACAAAAGAACCATTGATTCAGTTTTTTTTTTTCTTGGTGGTGGATCAATATAAATACAGATAGAACAAATATAAAGTGTCTTTCTTTTGAAAGTATTGTGCGTGTTTACAAGTATTGACCGTACCTTCCTGCAGCACGGGGATAACAGGAATTCTTAAAATGGCTAGAATTACTGCTATAGGTACCATTAATGGTCAGAAAATCCAAACAGTATTGATATAGTCAGTGTTTTTCTGTTTACACTCCCAAGTTTAAACATGATGAGTGACGAAGACAACAAAATAGGGCTGTACTGAACGGGATACAATGTACTGTATGGATTCATTTTCTTTTAACCTGCACATCACTGGTGACCTCCACCCAAGGACTAGATAGACATTATATCTGGTGCAATAAATGTATTGTGCATTTTGCCTGTTAAATGAACAATAAAATGAAAATAAGCAAGCAAAAAAAACTAAAGTAAGATATCTTTTACTAATATCTGTAACCAATGCACCACTTCAATACAACCAGAAAGCTTTAAAAAGTTATCTTCATTATGTTATCCTTATTATCTGTCTCAGCTTTATTTAGTTAATGAACCAGGGAAGTCTTTGTAACAACACTGTCCACAGAAGAGATAGAACTACCAACTACTGACAACTACACATGACATGTTTCACCTGTCGGTTCTCAGGAAAAGTTCAGTGTCTGCGTCATTTCAGTGTGTGTGTGTGTGTGTGTGTGTGTGTGTGTGTGTGCTTATGTACGTCAGGTGAGGGTGTGTATGGAGGCAGGTCCGGGCCAGTTGGGTGGGGTCAGGGTGGTGACATCATATTAGGAGGCACCGCGTGAAAAACCAAGGCAAGAAAATCACTGAGGACAGAGAGAGGGAAAGACTGTGTGTGTGTGTGTGTGTGTGTGAGCTGTTTGATATCAGAGATACAAACCAAAGTTTGTGTGTGTGTGTGTGTGTGTGTTTGCTATGAGGTGTGTATTTGAGGAAGGCAGAAAGAGAGAGCTATGCAGAGACCCAGCAGCTGTCATGTAAGTGTGTGTAGGTGTGTGTGTGTGTGTGTTGTGGTGCAGGTGTTTGTGCTGACTCTGCATCCTACCAGATCTGTCTGTCCTTCACTCTTTACATTTTCTGAACTTTCTGGGCTCGCTGTTGGGATTAAACTAACCAATCAATTACTTTATCATCTGTAAAGTGTCTGAATAAGATTGAACTATTCAGTGTGTCTGTTTTTCACCTGCCTTCATACCTTAACTTTGTAACTGTATATATATATATATATATATATATGTTGGGTGACCTTCAATCAATTTGGTTTTATTATAGGGTCTAAGGATATTGCGTGTTGTGGGTTGTATAGACTGTAAAGTCCAATGCGGCTAATTTATAATTTTGGGCATTTTAAATATAATTCTAAAAAGCTTCTTGTTTAAGAAGGCTTTTATTATTTTTTATTGTTATGGGCTCTTTAAAAATATTTTCAACCCACCAAGCCCTTGTGTCATGTTGTTTGTTAGCTGTGCCTTATCGCATGTTGCTTCTGTGATTTGATGTATTTTCTGTACACTCTATTTTGCTTTTGAAATTGTTGTGTAGCATTAGTAGTAGTAGTAGTAGATGTATCAATAAACGCATGTACATAATTTATATTGCCAACTATCATGTGACAAAATAATCATGCTTAGCTTTAGCTTTGGCATTAGCTTTATGACTGAGGTCAGAATGAAGTGTTGTTGTTTAGTTGTTGTTGTCCTGGCGGTTTGGGACGACCCAAGGGGGTTGCAAGATAAATGTGAGCAAAATTATTGAAAGCATGGAAAAGATGCGATAGAAAGGGGCGTATTTCTGCTGCATGACCGTTATCTTTTGTTTATATATGTTGTTTTAAGGGTCCAGTGTGAAAATGAGAAATGATTTCATTATCTTAGAATGAGCCTTTTATATCTCCAGCCGCTGCGGGTGGCTTCCATTGAGGCTGCCATGTTGAACCGCCATAGTTTCCAAGAAGGTTGGAAACCTCTGTGCTACACCATGAAGAAGAATACTTTTGATTTCCCCTCAAACAATCATGTCAAGCCTTGTCTGTACTTTTGTTTTTTTGTTTGTTTTTCACCTTTACTTTTTCTGCCGTGCACTTTTCTTCGTTACCGTTCTTTACCTTTAATCCTCTGTGGTCGCTCTGGAGTCACAGGAGTAATATTTGTCATAGCTGTGCCTTTGAGCTTTGACCTCACTACTGTTTGTTTTAGGGAATAAGGAACTGTCCGACTTTTATGACCATTGTCAGTCTTGAGATTTAAGTGTCCGCTACACTTTTATAACTACTCAAACTCACGGTCTGTGCTGTCATCAGGGGGCCATGGATGATTGAGGACACTGTGTGTTTTTCCACAGAAGTCAGCCACAGTATTGAGCTCTGTTTTCGTATGTTTTCATCACAGTTCTCCAGAGATCAGTTCATCCTGGACTGCCCTTCAGAGAAACTTCGCAAAGAACTTGAGGAAGAACTAAAGTCGGACTGTGAGGAGCTGAGGAGCCACGCGTGGTACCACGGAGCAATACCCAGACAGGTAACAAACACACTTGTACCTACACACACACACACACACTTGTACCTACACACACACACACACACACACACACGCACACACACAGGCACACACACACACACACACACACACACACACACACACACACACACACACACACACACACACATGAATCTGAGTCATGAGTCCCTCCCTTTAAAAGCCTGGTTAAAAACTTGTTGAACCAGATCACCTATTATTAGATTACCATACTGCACACACAGTGCTTACAGAAAGATTATAGCTTAAATAGTGGCCTCAGCAGCAGAACTGGGGGTTATAACATAAGGTCAGTGTATAAAAAGCTCTTTCTGTATGGTGTGTGTGTGTGTGTGTGTGTGTGTGTGTGTGTGTGTGTGTGAGAGAGAGAGGTTGTGTGTTCCCTCTGAAAGCCAGCTCCGAGATGTAATCATTTTTAATAAGCTGCTTCCTTTGGCTAAACTAAACTACCATTATGTACTATACAAACACTTTCTTAATTAAAGTCTGTAACTGTGTGTGAATGGTTATGTGTATGTGTGTGTGTGTGTGTGAGAGAGAGAGAGAGAGAGAGAGAGAGAGAGAGAGAGAGAGCGGTGAATCTAACGAGACTGTGATAGATACAAAGATAAAGAAACATCAGCTTTTTCATTCCTTGTAAAACCCAAATATCATTCAGGATTTTGAATAAAATATATTAAATCTCTTGTCTGTGGATTTTCTGCCTCACAATGTCACAGCCCTCGCTTTTAATTGTTTATTGATCCAGTGACATGGATGTTTTTGCTTTTTTTAATCTCATATTGATCGGCTATTCCTGTTTTATAACAACAGGAAGTTAATGATTGTTGTCCAAGATTTTATGTTTCTATGGAGGTCTGCCTATTGATCAATTATTTTGCCTATAACATGTCAGAAAATAGTGAAAAATGCCCATAATGATCAATTTCCAATAGTCAAAAACCCAAATATACAGAGAATACTATCATAAGTGAAAAAGAAATTTGTGAATTTGAAACTCCAATAGTGAGAGAAAGAGAATAATCCTTAATCAACTAATAGTTTCAGCTTCTATTTGCATGCATTCAATATAAACATATCTTGGGCATGAAAATTAATCCTTAACCTTGGAAACAGCATTTTGAAATTAGAAACCTAAAACTGTTCATCTTAAGTCTATTTAAAAGCTTTTTCTGGAGCTTCCAACCAAATCTGTTGTTGTATAAAACAGTCGGGATGCAGCGATCTCAGTTTTTTTTGTCATGAGTCATTGAGTGCCTTTCCCATATGGAAGTTAAATTATAAAACATTGATGTAAATCTATCTGATGATTTTTTCTAGCTGTATAAATACTGTAAAAGGTTGAGGCTTTAAATATCTTCATGTCTTACGTAACCGCTGCAAACCAGACGGCACTGAGCTCATAAAGAAGGTAACAGTATAAGAGCCTACCATTATTAGACTTAATTAAATGTTTGGACTATAAACAAACACTGTGTGCCTGTCTGTGTGTGTGTGTGTGTGTGCGCCCATATGTAATCTTCTGTATTGTTCCAGGTTGCAGAGAACTTGGTGCAGCGTGACGGGGATTTCCTGATCCGTGATTCGCTGTCCAGTCCAGGAAGTTATGTTCTGACCTCCCAATGGCGAAATACTGCCCAGCACTTTAAAATCAACAAGAAGGTACAGTAACTACTGTATTCATACTATAAGGAATTGACAGATTACTGACTAACACTTGAAGGTGTGTAATGTTATACTGTAGTATGGTGGTGGGAATCCATTGCGACACCAATATCTCACACAAATGTTATTTTATTGACTTTTACTTAATCAGGAAAGGTTCACTGAAATTACACATTTCCTTTGAGTATCTCTGCACTCCATCTACTGATTTCCTGCGAAGTGTGACTTGGGATGGTCTCAGTTGTTCATGATATCTTGATATATCAACAAATGTCCCAAGATTAAAGCTACTTTAAGTGATTTCTAACCACAACAGGGCAGAGAGACTCATGGGAATCCCAGTGCTATTCTCATTCTCTGTACTTGATCACTGGTGTTTAGTCCATTAACTCCTGAAACATATCCTCAGTTTTCTATCAATAAGGATTTCTAATTGTGAAACAAGAAGCTGAACTCTCCAGACTGGGATGTTGATTCTCAGTGGGATCAGCAACTATTTTACATTACAATATTTCTTAATGGAGCTTTAATTTGTCAGTGCTTCCAAGAGACACCAAAACATTTTTGTTTCACAAAATTAAGATTATTTTTTCCACAATTTGTTCCAATATTTTATACTTTCTTGTGAATCACTTTTACATCTTATAATTGTTGAAAAGTAAAGGTCACTGTTTGATTGAACTGGTCACATATGCAACCTGAGTTGTTTGAAGGTTCAGAGATAAAAAAAAAAGTTAAAAAATAAATGTCGTTTTACATCTTTCCTTCAGGTTGTGATGTTGAATGAAGCCTACTCCAGAGTTGAGTACCGGCTGGAAAGGGAAGGATTTGACAGTGTCCCTGCACTTATAAGATACTACGTCGGCAACAGAAAACCTGTCTCCCAGGTGGGTTTGGTCAGATTTTTTACACAAAATATCTTTATAGCATGTTTATGAAAGTTATTATGTTTTCCTAATTTGAAAACATAAAGCAAGCACATATACTTTTATGTGTAATACTTTCTTACTCTGCTGACATAATTGGATGCCAAATGGCATTCAAACAAATAGTAGTGATTCAACAAAATGATAAAATTCTTAACTGCCTTTCTCACTGAAGTTAATTTGTGCCCTCACTTACAAAGTATACCTTTTTGAAGTGTTATCCCGTTTCATAGAGAAAACATGTTGACTGTAGTTTCCTTCTCTCTATGTATTTAAGGTGGTAGGAGCCATTATCTTCCAGCCAATTAACAGAGGGCTGCCACTACGCTGCTTGGAAGAAAAGTACGGGTTGTCCAACAATCACCGCGATCGGCTCATGGCGCAGGAGAGACGGAGTCAGAAGCGCCTCAGCCTCAACATCACCAACGGGCACACGCACGACAACACACAAGCCGTGCACGACAGCACACACTGCCGGGACAACGGCGTGGGCCGAGGCAGCCAGCTCAGGTTGGCGCACAACTAGAAACCTGCACAAACACACTGATTAACACCAAAGCACCAATATTCCTCACTGGTTGGAGTAATGTCTGTGTTTGTATGATCACATACTCATTATGTAATTTGTTATATTTGACAAATACTGTTAAAGATGGCTTTTAGCTGCAAGCAACACAAGCTTATTACTGAATGTGGGTTGTGGGCTGCAGAACAAATAACATGCTGTCAGCTGTATTTAAATAATGGAGACCCACCTTTTACTCAATCGTCCTCTCTCTTTGTTTCTCTTTCTCTCACACTCTGAAAGACTTAAATCGACCCTTTAAATCCCTTCCTGCTTTTAAGCTTTTACCATGTGGCCTCGAGCTGTTACCATTCATCATGCAGGCAACAGGCTGTATATACGACGTGTTCCATATGTATCTGAAGTCCTCTATAAATAAAGACATGATGTATGACTTTTCTGTAATTTCACGTTGCATAAGTGCACATGGAGCATAATGTATGGAGTCCATATCTGTCTGAGTAAAGAGACAGAGTGGGAGAGAGAAAAGGATAAATATGCCATCCAGAATAGAACAGAACAAAGAGACAGAGAAGAAAAGAAAGAGAGAAGAAGCTTTGTATGAAAAACAAAAAACTGCATTGACATCTTCTTTCTTTGTTCCCTTTGATTCATATTTGAAATAGCTTTGATTTATTTATCCTTTATGCACATTTATGTGCGAATATATGTATTGATATTGGTTTTCGACATCCCCTTTCCCTCAGGTCGAAGGATCGCTGTGGCAGCCAACCAGCGAGTCTCAATCAGGTCCAAGAGAGGCGACGCCCACTCAAGGCGCACCAATCAGAAAGCTACCTGCCTCTTGGTAAGTGGAAGGGAGATTCTTAAGGCCTTAGTGTGCTTCAGATTGTCTAAAAGCACCTAAAACCCTGGGCAGGTGTGAAGAGGTGTAAAAGTAACGGTTCATGCAGTTACACGGCACCGAATGTCTTTACGAAGAGACTGTTCAACAGTGTGCACCACTTTGTGTGATATATTGTGTATCACAGGCCGTCTTTGAGTGTGATTATTTGGTATAAACAAGGCTTGTTTGTTTGAAGCACACTGAAGCCTCTTTATTGTACATGATTTTTATGGAACAAATCTAGTTTAGATGCTAAAATCAGAAAAACAAAGTGGTCTGTGCGTTAAGACTAATTTCTCTCACTCTTTTCATTTCTTCTCTTCCCTGTGTCTCCACCTCTCATCTTCTCCTCGTCCTCTTTATTTTCTGTCGCCTCCCCAGGATCCAAATCTCAGCCCCAGCAGCCTCCTGACTCTCTCCTCCCAAGCCCTCACCCCAAGTCTCCAGTCTTTCGGACGGGCAGTGAGCCGGCGCTGAGCCCCTCGGTCCCACGGAGATCTGCAGAGCTTCTGGCAGGTCAGTATCAGCTTCATTGTGTTCAGTATTATACGACATCCTATTGCGCATCAGCCCCTGCACAGTCAGTACCGATATAGTATATACATATCTACATAGTACTGAATGTATAGCGCGTTGTTGTTGTCAAATAAATCAGAAATACTGTCCTAATAACAATAACAATAATAATAATAATCTGACATTTTGTTTATGCAGCACTTGTCATACATACAGTATAAATGTAATAAAGTGTGCTTCACAAGATGTGCAAAACAGACCGATACAAAAAGCAGAAACATTAAACAAAACAAAACAAAACAATAAAAACACAAGAAAACTATGAATAAATGATACATTTAGTACAGTATAAGCAAAGTTAGAAGAAAAGCGTTGTTGATGCTGTTTTATCATCTTATTAGGTCCCAACAACAGCCACACACGCATCTCTGATTTGTTCGACCCCAATAATAAAGCTGTTCTGCATGTTAAGGGCCAATAAAAACCCTGTGGGGCTTTTGAAATTAGTCAGTCCAACCTGTAAGTGCACTCTGCTTATTTGCTTCTGCCATTGTTTGCATGTGAAAAGGAAATTAAATGTAACCCTGTCCTCATGTGCTTTTACGCATTATTTGGTTTTCAGTTTGATTTGATTCAAATGTATCCACAGAAGTAAATAAAAACCAGACTGTGGCCTTATGTCATGTCGTTCTCTGTCACAAGAATGAGATAAGAAATGTTTTTAATGACAGTATTGTTCACGTGTTTGCAGGCCAGCCCATCCGGGGCTCTGACAGCCAGCTGTGCCCTAAACCGCCCCCCAAACCCAGCAAGGTGCCGCTAGCTCGACTGCCTCGCTCCCCCTGCCTTCAGCCACTGGCTCTCCCCTCCAACTCCTCCAACCTCACAGACTCTTCCTCCACCTCCCCCAGGCTAACTGCACCCCACCTAGACTCCACATGTGTGGAAACTCCTGGTTCTACATGGAGGAGTGGAGGTAACTTTTATTTTTCAAATGCATCCACATGATTTAAAATAGAGGTTATAACAATAATACACAACTATTCATCCTGTGACTTGAAGTGAACTGATGTGATTGTTATTCCTCAGCCACCACAGGCCCTCCCCTGCCTCCAGTCAAACCCCTGAAGTTTAAGCACCAGCTCCTGCCTGCAGACTCTCCTGCTGAACTGGTTCAGTATCCTGATTCAGAAGCAATAGCAGGATGGACTGAGCGCCTGCAGCCGAGCCCTGCAGACCTGAGGTCTTGCAGCCCGCTGCAGTGGGAGGAATCAAAGTCACAGCACGCTTTCACAGACAATGCCCTCGAACCTTCACTCTGCAGCTACGTGGAGCGACTGAGGAGAGAGGGTGAGGGAGGGAGGGAGCTAGAGGACGAGGGGGAAGAGAAGGAGGCAGGAGGGAGGAGAGGACTGGACAGAAGCTCCTACCATCACGCCATCGCTGCCTTAGAAAACACCAGCGAGGAAGAGGAGGAGGAGGAAGACAAGAGGAGGGAAAGAGAGAGGAATGGTTTCCAGCGGCCGATCGTGGAGACGGAGTCGACATTCCGGCCGGCGGAGTTCGGATCTCGACTTCTGCCGCCAGAAAACAAACCGCTGGAGATGGTTGTTCTGAAGAGAGCGAAGGAGCTGCTGCTCAGCCACAATCACCACAGTATAGCCAGACACCTGCTGATGGCCGACTGCCAGGTACACACACACAAACACACACAAACACACGCACGCACGCACGCACGCACGCACGCACGCACGCACGCACACACACACACACACACACACACACACACACACACACACACACACACACACACTCACTCTAATAGTACTTTTAACTTCTCAATAAAAGCACTTTGTTCCATAAATGTGATTATAACAAAATGTACATTACTACAAACGTTTCACATTCCCAGTAGAAAACATCTGCAGCATATTAAATAAAACCTTTTTGGTAAATGTTTTTTATATTAATTAAATTAGTTTTTTTCAAGTATGAAACTGGACAGACACTATAATGGAATCACTGTTTCTAAATTACCTCAAACACAACTTTCTCTGTACTGTAATTTCTTGTTACTTATTGACAAAATAACCAACAAATCAGATATAAGTTGATATCAGCCCAGCAGATTTATCAGTCGGACTCTACTAATCTTTAAGCTCTGCAGAGTAAACTACAGTGAACAAGCTATCTAACAGAAACTTTATTTTGGTGGACATTAAAGACCCATTAAAGATAAAATAAATTGATCAGCAGCACATTGTTTAGTTTCCATGCTGTTACTCCTGTTTGTGTTCCCATTAATTGATATCATCAATTTTTCATTTCCTTATAAGCCATCAAATCTTTAGGTGTATCATAGACGCTAACAAGTCTCTGCAGCAGTTTTCATGATGAACTAGAACTAAAGAGTTCAAGAGCTAAAAGGAGGAAGTGTGGTGCTGGCGAAGGTTAAACAGAAAGATCTATCAAAACCCGTTACCCTCTTGCACTGGCTCTGAGAAAACTACGCCAGACACACACACTTGTCCATCTAATTTGGAGGTAAACATGTTTACTGGTGCTGTTACACATAAATCCTTTTGTGTGTGTGTGTGTGTGTGTGTGTGTGTGTGTGTGTGTGTGTGTGTGTGTGTGTGTCACTCACACAGAATTAGATCTGTATCCTGCAGCTTATGTTACTGCTGCAATAAAATCATCACTCAGAAAGATATATACCCTGAACCAAACAAAATATTCGCCTAATCAACACACACACACACACACACACACACACACACACACACACACACACACACACACACCGTAGACGGACAGAAAAAGAGAGGGAGATAAAACAAATAAATATAATTGACAGCCTTTTTTCCCTCCAGGTTGCGAGGATACTCGGAGTGACTCCGGAGCTTAAAGGTCAGATGGGCGTGTCCTCCGGTCTGGAGCTGGTGACGCTGCCGCACGGTCAACAGCTGCGGCTGGACCTGATGGAAAGGTACACATTGTACACACATCAAACACACACAGCAGCACAAATGTTGCATCACAGACACTTTTTATTAACGCCCACTACTGTAGCATGAGGTCATCATTTCCAGGAAGTTCCCGTCCCCATAAAAACTAATTTACAAACTTTAACTTTCACAATTAACAGACACTTTCTTTTCAACACCGTTCTTGTGTTTGTATGCTAAACGTGAAGCTACTACATGTAAATGTAAAACTTACCAAATGTTCCTTTAACTTTAACCCTGTGGTACCCAACCTGCAGGTCAATCTCAGAAGAATATATTTATGTTACACATTCTGTTGTTATAATTTGTGTATTTTTCTTGGGAAATAATGGAAACTTTCAGCTCTAAAATGTCTTTATTTTAAGGGATTTTGAAGCCAAAAAGGTTGAAAACAACTGGTTTAACCAAAGCTGGTACACCAGCCTGCACAAACACTGAAATGTGAACTGACGTCAGTAGTGATTCATACCTGCTGATTCATTGTACTGTCCTGTTTGAGGCTGCCCTGTAATGAAAATAAATCAGTCACTTCTGTTCTGTGAAACAACCAGACAGCGACTGAAAGATCAGATTAGAGACGCTGCCATTGGTTGGTGCTAATAACTCACCGCTCCTCCGTCTCCCAGGCACCACACCATGGCGATAGGTGTTGCCGTGGATATTCTGGGATGTACGGGCAGCGTGGAGGAGCGTGCGTCCACCTTAAATCGCATCATCCTGGTGGCGTTGGAGCTCAAGGACACGGTGGGCGACCTGTTCGCTTTCACGGCCCTGATGAAAGCTCTGGACCTGCCGCAGGTAACACACACACACACACACACACACACACACACACACACACACACACACACACACACACACACACACACACACACACACACAGAAGGGTGTACTTAAAATACTGAGATAATTAGTGTTAATGTTTCTACCTCTGGTAACGTTATAAAGCTTAAAAATGGTTTGATGGGAGTTTGAGACATTTTTTTGTTGTTCTCTGCACAGATCAGTCGTTTGGAGGAAACATGGACAGCTCTGCGAAGGAACTACACACAGACCGCCATCACCTACGAGAAAACACTCAAACCTTTCTACAAGAATCTGTATGAGGGCACAGGTACTGAACACACACACACACACACACACACACACACA
The DNA here is from genome assembly GCF_905237075.1 of Dicentrarchus labrax. Lineage (NCBI taxonomy): Eukaryota > Metazoa > Chordata > Actinopteri > Moronidae > Dicentrarchus > Dicentrarchus labrax. The sequence goes on from NW_026136718.1 coordinate 5,949,854, forward strand.
CACACACACACACACACACACAAACACTGTAGTCATAGATTAAATCACATCACATCAACATATTGATCCAAGGACCATTACTGATAAACTCTATCTGACCTTAAATCCACGTGCTTGTCAAATCCACCAGAGATTTTAATGTGTTTTGGTCAGACAGTAAAAAATTACATCTAATTTCTGTCTGGGGACAAAAATCTCTCTCTCTATCTTAACTGTGTGTTAACATATAGCATGAACAAACCCCTCATTATAAACTGTTGATTGCTTAAATCTCATTATTTTGCTCACAGATCAGATGTTTTAAATATACCTTCAACCCCTTCAGTATTAATGTGAAAGCAGTAACAGACTTCATTTTGGTCCTCTGACCTTTTTCCCCCATTTTCCCTTTATTTAACCAGGTAAAAGATTTAAATCTCCTTTTTTAGAGAGACAACAAAATATACAAACAACATTAACAGGGTAAAGACAACTGTCACACATTATAAAAAGATGTTTAAATAAGTTTCCAAAACTATCAAAATAAAGTAAAAAGAGTACATTTAGAAGCAAAGGAAAGTCTAATATCCCCAAAATGCAGAATTATAATGAAGTAATAATTTTAACATTTCAGAAATAATTCAGAACAATTTTCTAAGTGTCAAAAGTCAAAACCTTTCTGCTTCATTTTAAATCCGCTGACCTCCCTCCTCTTCCTTATGCAGCTTCCTCTCCTCCAGTTGTCTGTGTCCCCCTCCTGCTGCCCCTCCTCACTTTGATGGAGCGTCCGTCAAACACGCCAGAGGGGGCAGAGCTCTGGGAGACCAGCGACCAGGGCTGCGACATCATGCTGCGCCACCTTGAGGCTGCACGCAACGTCGCACACAACGCGCAGAGCTACACGGCCAACGCACAGAAGATCTTACAAGGTTGAAAACCCTAAAAAAAAACTAAAAATCGCTCTTTCATCTCAGTTTATTTGTCTCTAAATGTTTCTCAGTATCGTAAAAGTTGCTTTCTGTGTTTCTGTCTCCAGAGTTCCAGTGCGATGACAACCTGCTGGAGGTGTTTAAAACAGACTTTCAGCTGCGGCTGCTGTGGGGAAGCCGTGGAGCTTCAGTCAACCAATCAGACCGCTATAACAAATTCAACCTCATCCTCACTGCGTTGTCACGGAAACTGGAGCCGCCGCCCAAAACACAAACCTTAATCTGACTTCACCTATGCAGCAACTCTCCCACATACTGACAGGCTTCAGTAGAACATGAGGTGGATCAGAAACCAGCTCCGAAGAGAAACAGACTGTAACGAGGAAGAGACGAGCTGCCGTCACTGTGGAGGTAGTCTGAGGTAGAGGAGTTCAAGATCAAACCTCACACACAAACTCTGCTCACCTGCAGCTGACTTTTTATTATATTTTACATCAATTTAAGAACGAGTCTGTCTTTATTTGTGTGTGTGTCAGGGGCTCATAACATCAGTATCCAGTAAAACAATGTAAATCTGCAACTTGTTTAAATCACCTACAGCCTAAAATATATCACACACACACCTATATGAGACTTGTATAAATACATGTAAAAATACACACACATACAAGCAGAATCTGTAACATACATGTAAGAGGACCTACAAAAAGACAACCTTTTAGGGACTGAGATAAACAGCTCTAAGCATCGCCACAATCTGAAAGATAACGTCTTATAAAATGAAGAAGCAGCGCTCCAAAAACCTTAAAAAACATCTCAATACTAAGTTTACCATTTTATTTCCTTAAACAGACACGTTTCTGCAGACCAGAAACTGCAGTCCTATAGGGGATAAAGATCATCCCTGTAGGTGTTCTGACTTTTATTACACAATGAACAATAATGTTGACTCTATTTAACACAATTCTGTTGTGTTTAACTAACCCTAAAGCATATCCTATAATGTAAAAATCCCCAAACATTGGACAAACTGTACATTGTTGTACTTACTAAGATACTGAGATGCAGCAACCACAGATCACCAAACCACTTAATGTTTTGATGACAAAAACTTTCTAAAATGAGGGACTGATATTTGTGAGAACGGAGCCGACAGGAGAGGCTTAAAAGGCTCGTTTTATTTCTATACTGACATTCCAGTGAATCGAGACCATATTTCTTTAACAAGATTTAAAGGAGAAAAATAGCAGATAGCTCTTAATCCTGTGACGAGTACACTCAGAGGAAAATGTACCTTCTAGGTCACTGTCTGCGTATATTGTCTAGCTAGAAATAATAAATGTATTTAACAGTTAGAATGAGTGATTAAGAGTCCAACCTGTGCTTTTGATACAAAACCACCTGACCAGTTTGTTGCTTATTTATCAAGCAAAAAATAGTCTACAGCTCAAATATATAGTATTTTCTCCTTCTCAATACCGATTCCTATACCTGAACTCTGCGTATTGGCCAATACAGAGTACCGGTTCGATACCAATCATGCCTTTGCCATTTGGAATTTCTCTAAACACAAGTTAACTTGATATTAATAGCCATGTTCCCAAAAGGTGTTTTTTCCCCCCAATTCATTGGATGGAAAAAGGTCAACAGTAAATCTTTTTACTTACAAACGAAGCAGAAAATCTGACTTCTTCTTTCTGTACATGTGTATATGTAGCTACTTTTCTTCCAGGGATTCTCTTGACGGATGAAAATATTTTTGTTTCTGCATAAACGTGAATGAATTGATTAAAAAACAGAAATATGTTAAAGTGTGAGAGTAAAGTTGTACATATTTGAAATATAAGCATGTTAATAATTGACTGTACATATTTTCTGTAGAAGACTGTAAGAAAAATATGTGGATGATTTTAATGTTTATATTATGAACTACTGTAAGATTTAATAAATATGGTGTACAATCTGTGTAATATACTGAATATCTGCATGTGTAGTAAAGTTTAAAAATACAGCTGTGATATCACATCCTGGTTGAAAACTTAAAGACACGTTCTTTGTGTTCAGTTCTTAACGGTTTGTGTGATGTTGACACTATTTTAGTTATTTTACTCTTGAATTCATAAAAACTATTAAGCTAAAACGTCCCATCTGGTTAAAAGTCACAGCTGAATTTAAAATCATCACAGAAAACAAACCCACTTTTCATTGCTGCTTATTTTATTAGAACAATATCTTGGAAGAAGAAAACAAAAAAAAAAAAAAGCATTTTGTTCACAAAGTGTCCGACAACATTCAAAGTAAAAAGATGTGCACAACAATATGGAAAGAGAAGTACTGCCATTGGTTATTACAACATATACAACATGGTAAAAACACACATTTACATGGATGTTAATATCCTGCAGAATCACTTGTACCTGCTGTTGATTTCATTTACTGTGATTGGATTAAAAAGAAAAAGGCTTTTCATCTGGAGTTAAACAGCTGGAGAGAATCTGTACATGGTCGTCGACGGTTTCCCACGGGACAAACGTGATGGTCGGAGTTTAAAAAGAAGAGGAATGTAGAACAAGTCGTCGTGTTTCAGCACCACGCTCACAGTAGTAGGCAGGTTTTTATTGTACAAGAACTTAATGCTAACTTTATCATTATTTAGCATCTCAAAGCTGATTTGTTATGTATTTTTTGCATAATATTCAGAATTACAGCACAGTGGCTTTTATAATACACAGCTCACAGTTTTTATGTATTATTGGTATCAAAAATGAACCGTTAATGGGACTTTTGGTAAAGTTTCAAAGCTGCTGCGTTACCACAGTCATCATGTATTCTTTGATTTAAAAGGGACAGTACACTCCAAACAGGCCTGAGCCGAAGTGAAGAAGGAAATTTGAGGGTAAAACTGAAACATTTGGAGCGTCTGTTTGAGAGAAATGCCTTGCAAGCGTCCTCACAGCAACATAAACACTAACTTATGAGGACACAGAGGTGGCTTCTGTATATCACTGCCTTTATCTTTGTCACATCAGAGGATTATAATGTCCACTACGAATAGCTCTGGTATGCCTGAGTGCGCATTTACAATTACAAGCAGGGTTTAGTGCTGAAGCTGGTATTATTATTATTATTTTTTTTTTAAATATAAAAATGCTCACTGGCTGGAGCTTCTCATATGATTTGCTGCCTCTCTGTTTTACATCATTAATGGAATATCTTTGGGTTTTTGACTGAACGAAACTAGCACTGGAAGACACTGCCTCGGGCTCTTACAACTTTTAATAGGCATTATTCACTATTCATTTCTTTTAACATTTTATAGACTAAACATTCAAAAATAATAAATCCATATCGAAGAACAATTTGCAGCCCAAATTGCTTTATAACGGTAGGACCAAAACAATCTATGTAACACTTGACTGCACCTATCTTACATCATAGTTTAGTTTATAAAATGTAAATATGAATCAAATATAAAGGTACAGCCAGCAGCCTGTTGGCTGAGCTTAGCATCATGACTAGAAACAGATGGAAACAGCTAGCCGGGCTCTGTCCAAAGGGTAACAAAATCTGCGTCTCCCTTGTTTAATCTGCAGGTGTAACAACGTCAGGCTGTGGAGAGAGATTTTCTCTCAATATCAGACAGTTTTCTCCGATGCAAACTCGCAGGCGGGAGAGGAAACGTGGAGTAGTGTGAGTGAGAGTTCAAGTAACAACACCTACAGCATCATTCTGTACATTTCACAGCTTCATCGAAGAAACACAGATTTACAACCAAGGCGTTGCCACCTGCTGTTTGGATCGACAAAAGCGGAATCATTAGTGGCATTTTTGTCTTAAATAGCATCAAAAGGAAGTCAAACTTTACTTCAGATGTGTAGTTTTGTTAGTCTATCGAAGAGATACAGTGAATGGTTTAAAAAAAAAAAAAAAAAAATCACCAGAAAGATGAATGAATTCAAAGAATCTAGAAAATCATGCAAAGAAAGTTGGTCAATGCTCGTCAAGAGTTACAAAGAGTATAAAAACCATCAGGAAGAGAGAATTACTAGAGCTCGTTTCTTTTTGTTTTCTCGCTGTGACGCAGTGGTCATTCATAAAGTTCACACCTCCTTCAGCAGACGACACAGACTTTTCATTCAATCACTCATTCATTTACTCGTCCATTTACTCAGATTCAAATGCTGTAGTACTTCAGGGCAAAGTGCATCAGTTCAATTCAAACCTTGTTGTCTCTCATGAAGAGTGTCGATCAAACAAACCTAAAAACAATCACCATGGAAACACATTCAGTATGACATAAAAAGGTGTTAATATGTACAAATCATTCAATGGTAAACAACATCACGCATGTAACACAGGCACATGTACACACATTTACACGTTAACCTGTATGGAAAGTCAAACACCCGGAAACATACACGGTTTTTGGACTGTTTGGCTTTCCATAGACGTGCGAACATGTCGTGCGAACATGTCGTGGATACATGTGTGCGTGTGTCGTCACATTCACTAATAAAACTGATTAAATGGGGGGGGGTTCCAAGGAGATGAGGGTCCCCGAGAAGGGCGGGGCTGAACCCAGGTGGCTGATGGGAGATGTAGTCAGGCGGACGAGCAGACACATCCAGATATGTGTGTAAGTGTGGAATAATCCCTCCACGGTAAAACGACATGAAGTTTTAAGGCAGAGTCAGAGACACCGGAGCTCCTCTTGATGTTTGGTGTTACTAAAAAGTGTCCCAGTTCTGCTGGAGCTGAGCGGTGGTTCGGTGAGGGAAGGCTCCCATCTGCTGGTCGACTGGTGGAATTACAACCCCCGTAGGAAAAGGAGAGGAAAAGTGGGAAAAGAAAGGCTGTAGAGAGGTCCTGTATTCACCTGATAGTCCTGCTATCTAAGAGTAGCTCTGATTCCATCCAGCTGCTGTTTTATTATATATTTAACGCAAACAGAAATCATTCACATGCTGGACTTCCATTCAAACGTCACGATGGCATTCGACATACAACTCGGCCAAAGTTACACACTTTCCTAAAGTTGCAGTTAAAGTCACGGATGAAACACTCGATCATGTTTGGGACACATTTAGGACACGTTAAGGACATGCGGCTGTATGAGGGTGAAGGCAGGCATGAGGAGCAGAGTGGCGCAGGCAGGCAGGCAGACATCACCAACAGAGCACAGATGATGATGATTATGATGATTACAGGGATGAGTTGGAGAAGTGCAGCACTGACTTTGTTAGTGGCAGCAAATACTGCGAGCACAACTGACCCTTAACAAACAGACCCTGACGTTCTTCTGAACTTTAAATGAATGATTTCACCTCATGAGGAGCTGGACCAAAAGTCTGGGAGAAAAGTTTGATTTAGAGAATATGGCAAGTGGAAATATTTCAATAATATATTAAGGAAAAAAATAGTAAATTGAAAAATCTCGAGGGTCCAGTCCTGAACTTTAAAATAGCAATTTGACCAAGAAATAGCTCATCACAAGGTTCACTTACTTGATATTTCCCGAAGCTTTCAGCCACATCTCGTAGCCTTCTTCAGCAGAAGAAGTTGCTCAGTTGCCACGTCATCGTTTGTGATGAGAATTTCTTGTCAAGATGCTATTTTATAGTTTGTGGAGCCCGTTCATTTAAGTGAAAAAGCCTAAAAAAAAGCTACCAAAAGAAGCTTGAACGGTAGCCACTACAAACACCTTTGAGAAACTTTTCCTCCAACACTTTGACCAGCACCCACAGAGGAGATTTAATACATGAATGGCAAATTATCCTGTTAAAGCACACAGCAGGCAGTGAATCAGTGAGGTGGGGAGATGCTTCTGTTCTTCATTAAAGGATAAAATCACACTGAGTTAAAGAGAAAACCTGCTGTTGTACCTGCTCTCTCTGAGCTGAAACGTTCAAGTACACGTGTAACTTTTACCTCCAGTGAGTGGCGTCACAGCAGTTGCTCTCCATTTGCTGTTAAATGGCCTATTTAGACCTCGTATTAACATGCGTCTTGGGTGATCCGATCACAAGAGGACAGCTCTGAGTACAGGTGTGAATGCATTAAGACACATTAAGGTGTAATTTCTAAGACGACATTCAGAGGTGGTCTGGGTGACCACATTCTTTTAGCATTGTGTCCTGGGCCACATCGAAGGACCGCCTACTCAACTGACAAACGAAACATGCTGTCTGGTTTCCATTTGCTTCACTGCAATGCAAATTAACTGTTTGGGTACTCTTACCTCCAAGAAAAGCAGCAGAGAAACTAATAACTGCAATATACCCAGACTCCTTTAAAAATCACCCTTTTCTTGAGAGTTGAGTAAGGAGAAACTTTCTAAAGCTTAGATAGATATAAAATTACACAGCCACCTCAGAGCGTCTCTCCTGGAGGGCTGATGATGTGGCACTGAACTAAAAAACGAAGGGACGAATAGTCTTCATATTGAACAGCCGAGAGAAGAGTAATAATGGGTTACAGCCCTATAGTGTTTTATTTGTGGCCACACGAGACGCATCTTAATGCCAGGTGTGAACTGACTTCCTTTGAGCTACCCACCAGAGATGCATGTTAATATCAGGTCTAAACAGGGTCAAAGGTAAAAAAAAAAACAAGGTTACATGCTAGAATGTTTTCACCCACAGAGAGCAGAACATCAGCAGGTTATTTCTCCTGATGTGATGTTCCCCTAAACAAGGCTGTTAAAAGATATATTAGCCACCACAGAAGTCCCATCTTTTAAGACCCCTACAGACCGGGAAGCAGCAAGTTGCAGCTTCTGTTTGTTTCAGTAGCTTGAATGAGCACAAATGTTCCTGTTTCCCGCCACTGCTGCAGAGGTTTTACTTGGTAAAACGTCAGCGAAGAAGCAGAGAAAACAACTGTGTGATTCTACTGCAGCAGTTGTCACTTTCCGGTCTGAAAAGGTCTTCACAGGCTGCTTCACCACCAGGAGAAAAAGTGTATAAACTCCTGCAGTTCAGGGTGGGACTACTCTACTTATGACCCTCCCTTCTTCCTCTAGTATCCCAGAATGCTTTACTGATTACGGATATGGGAGCATGCACACATTCAAACCTGCCACGTTATCTCTCTTTCCCTCTCTACCTCTCTCTTTCCCCCTCATCACTCTCTTCCTTCGTCACCATCCCCACCACCAATAATCAGCAATCAGCGTGAGCCCTCCACCAGCCAATCAAATCGCCCGGCCACCCTGCAGCCCTCAGGAACCTGCAGTCACATAGAGGAGAGAGCCAGTTACTAAAAGACACCACACACACACACACACACACACACACACACACACACACACACACACACACACACACACACACACACACACACATATACAAACATGATTGAGGTTGAGAAGGTAGGTTTTGTGTTCAGGAGAGACTCTGCCAATTCACTGGGATTTAAAAGGAGAATTCAGGTTTTCCATCGGGGGGGTGAGGACAATTCACATTCAGAGTGGAAAAAAAGGAAGAAGATATTCGGTCTGTTTATGTCATTAGCAGTCAGAGCTGCCGGGACAATCCTTCTCTCTTTCTTTATCTTTTAAGAAGACTACAGGCTTGTGGCCATTGTAACATACTAACTTTTCATGGAGTTGTCAAGATGTTTCACTCGGTCTGGACTGAATGATACTGTCACCTTTAACTGTTTTTGCTGGTACCTTTGACATTTGCTATTAATTTGCATCAAATAATTTACATATTTAAAAATAGAAATGTGTTTTTATCCAAGGCTTTCATATATGCAGTACAGAATAAAACTAAAAAGCCCAACATGTTGTAGATGGATTGAAACTGAATTGTCCTCAAACCCAGTGCTCAGTTTTGTGATGTTATGCAGAAACAATAAAGCAGCAGGTTCACAAACCTTTGTTACATTTGGCAGCCTCCCCTTTAAACACATTTTACCAGTAGATATGTAAGAGCTGGCAGTAGCAACGTGTTCCAGTTAGCTGTTCTCTGCATACAGTCACTCAGTTTATTTGGGTGCCATGATTCTGCACCCTTGTTTGTACTACAAGGTGTTGGCTGCAGTAATCACCCTTCAAAACGTGATTATATTGAGATGGATGGTGTTTCTGTTAAACACCTGCAAAAGAGGATTAATCCATGATGGATATCAATGGAAACTCTCTAATGCTCAGAGCTGCTTCTAATCAGTGACTCAAACAATGACCATAAACAGTCAGTTAATGGGTGAAAGATAACATCAAATACACGATTTGTCAGTGAGAACTATAAGAATTATTCTTACCGCCTCATTTAACTGCAGTGAAACCGTTTTCATACTGCACCTCCTAACATATTCCTAACTTTACCTCCTAAAGCTGAAAGAGTTAAAGAATACAGCTGGTGATATTCGATATCTTCTTTTTGTTAGAGAATGTCATTAAAAAGACCAAAACCAACAAAGAATTGATCCTGCTAACCAAAATATAACATAAAATTGTAATGTTCTTCCTAAGGGACTTTATGCAGGTCATTATTTGCAATCACTGCACCAGAGCACCAAAAGCATATTGGTTACTGCTGAAAATAGTCTCCAAAAATGCAATACTTTTTACAGTTTTAGTAATTTTTGCTAAAACCTACAGTGACCAGCTGTTAAAGGTTGCGCCTTTATTTTAAATGAAACTATATATTTGTGACCTACATTTAAAGATTTACTTGGAGACCGACAGCTTAAGGAACTCCAAAAGTATTCAGAAACTTGGTCTGCTGGTTGATATTATAGAAAAATACAGAATAAAATCAGCTTTACTCTTTGAAATGTCCATCTAAGCTCTGAAAGTACACATTGCATCAAAAAGACTAAACTCCTGTAACAATGTTCAGTATGAAAACGGTCCCTCTAACAAGGCTGAAACCTGTATTAAAATAATTCAACCTTTAGTGTGATGGCACAAGTAACACAATAAAACAATTGTGCAGGCACACACACACACACACACACACACTGCAATCAGACAGAAATAACAACAGGTAAAATCAAAACATCTTCAAATTATGTCGACACATGAATCCAAAGAGTTTGAAATCAGGGAGTTTTAAACGTCTCCAGTTTAAAAACATCAAAATAATTAACAAGTAAAAATAAAAATACATTTCTAATATATTACATTAAACAATCTTAAACACTTTGATCGATGAAGAAGTGGTGTAGCCTTGTGCTGGGCTCAAAACAGCAGTAGAGACATCTTTCTCACACACATACACACGCAGAGAGACCTCATATACAAACCACTCAAACACCATCAAATAGGTTTTTTCCTATTTGCCTTTGTGCTCAAACACTCACCTCTGAAACATCAGTCCCACAGATGTGAGAGGGAGATGAAGATGAATGATTACAGAGTTAGAGGAATAAACAGGAGGAGGATGGGGAGACGGGATGGAAATCAGGAAAGGGAAACACATGAATGTCCATGCAGGTGTGCAGATGTTGTCTTTTTTTCCTTGTTGTAGTGTTATTTTGAGGGACAGAGAGAGCAGGGAGGGTGGAGAGGATGACAGACGGATGAGAGGACAGTGTAGCTTCAGATGTAAGTGACAGCACCTTTGCTGTTTTTCTCCAGGGTGATTTCTACGTAGGAGGTGGGGACGTAGCCCTCCTCGCCGCTCTGCTTCCTCGCCCTCGTCCAGCCGTCGCCTTTATCCTCCTCGATGATGTACAGCACCTGCAATCGAAGAAAATATGTTAGTTGGATCAATTCATTGCTGTTGCTGTCTGCACACAGATCTTATTATTTTAAAATGTGTAAGAAAACACAAAGATAAAAAGGTCCAGTGTGTAACATTCAGGAGGATCTGACCACTAGATGCCACTAAATCCTACAAACTGGTCCTTTAACAAAATGATAAACAAGCATTACCTCGTCTTCTGCCATCACCAGCGTCCCCTCGTTCTGACCTACGAGTCAAAGAAACCACAGTCACATTAAAAACACACCAAAGTTAGCTTAAAAGGTGGTCTTAAACTTTGTTTTCCATGATATATTGTCTTTTCAATAATCATGAATAATGTCTTAAAAAATGCTGATCAGGGCTAAAGAATATCAGGTTTTGTTACTTACCCTTTTGTTGGACACGGTTTCTTAACAATTTATGGGAACTGATCATGTTGCAGCTAAAATAACTATGTTTCTATCACGTTGAATTGTCAGTAAACAACCCTGCAGTGTCTGTACAAGCGTCCATCACTGTCTTTATGTCAGACACATCTGAAGTTTCACAGTTGCTAACTGTAACAATGGCAGCCATATTAAGTAGCAACATGCCTGGCTTAGAAAACCAAAAATCAGTTTGTTTAATGTTTTTTAGATGACAATTTCCCACATCACACCCTAAAAACACAACATTTAAGCTCTTTCTAATAGTTTGGTTGGATTTGTATTATAGCTGCGTCACTTTTCCTTCCAGCTCTGTTCTGTTATTCCCTGAATCCTTGTTACTGTCTGACACAGTGGAGATTTCTAACACCTTATATGCTGTCTGTCCTCACCATCAAAGGAGTAGAGCGCTTTGCAGTGTCCGATGACAGGCAGCGGGTCGTCGTCGTCGAATTCGTCGTCAAACTCGTGCGGGTCGGGTGTCGGTTTCCCGGGCTGTGGAGGGCCCGCGCGGCGGTGAGGTGTGTGATGCTCCTGGCTGGTGTCATCTGTGTAACTGCCCTCAGGACTGATGGGAAACAGGCAGCAGGAGTGAGTTTTGTGTTTGCATGATTAAAATACATCAATGCTTCTTAGCCCAGCGATCAGTAAATTACTCCCATGACAAGAATACTTTAGCAGGAATATTAACGTTGAACCAGTTTAGAGAATGTCATGTGCAACTCTGGATTATTAAATATAAAAAACAACAAGCTTCATATTTGTGTGGATCATTTTAAGACCATCCGAATGTGAATTGAACTACTTAATAATCATCATAATAAAGCTTATTTATTGTAATATAGATTTATTTTGATTTCATATAAATTATTATTTTAAATTACCAGTTTTAAAAAGGTGAAATTGAGCAATAACATGCATTTTTGATAATGCTTTAATTTAGTGGGTTTGTCATTTTAGAATAATTTCCTAATTACATCATAGGAAGCTTTCTGCAAATAACTATGTAATCTGGTGCTAATTATAGGGGAAAGGCTCAATTTAAAGTAATTAATTAATGTATTATAGTATGCAAATTTCACATTTTTAAATGTTTAGCTGACCTGCTGTGCACTGAAGAAAATACTGTCTAATTAATTTACTTAATTGGAAGAGTACCAATTGAACTCCATTTTCCCTACAATCAGTAAAACATTTACATAGGATTATAGAAAACTTCCTAGGAAATTACTCAAAACTTATAGAATTTACAAAGTAAGGAATTACCTAATTTGTATTTGTTCACTGGTGTGACAAACAAACATTCAAACACACAAGCATAAATAAATCCTCTATTTTATACAAACACACAAGGATTACATCACTGCAAAGATTCCTTACTGAACTGATTCACTTACTCTTAACCAGTCATTCATAAATAACTTATGTTTAAATAACTGCCTGAACATCTCTCTCTCTCTCTCTCTCTCTCTCTCTCTCTCACTGTGCGACTGTTTACCTCTCTCTGCCTTGAGGAGTGTGATGGTGGTTGTCAGCGCTGTGTCTTCTGTCCCCCCTGGAGCTCTGCTTTCCCTCCACCTCAGATAACCAAGTCTGTCAACACACAGAGAGAGAGAAAGAGTTCATATTACAAGTAGTAACCACACAGAGTATCTTCTTTACGGAGCTGGGCCGGAGATGGAGCCAAAAGCCGTATACATCAAGTATTGACATAATATACTAATTTAAAATGAGATGAGACTTTTTTTAAACACTTATTCTTCTTTTCCTTCCCTAACCCTCCAACACCGTTTTGCGTTTCGTGGTCACAGATTTCAGGACATGACTGATATTTAAGGGAGGGCGGGGTACAGTATGTCATAAACAACGTCATTATTCTATACATTCTAACTTAACATACATTTAACATTAGCCAGTGACAGTTTGAGATTAGATTAGCTGCCATTAAAGATAGGAGAAACATGTTAACATTTAGAAAAGACGATGGTAATTGAGGAAATTCAGGTTTACAGCAAGATGCAAGACTTTTTCACTGCCTTCCCAAAGCTCACTAAGGGGAGCACTAACATTGTTCCACAGCAGCCACACAGACAAGGCTGCCCGCACATGTAATTGTTGTTTATCAGCCTCGTCAGCACAGGCATCGGCCAATGCCAGTAGCAATTAATTGGTCCATCTATACGTAGGTTTTACAGTCATGTGTTACTTGGGTAAATTATATCCAACTCTTCAGTCCTTCATACCTCGTTTTTGTGGATTTCCGAGCGCAGCTTCTCCATGTTACATATGGTCTCTGATATTTTGGGCTGTAGGCTAATGGGGTCTCCCATCTGTGGGTTCTTCTCATACACATCCTTCATCTTGTTCAGGGCGTCTCTGAAAGACACAAACAAACATGCACTGGAGTTAATGGGATGGATTAATGATAATAAGCAGTGTAATTATTCAGATTTTTCTGGATAAGTGATGATGCTTTAGACTGGGCAAGGAATTGTGGGTAAGGCCCTACCTCTGATCCATCTCTTTCTGGAGCTCTTTGCTGAGCTCGTCGATCCTCTGCTGCAGCCTCTTCCTCCTCTGTTCGGGGGGTAAGTGGCTGAAATCCTCCAAAGATGGGGCCTGATGGTAAGAAAACACAAACACACACATATCTTAAACTACATATTAATTCAGAATGAACTCAGTCATGTGGAAGAGTGATGCCGTTAAAATATAACAGGCGGACTAAAGATTAATCTATATACGTTTCTCTGAGGTGTGGAGAGGTCTTAAGCTGCACCCACTGGTCAACACACTTTCTATAAAACCAAGACTTGAAAATAAGCAGCTAAAATCAAACTTAACTTAAATGAAAGAATAGTTAATAAAAGGCAAATTTTATCAATATTTTTGCTTCTGAAGTGTCCCAGTGTCAGTACGAGTAGCTATTAATATAATTAAGGAAAATGGACTAAAACGGAAGCTAAAACTATTTATATTTATGTGGATTTAACGCAGCTTTAGTTTGTAAAAATAATATTATAAATGGAAACAGAAGGCAGGAAATCTATTTGAACTAGGAGCTAACGTTACTATCACTACTGGGTTTATATATTGGATACTATGGGAAGTCCTACATGGTGAGGATACGTGCACAAGCACCTACACTGCTCGATCTTCTTGTAACTACTCTATAGAGACACACACTCTCTCACTTACCGTCTTTACTGACCACTGACGCATTAACCATTACAGTAAAAAGAGACAAACAACATGGGATGCTGGTTAGTTTCAGTACATCAAATAGCCAACATGCCTGTTTGTCAGCAAGAAAACCAGTCAGACTGATGTGTGTTCCCACTGTGGCCAGAAGGTAAATCAAAAGTGGATCATCACGCACCAAAAGGCTAGTTTATATGTTCTCACATAGTTTGTGTTCATTAAACAACAGTTGGCTTTGTTATTTAATGGACACGATATTTTAATATAGTATTAGTATTTGTAGTATTTGTAACATTTCAACAGCTTATTAACTAAGGTTTGGTTTAGGCACAAAAAAGATCAATTAGGGTATATTCATGAATTGTAGGGCTGCACAATTAATCCAGATATTATCAAAATCTGAATATGGCCATCAGCCCCAATGAATGTTCACATACACTCTCTACAAACAGTTGAAATGTTACAAATACTGATCTGTAGACGGACTATCCGAATAAAGTGTTACCTAGAAGTACCCTGTGGAGCTCTTGATCAGTAGTAGTAAAAGTTTTTTGTTTGTATTGTGCAGATAATATTCCTGCTGCCGGTTTCATGCAGTTACACCTATTGACAGTTGGTGGCAGTAATGTGCCAATAAGTGTAACAGTGCACCTCAAAAGGCAGTCGGAGGAAGACTGTGAGCGAGCAAATATGGAGGATAACAACTCAGGATTTTAAATGAGAAATTCTGATTACTTTCATTATGGATTAATCTGCAGATTAAAGTATTATCTTGACTGTTTTGTCTTTACAGAGTCAGAAAACAGCAAAAAATTTTGACCCACAGTCCAAAACTCAAAGATATTTAGTTTACTATCATATACAACAAAGAAAGACAGCCAATGTGAGAAGCTGTAATCAGAAAAATTACTAAAATTGTCAATTATCAAAAAAGTTAGCAAATAATTTTCTGTCAGCCAACTAATCGATTGATCGATGCAGTTCTGATTAAACTATGCAAATATTGAATGAATTCAACATGATTGTTAGGCCTCAAGGATACACACAATGCATTTTGGTGAGAGGCGCTGAATATATTGTGTTTGTTTACAAGAAAACTCCACAGGACATTTAACTGACTTTCCCTGTCGGGAATACATCCCTCTGAATAAGCAGTGAGTATCGTTTCAGTGGTAAAACTGACAGTCAGGCAGCCTGTTGGTCCACCTGTTCTTCTGAGGGCCACTTGACAGATTAGCCACATTGAACAGGAGCCAATCACAGATGGTCCTGACAGTACTGACGGTAGAAAAAGCCAATCCAAGCATTGGCTTGGCACTGAGACCGGCTGTTATTTACAAGCTTGTGTTAAAAGTGTCTGAAAGCAGAACGCTTCAGAGCATACTGACACTGTTAGCAGAGCCTCTGCAACGCACACACACACAGAGATCACTGCAAACTCGGGCCAGATCAACATCAACGCAACACACCTGATGTTGGTAACACATTTCCCCACACAACACTGCAACCAGAATGCCAAAAACCCTCCACACACACCATCAATCACCAAGGGTCCTCCATGTTGTGATTGGAGCAAAAATCTGTCTCATAAATGAAAAGGAGATAATAAAAATAAAAAAACTAAATCAAAAGAAACAGAAGGAATAAGAAAGAGAAACAAACAAAGAAAGACAGATACAGAAAAAAAAAAAACAAGGTGTCTGCAGGTTCCAGCAAGCCAAAATTAAAGTTTTAAAAATATGAACACAATACTGTTCAGACATAACAAAAGAAAAAACGTGTTTAAAATCAAAAAATACTATTTAAAGGTCGGGAATTAAATTGAACTTTTCTACTGTTTCTCCAGGAACTGCAGACACCCTGTAGAAGAAAATGTAAAAAAACATCACATCAACCTATCTTAAATCAAACACACTACAACGCTACTTCCTGTCTCACCCCTCTTCTCAGGCCCCTCAAATTCTGGGGGATTCTGGGTACTGTAGTCTTTATCTCAGACAGATAGTGGCTCACTAGATCAGTGCTGAATCGGGATGAAGGAAAAATGTTGGAGGTGGACCGGGGACGGGAGGAGGAGGAAGGTGGAGGAGGAGGAGAGGAGGAAGGGGACTGGTGGGGAGCAGGAAGAGAGGACAAAGCCAGAGGTCAGGATGACACTTTCTATGTATTTGTGCTGTATTATGAAAAGTATTTCTTGGGGGAGAGAGAGTCTGAAACAGAATTTATCATTAAAACATTCAGGTTTACATGGATATCATCAACACGAGTCATAAAAGAGTCGGAGCGCTTTGATGACTTCAAAAGTGACTCATTCAAGCTTCTTTAACCCATTTGCGCCCAAAGACCAGTATGATGTGAAAAAATGCCATAACATTAGTTCTGATTTGTCTTAAGTCTTGAAATCTGGTACAGACACACTTTGGGCAAGTATGTAACAGTACAAATTAGATAAAAGTGTAATTTTTCATGTGATCAAAAAATTTAAATGTCTGGATTTTTAAAAAAATTGTAAAATGTTGTTTATTAAATGTTTCACATATGATTCTTTTAGACTACATATGTGTATCTTTAATATTCAAATTATGAGTTTATAGATACCAAACATTTGATTGTGTTCCTTGATACAGATACAGAATTTCTTATATTTAGTCTCTTTAGGGTACAGGGGAATACTGTTTCTTCCTAAAATAGTAGAAAATGCCTTAGAATGAATGAATACTGTGATTTTCATATATCACACAATAAACGTTGTATAGAATTATTATTAGTTATGCAACAAGTGAAAGTATTCGCTTGAGGGGTCTTCTCCATTAGTTTCAGTTGGTTTTAAGTGTGTTTGTTTTCTTCTATTAAACCTGTTACATGTATTTCAGAGGCAGTAGTTCTCAATCTCAAAAAAGCAAGATTAAAAATTTCAGTCACAGGCACAAATGGGTTAAATGTTGTTCCTAAGCCCTTAAGAACACGTATCTGTAAGGTGATGTTAAGGTTCTCTTAGTTGTTTTTAAAGCCATACATGAGCAGGAGCCCCTGTATATCTCAAAACCTCTCTGCCCCTACTCCAACTCTAGGCCTCTTGAAACCTCAGAACAATAGTTTTTAACCGTTCCATGATCGAGGTTAGTGGGTAAGGGAGATCGTGCCTTTGGGTGGCAGCTCCTAAGATTTGGAATAGCCCTTGTGACTTATTTAGTCAGAAATACTTCATATTATTGAGAAATACTTAAAATTTGAAGTCAGGTTTTCATCAGATTTAAAATTTCAACTTGTACGGGACACGCCTGTGAAACTTTAGGGTGCCATGTGTTAAACAATTAAACTAATCCATATACACAAACACACACCCTTATTCATCACACAGGTTCCTGATACTGTGAGGCAGCTGATGACGTGAACATGAACCAACAGCAGATAGTTAATGATTAACCAACATGGTCTTTATGGCAAGGGACAAGGTCCAAGGAGTGTATCGGAGGAAATATTTAAGAGTGTTGTTGCAAAATCCAGAGAGACATGACAAAAAACTACAACTTGAGACAATATGAGAATTCGACAGGGGTGCAGAGAAAGTAATAAAACATGAGAAAATATCGACAATCTGCAAATGTAAGTGTAAGAAAGTGTCTCTGCCAGAGGAAAACACTGCAGAAGGCAGGGATGGAGTAATTAGAATGACTGTGTTCAGGATGTGACTAATAGCGCTGCAGGGTGGGGATTTTCTGTTGCACTAACTATAATTCATCTCTCAGGCAGCAAACACTGGTGCTTTCTTAAATTATATTACTGAACAATGAATCAACTACCAGCAAAATTAAGAAAAACTGACTCATTGTTCTTTATAAAAATGACATAAATGGTGAAATTCTGAAGGCACTTTCTTGGAATAGTATATCTGTACTGTATTATGAAGAGCCCTCATATACATTTCCATTTAGTCATAATGAATTATTGTCCATATTTATATTATATATATATATAATATATATATAAAAATATATAAGTATATTGATACATAACATCTGCACTTATGAAACACTGTGATGATTATAAGTATCCTATGAACGTTGATTAATGGCTTTCCAGCTAAATGTGTTTTTATGAGCACAGTTGTAATAAAATTATTTGTTGTTTTTCCAATTTTGTCTCAGAGTTTTTATAGTTTATTTTCTGGCGAGCACCCCTCACTCCTTGTACCTTTGGTTTCTTCCCGAACAGCCACAGCTTGTTCTTGGTTCTGCTCATAGGGTGTTTCGGGTCGGATCGTGGCCCTGGGGCGCTGTCTCTCTCTCCTTTGGGTGTGTTGCTGATGGTTCCGTCTGAACCCGTTCTGCTTAGATTCTGACTGAAGTCCTCGAAGGGGAAGTCGCCTGGAGGTTCAAAGCCTGACTTGAATGACTCAACGACGATGGCTGAATCCTGGGAAGAAGGGAAGATAAAATTAGATGGACAGGTGAGTGGTGGGAGATTTATTTTGTCAGGGACAGTGTTCTTACAGTACAACCGTCCTCTACTACATACCCTTCTCTCGTCGACAGCTTTGGCAGCAGAAACCATTCCTTCTAGACATTTGGAGACGATGGGAATGACTCTCCGCTCGGCCTCAGCGAAGCTCCGGTACGTCTCTCCGAGCTTCACTGTCCGACGTTCATCCATGTCCTGCAGATTCTGTAACACAGAGCAGAGGAAGTGATATTAACACTAGTAACAAGACAAGTGGTGCGGAGCTCAACAACACTTGGCAGTAAACAATCTGTTGGAGTTAGCAGATCTGCTCCCTGGGCTGATACTAAGTCAGTATATTAGTAATGGTTTACATGAGACAAGCTGCCAAGTTAAACATTTATTGGGGCACTTGCCCATGTAACAACTCTTTCTCTAAACACAACAATGGTTTTAGTGAGGAATGCCGAAGTATGCAACCTTCTGCCCTTTGGTAGGCGCTGTAGAGCACTCTACACCGAAACAACCACACACAGGAACCGTTTCTTTCCACAGGCCATCACTCTGATGAACAGTTCAGTCAGCAGTCATACAGTGTCAGTTAACACTAAAATACCCATTTTCCACTCATGATATCATCCCTAATAAATCCTGCACACTGTATATAGAAAAGTATACTTGTGTATAGTTCTGTGTTTATTTGTACCTAACTTTGTTCAGCTTTGTTGTTTTTGTCTTTCTATATCTTCCTGTAAATTGTTCTGTGTGTAACATTGAGAGCACCAAATTCAAAGTCAAATTTCTTGTACAGTATGTGTACACATACTTGGCCAATAAAACTGGTTCTGATCCTGAAATAACAGGGAAAAGGTGAAGGTTTTAGTGCTGCTGGTACTCTTTAATTTATGAGACAATATGAAACAAAAGTCAGAAAAATAGGTTATTTATTTATTTATTTTTTTAAATCACTCTTTAACCAAATCAACTGACCAGTGACTGTAATTCAGATCCCAACAGGACAATAACTTCATGTCATTTTTGGATGGATTCTGCAGTATAACATGTTCGCGTTACCTTGAAGATGTGCGGTATGGCGTTGTTGAAATGTTTCCACTGCTCTGCGTTGAAGTTTTGTAGCTGAGCAGCGTACTCGTTCTTACTCTCGTCAGCCATGTGAGTCCGTAGGTAGAACTGGGATTTGGCCTGAACAAATTACACCAATGCAAACATTAGAACCGCATTAGCTGAAGCCTCAACAACCTCTTGTCCGTCCAACATGACCACACAAGAAAAACTGCACACATAATGGCACTTAGACCCATTCTGCAGCTAAAAAGCAATGCTTAGGAAAAACAGAATATTAAGCCTTTTCCCTTAAAAGGATGGAAAGTCATGTTGGGTTCAACAGCACAAACAACACATAGACACAATGCTCCTGATTCCGCTGCCCTGAACACTGTTAACAAATTAAGATTTTACTTAACTTCTTGCTTTAGGGTTAACACCTCCTCTTATTTCCATAGTTATTCTGTTAAAGACGGTTACATAGACAGTACCTCATCTGAAAACAAGGCTTACTGGGCTGTTTTACCTCTAGATGGAAATGTTTATTTTCCTTCATAGTCTAATTATACAGTAAATGTGGGGGGAATAGAGCTACGGTATAATTTCATAGGCATCAATTATACAGCGCTAACTTTAAGTAAAACAAAAATACTAGGTATGATGAAGTAAGTTATTCTGTTATTGAATTGTGGAACTTTAAATACAGATTTTAATGTCAAAAGACGAAATAACTGTGTTTATTGTCTCCCATGTAAAGTTAGGGTTCATCCAATAATTTACTGTCTGGAGTCATCTGCTCACTATAGATTAAAAGTAAACATGATGGTATAGTTACTAATAATAAAAAAAAAGGAGAAGTAGAGGACAGTTTATCACACCGGCTTACAGATGAACAAATGTTTGACAGTGGGTGTGTTGTGTTACCTTCTCCACCTCTGATTTGGTGGCGTTGATGTCATTATCTAATCGATCGTAGTTAATCTGGGATTTTTCGGCTTCTTTACACTCTCTCTCAAACTTTCTTTTACTCTGAAAAAAAGAGACAAAGAAATAGAGAAAAGGCACCGTGTTAAATAAAAAATAATATACTGTATAACCTCTTCATTATAAATCACTGTCTCTATTTCCTGTCACTTTCAATGAGTTCCCAGTAAATAAAACTACAAAAATATGTGAATGGGATATTAAAAAAAAAAAAAAGGGGGGAAAAAAGTCAACAAGGGAGATGAATCAGACAGAAAGAGATAGTTTACTCCCTGCCAGCACCATCTGGGTCACATTAGTAGAGGAGGAAACACAGTGAATAGCTGAGACATTACAATCCAGTCACTAAGTAGTCACTATTAAAGTCACGCAGACCACACACTGAAACTGAAACACTCCCCATCAGATGTGCCAGAGTAAAGTAACTCAAATAATAGGCTACAGGCCAGAAAATGTGACTGAATATGTATTATTTATAAATTTAACAAGCAGCAATTAGCTTTTCAGCTCTTATGGAATTGTGGTGGTTAATTATAAGTCTTCTAATGAGCGGGCCGTTATAAAATAACTCAGCAAATGCAATTGAATGACCTCAGAAGTGAACAAATGGAATCTCTCTCTGGGGCCTTTTAATCGCCAAAAAGAAGGTTGTCAAGGGCCAAATGTGGCACATGGGCTTTTGCTTTGGATTGATTCGGGAGGGGCTGGTCTACATAGAGGCCTGTGTGTGTGTGTGTGTGTGTGTGTGTGTGTGTGTGTGTGTGTGTGTGTGTGTGTGTGTGTGTGTGTGTGTGTGTGTGTGTTTCCTGGTCCTGGCCCCTATCCTTGGTCCCCATGGACTGGGAAGTTTGCCAAGAAGAAGAAAAGGACAATGCTGTCTTTTCACAGTCAGAAACAAACATTCTAATATTATACTTTCGATTAATTTAGAACAGTACAGAGAGCATATCACACTAATTTTGATATAAAAAACATATATAAGTACCAGAAATGTAACAGATGTCTCTTCACTGAACAATAGCAATGTGAGGAATTAGGGGGAAAAGTGGATCCCTATTTGTCCTGCAGTTACCTTTGTTAGCATTTCTTGTATTCCTCATGCAAACAAGTATGAGATGAGTACAGCTGGCTGCCGCTAACAGAGAATATTTACACTAAACACTTAATTCTTACTCTCCATCCCTCCTCCTCCTCCTCCTCCCTCCTTCCTCACTTACATTGTCCATCTGTTTCCAGCAATGATCCAAATACTGCTGGGCCTTCCTGCCCTCCTGTAGATGCTGCTCATACACACACACACACACACATACACACATACACACGACATTTACACAGAAAATACACAAAAACAATGTATATAAGAACACATTCATATGCACATAAACAAAATGACTGGACTTAAACAATTTATGTCACAGTTACATACACAATAACAATCCACTGGAAAGAAAAGGGCAGAGTCTGCAGCTACAGAGTTACTAGTCTTGTGACTAAAGCATTGTTGACAGCGCAACTGAGACTTAACTGCACTGAAACCTAGTTACTTATTACAAAGGTCAGTCATCATGAAACGGTATGTTACAGCCGCATATTGTACAAATGTCATATCATATGTTTGATTTTCTCTGCTAAAGTTCTACTTATTAGTTTTTTCCACCATCAGCGGATTGCGTTTGCTCAGTTGTCATGATGGAGATGGATCTGTTGACATGCGTTGATGACGATCACATGATGTGGTTAAAAGTCCAGAAAAGGCCAGAGTTGGGACTGTTCTGTCAAACAAGTATTTATTATTTATTATCATATACTGAGCGTGCAGGTCAACACATCTACCTCCATCACAACTGAGCAGAACTCCATCGTGCTCATAAAGCTCCAGGAAAAGCTGGTATACAGACCATTAATAGGGGTTGGCTGGTTTAACAAAGGCCAAGAATTAACTTGCTTAATATTTTTGAATATGTTGCAAATATAAGATCTAATATTTGTGACATGAAGGGATTTACCCTATGCCTTACTTTGCCTTTAACCACTATGCATTCATATGCTTTAGATTGATCAACTATACACTCACATACGTAAGAAAGTTTTTCGTTCTCTTAAATCAAAGACTTGGGAGCACAGTGGATTACCAAGTGAGTGAAAAAAACAATACTTTGTGTGGCAGGTAATAAGAAAACAAAAGAATACATCATTGCATGGATGAGGTTAAAATCCTAACTCTGGTCCACAACATTATTAAACAACTACTGAATGGGATATGTGTTTCTTTATTCTTCAACCGGCAAAGATCGGTGCTAAAAAGGCCCACTGCTAGCCCTAATAAAGCCAACATTAACAACTCTCCAGTCATGAACTCACATCATTATGAATAAAGAACACTAAAAACTACAACCTTTCACTTTAGCATCAGAATGTAGCTTGTTGCCAGCGGGGTTGTTTTCAATTAATATGACAAACATAAACAAGCAAAGCCATAACTGGGAACAACAGCCTTATATGTGTGAGTGAAATTTAATGTCATATTTGACAAAAGGACAAAAGAAGAGGGCGCTGTTCTTCCAAAGCACATGGATCTCAAGTTTTCAGCATTGATGGCATCAGCAGATGGTGGCAGAAGTAAAAGACAGATGGTTAACATGAATCCAACATATTTATCCCCTTGAGAAAACTAAACAGAAAACAAATGCACATGAGACGACACAGAGGATACTGAGGAAACACAGCAAGAGGAAGTAACAGGTTTTCTGAGAAATGTGTTCTTAATTATCAATAGATTAACTGAAAATAAACCTTGTGTGCCACTTTTATTCAGCATGCGGAGAACAGTGAAGTATGAGCTTGTAGTGTACTCACATGCTTCCTCTCAGATTTGAGGTCTTGGCTGTACCTCATCAGCTCTCCATACACCTTTTGAGACATCTCCTCCGCCACCACCTCCCTCTGACCAGCAAAGTCGTTGAGTTCATTCAGTATGGAGTAGAAGGACAGACATGATGTGAACCTGCACAACAGACACGCATTAAATATGTGACTAAGACTGCACACAACATGCTTCCTTCCTAGTCTGATCCCAGATATTCTGCAGTCAGTCGATTCAAAGTTTCTCCTGCTTCGTTTTAGCTTTTGTAGTGACTGAATTAAGTGCACATCTTCAAATTTAAGATGTTCCTTTGGTAAAATAACTCTTTTTTTACTTATTTTTCACTAAAATTCAAACCTGTAACAAAACATTTCCCTCCCTGCAGAGGTTGAAATTAAAAAAAAGGATTCAAATAAGCATTGCGGTTATTTTCTTCTGTGTTTCTCTATCAATTCAAGAAGGAATCGTTGTGTGTTGTTCGTGACTTAATGGTTTCTCATTCATTGCTGAAGTATGGTGAACACTAATATGCTTCACATTTTTTTGCAGTCAACTATGAATAGACTGTACAAGTACAAGTGGATCAACTCCTGTCCTCAGCGTGTGTGTCACCAACAATAAAAAATGTGATTCATAAATGAGTAGATCATTTTACATATCAGTAATGACTGTGGCTAAAAAATACCAAATTGCCAACAAGGATTGTTTTCATTCAAACTTTGTTGTTTTACTGTCTGTGGCCCATGAAATCTACAATGTTGTTATACATTGTACCACATTTAGCAAAAAAGGTTTCAACAGTCACCTGTTTCAGTGAGGACAATGACAGGCGAACGGATCTACCAATTTTTATTAAAAACACATCAAGTTCACCAAATTAAAATGTGCTTTATAAATAAAGTGATATTTTAAAACACTAGCTCAGTGCACTGTTGTCATTTGACCAATTAAACTGCAGACAGACAGAATGTGCAGAACCACAAACCCAGTGTCGGGATCCAACAAATGAACAGTCAGATATTGTTTCCAGCACCAGAAGGATAAAAATAAAGCGTCTAGCAGGCCTTATCTGCTCAGTGTTCAGACGCCTAAAGTAAAAGCAAAAAGCATAAAGACTGAGGCAAAATAGAAAAAAAATCTTCTAAGTTTACTCACCTCGGCTCCTCATCTTTAGAGCGTTTTGGACAGTATTTCTTCACCAAGTTCCTGATAGGGAAGAGAGAGAGAAGCAGACAAAGAGGTAAAAAAACTGTCTGATATTTTAAGCCTGGAAGAGAGACGGGTAGACACACACGCACACACACACAGAAAGAGAGAGGATCTTAGTATTTTATTAAAGATGAATCAAAGATTTAAACATCAAAGTCTCTGCCTGTCCGTTCCCTCAGGCTCTGACAATACACACTAAAGCAGCAGAGCAAGTTAATGATTTAACTCGAGAGCAGAGGTGTGTGTGTGTGTGTGCAAATGTTAACACACACACACACACACACACACACACACACACACACACACACACACAAACACAGCTCCATCTTTGATCATTCTTCAGACCTACAGCAGCAGTGTGTGTGTGTGTGTGTGTGTGTGTGTGTGTGTGTGTGTGTTATGTAGTCTGAAGGGATTTCCCCTCTTTGAAATCGTACTGGGACTTTACTGGTTTTTAATGAGGATTACTGGGTTTGTGCCTGTTGAGTTGTCTCAACAAGCGTTGCAACACTGGATTAACAAACAAACAAACAAACAATAAATTACTAGTCACGTTGCTTTTATTTCAACATTTTTAATGCTCTGCTCTAAGAAGTGCTAAATTTGAACTTTATTATTATGTGCATGCTGGAGAGGAAGACAGGTTGCCCACATCACATCCAAACCTTCCCAACACTTTTGGCGAGGTCAGTCTACAGGATATCAGCCTGCTAAGGGCCCGAGACAACAGACTGGTGGTGTCTGGAATGAAAATGAGTGTTCCTGTATTGTGTCATGGAAGGCAACCAAAGCTGCATTCAAGATCCTTTACAACATCCTGACAAAAAGACTGAGATGTCTGAATTTCTTTGCCTTCTCTCCCTTAGTGAAGTGACTCTGGAAGGTGTTGTGATGTTGGCCCATAATCTGTGTCTCTCAGCCAAGTCGACAAGAATGTCTGAATATAATCTAACACAGTGGCCAAAAGACTAAAATATTGTGTAGCCTGATCCTGGAATAAGTTATGTTCTTTGGAGGTCACTATACAAAAAAATTATAGGCTAGCTTGTTTTAATGCAGAGCCATTCACTAACTGGATTCGTTTTACGAAATAAAATGTACTAAAATGTCTGTGCACATTAAAAATAACATAAAAATCAGATAGGACTCAATAGTGGGAGACAGTCGGTATTAAATTACTCAGATTTAGGGGAAAACTACGGCCCCTAAAGGGACATGGGAAAAAAAAAAATGAAACGTTCTAGTGCGCACAGATACACTAGATGCTATCTAGTGAGCACAGATACTATCCATATGTGGAATCAACACATGGCTAATTTTAATATTCAAATGAGTATTAAACTAATTTGTCTGTAAGTAAAAAATAAATGTAAATTAATCTGTAACCTTTTTGTTACAGTCCGCATTTAAATGCCTGTCCTCCTTTGAGAAAATAACAAAAACAGTCCACCTTTACACATTACCTTGTTAGTTTAATAGGTATTGGCTTAAAATGTGTGTCAAAATAAGTAATTTCATGGTTACATTTTCATGTACCTATTAACACATGGCTAATTTTAATATTTAAATGAGCCATGTGCTGATCCCACAACACTAGATCTGTATCTAGTGAGCACAAGATACTATCTAGTGCTCACAGAAACGTTTCATTTATTTATTTTTTTTCATGTCCCTTTAGGGCCCGTGAAAACTGATCCTCGTATAAAAAAAATCTTCCTGTTTTTGTGGATAAATAGACAAAAATAGAGTGAGTGCGCCTCCCACAGCTGTACAGTGAAAGCCAATTGTTTATGTTAGTATATGTTTGTTTGTTTGTCTGTATGTGCGTGACTGTGAGTGAGTGAGTGAGTGTGTGAGTGAGTGAGTGTGTGTGCGTGTGTGTACCGTAGCAGCTTGGCGTAGTTTTGCTCTATGTCCAGCCTCTCCTTGACAAACTTTGCGTAGCGCTCAAGAAAGTCGATCCCCCACTGAGTGTGTTTGTCCAGATTATCAAACTGGTCCTGAAGATGAAAGAGGAGGAGGAGAAGAAGAAAAAAACATGGAGACAAGAGAGAAAATTAATTAAGATCAACGCATCTGAATTGGCAAAACAATGGAAAAACACATTAAGAAAAAAGAGTGAACAAAAAGTAAGAATGGAGGTGCTTTGCAGAATGGAAAACTTTTCTTTATCTTTCCGACACGTGGGGTTAAAATTCAGGGTTACATGACTCAGCAGTCTATCTGCCTGAATGTAAGTCTGTTCTTGTTCACACAAATAAAATACACATCCTCCTGCCACTGACTCAGCGGTAAGAGTGGTTTCTTTGTCTGCTGTATGTACATATACACACACACGTCTCACACATCGTCACACCAGATTTAAACCCCCACATTTAGCACGGACTGTAATCCAGATTAAATTAGGATAAATTCAGCTGCAGATTCAATTCAGGCATAAGTAACATCACAAGGAGCCAAAGTTATGATCAATATGAGGAAGTGGAATTGCAAAGACGGAAGATGAGCTTCGCCAATACATTTCATGATCCAAAGAAATTATATTTGAATGCCAAAACATAATAAAAACTATTTTCCTCTCTCTCCACATTCTTTTCTCTCTCATCCCTCCTTCATTCCTTCGTTCCACTTCATCATCGGGTAATTCTCAGTTCGACTACTAGTATTATTCTAGTGATGGCATCATGACATTTGACGTCAACGAGACGTCTCTACCCTGTTTGTGTCAGTTTGTGTGTGTGTGTTTCTTTAGCATAGATGGACCGGAAACAATGGCTCTGCCCAACTGGAAAAACACAATCATTTACAGCCCCTGAACACACACACACACACACACACACACACACACACACACACACACACACACACACACACACACACACACACACACACACACACACACACAGGTTAAAGCAGCTGGTTTGTTGTGGGATGTCTATTTGTAATGACAAGTGACAATAAACATCTCCACCCACTTCCCACCATGTTGTGTGTGTGTGTGTGTGTGTGTGTGTGTGTGTGTGTTTTAGACAGATTTGCAGTCGGATTTGGAGATAGTTTAGGGTAAAGGATCGGTATTATCTGATTTATTGCATAATTTATTAATTGTTCAAAGCTTCGTAAGGCAAGATTCATGTAGAAATGCACGAGTCTTAACATTACTTAGTTACCCCTTGCTAAGTGTACATTTGTCTCCATATTCTGGACCAAACAACTAATCAATTAATGGAGAAAATGACCAGAACCTGTCCAAGCTCTATTGTTAAATGCAATGAATCACATCTTGCCACTTTCACTCTGCTTGACCCAATTAGTCCAATACAGTGCACAATTCTTTATTTCTTGCATTAAAACACTCCTTACATCTGAGATTGTATTGCTGTACAGCTACATTTTTTAATTCAAGAAATTACTTATCATTTTACAGTATTTATATATGCATTTTGATGCCCTCTAAATTAGATTTTCAACAACAACCTCATCTGTGCATTGCTCTCTTGCAGCCAACTATCAGTGGTCACATGTTCAAGCGTATTTGGACACAGTGTCCGAGTTATGAAGGTGGACAAAACACAACGATAACTTAACAAAACTCTCCAGCAAGTTTCAGGTTTCTGGATGATATTCATAGTAGTTTGTTGGCTGTAACATAAGTGTGAGCATTGTATAGTGAATGCCAAATGTCTGTACTTTATGGAGATTACAATGCAAAAGAATTATGATCTCAAGGACAGACTGAATGTCACTGCAGTGTCCTCACAAGAATAGGACAGTGGGTTTTATCAGGCCTAACACAAATTAGATTTTTCTTAAACCTTTATTTATTCAGGGTAGGTTCGCAGCACTCTCTGCTGGGCGGGTTTCAGGCATAGAGCAAACATCATCTTATCTATTGCCCACTGTGGTTGTTGCTGGTAATATAAGGGCTTTGTTTAAGGACACTACAATGGTGGTAAGAAGGGGGGGTGGCACTTTGCTTCTTAACCCTAAATGAACCCTGGAGATCAATTATGTATGTTTCCAGTTACAAGCCCACATACACAACTTCAGGAGTTGATATAAAGTTACAGAAAGTAAATCCACTATGGGCTTTCTCAGCTTTTATATTTGACAGATAACAAGAAACAGACCTCAATCTAAGTCAGCACTGTGACACACGTGGTGCATCTTATGGTAAATTAACACCATGACTGTTTTGAACTACAGACACTTCTCAGTTAACACAAGACAATCCAAAGGTGGAGATAATCCATTAACGTATTATTTTTAACTGTGGACGCTGAAATCATGATATCCAATAAGTGTGCTGTCCTAGCTACCACTCTGTATGCTTCTGTCTGCCTTTCTCTGCGTGTGTAACACAAACCAAGGCCTGGAATGGACCAAATAAGAGTCGCCAAGGGAAATACGAGACAGCTGACCTCCTTGTTTGATCAGTTATCATTTTCTTCAAATACAAAGACAGCAGGCTGAAGTGCTGAGCAGCATTGTGCCTTCGGCCTTTACTGACTTTATTGTGCGTGTGGAGAAAAACAACCGGTTTGTTTGGTGAGTAGATGAACAGTTCTGTCAAAAAGTGTGCTTTCATGGAGTCATATCCCTCATACTTAACCCGAGGACAAGATCCCATGTGTAGCATGTGTTCTGCTGAAGTGTCCTTGAGCAAGACTCTGATTCCCTATTGACACAGTTTGAGTTTTAAAGGCATTTTGGTCCAGTTGCTATTGACTTTGTTTCTGTGACACTGATTAGAACTGTTCATATTATAGAATACCTTGTTACTGTAAATTGAAGCCTGGTAGATATTGGTAATTGATATTTATAATCCAATAACGGCACATCAGCAGATTGATTTTCTTTTAAACATAAAGACATAACATGAACTAACCATTTTGATATGTTAGTTTGATATGTTCTAATTTTGGCCAAGCTCAAGAGCAAATCTGCCCTCAACTCAGGGTTGAAAATGCCCCTGAAAATTCATATTTTCCTTGGAGAAACAATAGACCAATCAGAGTTTAGTAAGGGAGATTAATCTTCATAACCTACACTGGCACCTTGCTACACTCATGAAGCGTTAGAAATGGCAACAAGCGTGGATGAGGTCGTAAGTACACGCACAGAAAGTGCACTAAAGTGAACTAATTTGAAATTCAATTTGATTACCAGTCTAATATTTTCCTCTTTGTGCAACCACTGTACATTGAGGTCCACCATAAGTGATTCATTGGGTCATATTTCCACTGTGATCTGGAGGGGAACATTTGACTTGATTCACAAACCCAAAACAACAGAGCGCCTGCAGTCAAAAAGCAGCCATCGGTCCAAGAACAGGCTGAATAAATGAAACCACTGAGACAAACAAAAGGACCCCAGCATGTTAAAACAAACCAGCGACGGGGTGAAACATGGTCTGGCAGAGTAAACAGCATCCATCGGTCGCTACGAGGCCAGAGGCGGTTTTTATCAGGGAAAAAAAGTTGAAAAAGATCTCAGTGGTGCAAGCAAGCGCCACGTGTCTAGCTGTCAATTTCAAGTATATTTTGTTGCTCAAACACAAAGCCGAAAAAGATGCAGCCAAGATGCGACAAACGACAGACAGCAACAAAAGATAACCAGCTACTCTGCAGGATGCAACACAGAAACGTATCAGAATGGCTGTTTTTTTTGTTCTTGCATTATCATCTGCATCCTGCTGGTCCGTCGCCTCAGGTAAATGGCTACCGGCCCGTCTGTTACCAGCCTGGCCTGCCAGCATGCCTGTCCACCTCCTTTTAGCCAGTGTGTCTGTGGTTGCGTCAGCCTGTGTGACGGCGTCTATGAATAAGTAATAGAGTATGAGCTCATCCTGTAGTCTGTGGCAAGCTGAGCACAGACTGGCTCACTGGGGAAATGACAACATCTTTGGGCTCCAGGTCTCTCGGCTCACAGGAAGAGTAGGAGGAGGATGAAAATAATGAGGATGGTTTAAGAATGACTGACTGAATCCAGTAACCCACGCTGCCGCAGCACCTGCGTTGTAACTGATCCTTTCTATTCAGAGAGTCCACTCTGGTATAACATCATGAGACCAGTAGCTGCCTAATGTTATGCAATTGCTTGGTCCGAGATGCCTGTGTACAACCAAGGTCTATAGATTCAAAATTGGTTAATTAAGAAAAAAATAACCAAATAATCCACAATAATTAATAAAAAGAAAGCGTTTAAATTTAGCCGTTGTCCCTGGCAGCAGCCAGCAATCCAATCCAATCTACTTAGTTAATCACTTGGTTCACTCGGCTGTTCATTAACAAGAGCATATAGACATTTATGAGCCTAATAATTTAAACACTAACAATCTTGTTATGTACTAAATACATGACAATTAAAAATTATGACCATAGCTACATGTTTGGGTTCACCGGTTGGCCCAGCACTGTTTTATCACCATTTTTCAGAATAATTAGAAAGGAATAGTATAATATTAACACATACTGATTAGAGCTGCACGACATGGTAAAAACATCATATTGCGATTATATTGACTGATATTGCGATTCATGATTATGTGTGTGATTTTCTGTACTAAAAAAACATGTTTTCTTAAATCAGGAGAACAAGATTTGTAGAGCAGGGCACCTCCGCAGCACTACAGCACTTCATTATACTGCTGCTTTGTCACACACTTTACCTTTACACAAACAAACAGCTCCTGCGGTTTGCGATTACTTTTGTGATTTGCATATTGTACTCGGCCATATTGCGATTTTGATAATATTTTGCTTAATTGTGCAGCCCCAATACTAAAACTAACAGACCTCATATATCAGCTGATCTCTGATAGCAACAGAAAGGTGCACCAATAGCCATCTTATCAGTAGCGGCAACACAACATCCTGTCACATAATCATCACATAATCACAGGAAGGGATGCCTTCACAAACAAAACAACACCAGACCTTCCATCACAGCACATTTGGGTAGTTGTACAGTATGTTCAGTACAAGTAGACATTGAAATATTTTGCAATACAAAGTTTCTAAATAAATAAGACAAATAATTGCAATACAAATAAATAGGCATGTCTCTGAAAAGACTCGAATCATCAGCATTTTGTCAGTCGAATCTCTGCACTTTTGTTTTTAGCCATTGTGCAAAGAGCAACAGCATGGCAGGCTGTAAACTTTACAAACCGAGTCTCGAAATGACCACAAACCATAAAGCTAGCTGTGGAGGAGAATGGTAGTTAATGGAGGGCAGCATGAAGCCAAGCAGCGGGGAAGCGGCTGCTCCAACGTTTTCTGCCGCGGTTCTGACTCTAAGTGAAAGTCGGCTAAACCATTTTGGAACCAGATGGTGGTACAACCTCCTCTACCGCCGTCCTCTGTGACTGACTGTTGAGCAGAGACGCTCTGCGGGGACGTGGAAATTTTATAACTGAACTGTGAGCAGGACGCACGTTTTTACTTTCTCCGACTGTGTGGAAATCACATCACAGATGACGAAGAGAAAGGCATTAAAACATGAGACTCATGTAGCTGCATTTCCACCGCAGGAACAGCTGATATAGGAGTTTAGTATGTTGATGAACTGAAAAAAAATAAACGAACACATGTCAAGCACAGCCCTACAAATCAACTAAATATACAAATATATATATATATATATATATATATATATAAAAATATATATATATATATATAAATTTGTAATTAAGACCAACTCTGGTAATAAGTTGGAATAACTCATGCTGATACTAATTAATAAATCTAAAAACTCCTTATCAAAAATGATTTATGTTATCATTTGGGCTCTAACTTCGGTTAGTATAATAAAAACTACCACCGTTCTTATGGCGACACATTCCTGATTGGACACAGGACACTGTTACCGGTGGACAATATGTGTTTCCTTTCAAGATTTAAACCCCGAAATGGGTCACAGGTCTATTTCTGCCGCTTTTCTCTCTGACAAAGCCACTGCCCTGCTTTAATGAGCTTTCGATCTCAGGGTGAGAGAATAAATTAGTAATTTAGCTTCCAGACGAGGAGAGCCGAGGACGCCCTCTCTTCTGTACACCCTGATAACCAATCGGATGGCTAGACGGCCCCTTCCCACCCAATCGGAGAGCCAGACAGCCTGTGTGCGTTCCATGGGAGAAGGGTTAATTAGCATAGAAAATGCTGCTAGGACAAAGGACTAATTACTGAGGCATTCCAGAGCAGAGCAGAGCAGAGCAGAGCGCACACACACACACACACACACACACACACACACACACACACACACACACACACACACACACACACACACACACACACACACACACACACACACACACAAAACCTCACCCACACATGGCAGAGACTGGGTGGGAAATGTCAAGTTGTCTGAAACACTGGCATCACTTTGAAGACCCCCAGGCTCTGTCTGCACTGCCTGCGACTGTGTGTGTGTGTGTGTGTGTGTGTGTGTGTGTGTGTGTGTGTGTGTGTGTGTGTTGTGTTTACTGTGTCTATCTGCGTTCATCTTCCTCGAAAACAACCCAAAAAAAAAGAAGGTCTCTTCCAAGAATGTGATGTGGGAAGAGGAGACAGGATGTGTGTGTGTGTGTGTGTGTGTGTGTGTGTGTGTGTGTGTGTTGAAGGGGGAGTGTAAGGGAGGAGAAGAGTGGCATTTGGAGAGGGATTTTGAAAGGGGAGGTAAGAAAAACAAGAGCAAAGTAGGAAGAATATTGGACAGGAGAACAGGCCTGCATCTGTGTTTTGGTCTCAGTCTTCATATCAGCACTCAAATCCCTTGATTATATAACAATCTTAAAGTATTACAATGTTTGAGTAAACTGATTTGAATAGATCACATAGACTATAAACTAATGCTCTGTATGTAATGATTAGGAAATGCAAATCAATTACAGTTTATAGTGTTATTAGTACGCGTTATCTTGTTACATACATACAGTTTATACTTTTATACCTGGGTTAAACAGTGAAATGATATTAAAATATATGGATACAGTGAGCCATTTATACTCTGGTAACTATCCTTGTCCATCTTTATTAGACCATTGAAGAGCTGGTCAAAAAAACGATTACATCAATTAAATGCATTCATATTTGTAAATCTAATATTCTATTTTCACTCAGTCACAGGCCAATGTTGCAAATCAGTGAGCAGTAATTTGATTTGTCCTGTATTTAAATTGCTGCAACACCCCAAAAACAACAATTCCCATCCTCTTATAGTATCCATTACTAATGTCTTTTAATTTAAAATGAATGTATGTGACATGATCATTCACCCCTAACTTGATAAAAATATCAACTGTAGTTGTTTGAAATTATTGGATTTACAAATGTCCAGGTTATAAAAACAACACTTTAATTTTTTTATTATTTAAAATAGATTATAATGGTGTACAACAAAAGGTATTATCTGGGTTTTGGTTGGACAAAATAGGGCATATTATCTGCAGTTGTAACTATCTGAACTATGTGAGACCAGAAGGTAAGCATGCAGAGTTTATACCTGTGTATATTACGGACACACAGACGCACACATGCTTTGCTTTTTCCTTGCTGAGAGCATCTGGATTTGAAAAGACTTGGATTTGTTGCTAAAAAGGTTGTTGTGTTGAAAAGTGTCCAATCGCCATCTATGGGCAAAACAGACAGGAGCACTGGCACGCTGTGGACTTCACCCCCCTCACTGCTCTGCAGGCAGGAGGAACAGCGAGCAGCTTCTTGAACTGGTTTACAAACGCTGCGCTCAAGGTTTTATCCTGAGCATTATTGTATTACAGAAAGCTTTCAACAGAGAGCCCTCCCATCCCATTAGCCTAATTCTGCATGTAGGAGGTTTGATTAATACTTCAAGTGTTTAAGCACTGGCAGCTCTTCACCTTCACTGCAGTTCCCCCAGGATAAAAGCAACATAACAGCATTTAAAATGTACAAATATGACGTTAGACCCACTTCTAACCTGGATTAAAACCTAGCTAACCTGGGCTACTACTGTCAATGACCATCTCTCTAGAACAAAAGCCATAAACTGTTCTGTTTTCTTGTAGGCTTTTGTTGTGAAAAGTATATGCAGGAAGTATAAAGTCAAGTTGTCTTTTGCCCACCTAAAAAGCCCAAGTTCATAACACAGTTTCACAAAACCGATAGTAAGCATCACAAGGAAAAAAAGTGCTGCTGAACAATGTGTGAAACAACAGAAAGAAGTGGCAATAGCTTGTACTTGCACTGCCTTTGATTGCTGTGTTACACTTACAATCTAGACACAGATCATTTCATTTCTTTGTAGCACTGTTAAATTGCTCGTGTCACTTTGAAAGGTCTCATAAGTGCTGATAAGTGTCTGTTTTATAGCTGGTAAATGTTGCTAATTGGCACTGAATCTAACACAGCCCAACACTGTAGCACTGTTGGTAATTGACTTATTTCAGTGTTAAGATCAGTTTTAAACCAGCTGTTATATCTACAGCAGTGATTCTCAAGCTTTTTAAACACCTCACATCACCTCAGAACAATATATATATATATCACCTTTAAAACAAAATACTACAGGAAATACAAAACTTACTTTAAATACATTTCAGCAATCTCATAGTTTAAGTGTTTTCATTTGAAATTTTAGTATTTAATCGTTTATTTTAAATTTCGTTTAAAAAAAAGGTTTTACAGAGATTCATCCACGTACGCCACGAAGCAGCTCCACAGTTTGAGAAGCTGTGATCGACAGCATGTAAACACACACACAGATACAGACACACCTCTATGACTCTCTTTGTTCTGCTTTGCGAGATCTACTTTCATGTTTCCCCTGCGGAAATAAAAACTGCTTCATGTGTGTGTCACTACGCAAAACACATGCACACAAGCCTTAGAAGAAATATGTGATTCATAGTGGCTCAAATTATAGATGATTTTAGTGGATTCAAATGAATCAGAGTGAGTCTGGGGAATCGGCTCTGAGTCAGTGACCTGCTTCACTCCTGCAGACAGCCACTATATGACTCCCATGTTTGGCTCCATCCACGTTGATCATTAAAACTTAATCATACTTCCTTTGGTTATGTGAGCATCCCAGAGTACACCAGTGGTTCCTGTGAGGTGTTTCAGCTATTGTCAAATCAGGCGATACATCTGTTTACCTCAGGTCAAACGGTTCAGTTAAGGAGAACAAATGAGTGTTTTTTCCTTTTATGTAATCAGCGGAGAGTCAGTTTCTCAGCCTATGTATTGTTTACTGTTGATTTGTGTGTGCACTGATTTCCACCTCACTAACAGCTGTGCAGATGTTACAGATGAAACCGATGAATATGTTTCAGATCACAGTCACAGATATTTTGTATCACCACAAAATCAAAGCTAAGAAACTGTTTCAGAACTGAAAGTCTTGTATTATCATAATGTCTCTTGACAGACTCTCCACTGGAATGTGTGTGTGTGTGTGCTTTCAGTTTCTAAAATGGGTGGACCAGTCAGGCTCTTTGTCCATTCACCCAGGAGGCGATTTAACAGGAACCGGTGTTCATTGTGTGCCAGCAAGCACAGCTCAGGGGAAAACATCAAAAAAGACCAACTCTTTCCTAAAACCCAAAAGGAACGCAGAAGGAAAAAACATTGCAACTGCTAATAAATACCTTAAACACAGACGTTTCAACACTGAAACTGAGTGGCAGCTGGAAAGTTGTAACAGATGTTTGGCTGCAAGTGTCAACCATGGTCAACTCCATGTTTTCCCTTTTGTAACTGGACTGAAACAGTGATGGCAAACATGCTGGCAACAGAAAAGGAGGTCAAATCTTCTGGTTTGTGTTTTTAAAAGAATACATTTGTGCCACTGAAACGATTTATCAGTTTGTTAATTAGTTGATTCAAAGAAGAAAAATCGGTCACCATCAAGAAAAACCTTATTCTAGTTTCAGATTCTTAGATTCAAGGGTTTGCTGTTTGAAGCACCTTTAAGACATTACCTTGAGCTTTAGGAAGCTGTAATTTAATGTTAAGAAAAATGTTTCATAGAAAGAAACCCTAAAAAAATATTTGCTACAGTCTTATTTACCAGTTTCTGGGATGCATCACTGTTTACCTTAAATACATGTCTGCTTTGGAGAGTTTTTAAACAACATATTTCTGGCTATGGGGTTCATTTTTTCCCCGAGCTAGTGGCCCCTCTTTGAATGAGCACAGACAAGACCCATCAGGAGTTGGCTGTGTCCAAGTTGGAGACAGGTCAGTCAAACATTAACCCAACCCTGCCACAGTGGACTCCGTTCCACTAAGCAACCACAACAGTGGGCCTTATTATCGCTGCTGCAGTCATCCAGTGGGCATGGTTGAACTCATACACTGATATTTAGGAAAGAAAACAACCTTTATGATAATCCTGCAGTGCTGGTTCACAGTTCAAGTCATACACGCAGGTATAGGAGGAGGACAAAAAAACGAAACGCCCCTTTAAAAAAAAAAAAAGCTGCTGCCCTCTACAATGCAGCCATAAATCAGTGACAGTCACACTTTAACCAGTCGGTTAGTCAGTGCATAACAAGCTTTCTGCTGACTGACTGGAAAGAAAGACACCTGGTAAGGAAGAAGGGAACAGATGAGGGATCGGTTAGAGAGACACACACAGTGCACATGTGTGTGTCATGTGTTGATAATAAACATGGATGACACTGACTCCATCACCTGACCTCCTTTACCACAATAAACACTCTGTTGCAGCAGCTAGCCATGCATACACACTGTCTGTCTCTCTGTCTGTCTGTCTGTCTTTCTTTCTGTCTTTCATGCAGACAGAACAATAAACAATGCTGTATATTTAGGCCAAAGTGCTTCATAGGGTTGAAAGACAACAATACCATACCTTTACCTTCTCCTTAGCCTCTTACTGTCCATCTTTTTATAACTAAAAAACAGGTCAATCTGCTTGGATTTGTAACATTTCATGACAGTATTGGACAGAATACAGTCACCATGATATTAAAATGTGGACAGGTTGTTGGTAACTGGGTTCAACTTCAGCTTTTCATTAAACAGACTTGTAAATTTGAGACGGGGACTAACTTTGCTTCAAATATACAACTGCTCTTAAGTACATTGAGTGTCTTGTAGCAGCTGTTGGACAACTGTTGCCTTGGAAACATGAAAATCTTGGCTTGGATGCAAGAAATTTGAAGATTTAACTCCTCGTAAACCAAAAGTTGGCTAAAAATGCACTTTTATCGGACATGGTAGAATACAATGAAAGTTGCCTGTACTGCGAAGTTGACATGTCACGTAGTTTGCATTTTACACTGGAAGAGCAGTGAACAGCTTCCTCATAATGTGTAGCTTTGCACGAAATGACTCGAGAATCGCCGCTTCACGTTTGCTCCAATGAAGATTAATAGAGAAAAGCAGACACGGCCCGCAATGTGTCAGACCCATGAGGCAACGTTTAACCGCGCTAAAAACATTAAGGCCTTTAGTCAGGGGTATTATGCATGACAATCACGTTAAGTCTTCCAAGGATTTGCAGACAGCATAAATAACTGGTGAGGCAATGCTTAGCCCACTGACAAAAACTGAGGGCTTCAGTCGAGGCCATTCCCGCTATATTTACTACTGTGGAAAACACACACACACACACACACACACACACACACCTGGGCACTCCTGTGTGTGGCTAGCTAGTCAGGTTTCATAGCAACCTGATCCCCTCTATTGTCTCGCTCTCCCGGCGCTTCACAAGCACACCCTGACAGACTGGTTGGGCAAGCAAGAGACAGAAAAGAGAGACAGATGATTGGATATCTATACAGATCCAGAAATAATCATGCCCCATCAAGCACAGGATACAACCCATTTTCAACACTTAACCACATTACCAACACATGCTTGCTCCATGACTGTCCTTACATAATACATCTTCTTATGTCAGTTAAAAGTGTAACACGATGACATGATGATGTTAGGGGGAAATGTTGGCGTCAAATCATATTACTTCTTCAGATGGAGACAAGAAGTGAAGTTGTTGATCTCTCTGCTTTTGCAAAAGGGAACTGCACACCGACCGTGAACTAACTTGGCTGACTTGTCTGTTGTATTGCAAGCATGCAAAGTTGCTTTAGTTCAGCACAGCCTGTCTCTTTCTTGTGAAGTCTCAACCGACCAACAAATCCACCAACTGCAAATGCAAATGTCTGTCTCTGTTCAATAATCAAATGCGAACACAATGATCCAACCTTGTCCCCTAACCTCGGCTTGCTCTGTGAAATCTGAGAGCTGTGAGTCTTTTCCACTTTTTAACTGCAAAATAGGATCAAACTGTGTTGCTTATGGTAGAAAAGGGAGCGAAATATTCTAGTTCACAGGCCAAACAAGTGCCAAGAGTGAGCCAACAAAAAAGCATTACCAACAACAGCCTGGAACATAAAGAAAATACAAACGGTTAACATGGTGAGAGTACTTGAATGAAACCGTTTTGGTCCAGTGTTTTTTTTTTTCAAACTAGGGTCCGGGGACCAACAGGGGTCCTGGAATGGCCCTTTTAATTGTCAACTATTTTGATCGATGAATCATTTTTGAATGAAAAATCGTCACAAAATTTCTGGTTTCAGCTCCTCAGATGTGAATATTTTCTTGTTGTCTTTTATGTCGCTTATGTCTTCTATAATAGTAAATAAAATATCTTTGTTGATCAGACAAAAGAAGCAATTTGAAGATATTACATTGTGCTTATGGAAAATATAATGGGACATTTTCCCCTATTTTATGGCATTTTATAGATCAAACAATTAATTGAGGAAACAATTTCTCAATAATGACAATAATGATTAATCAACCCTTTATTTCAATTAAATAATTAACTGATTTTATGTGGTAGCTTCAGTACATGTAATAATACAGTGTCTCAAGAGTAATGTGTTTCACATGACTGCTACGGTTATCTTAACAAATGAAAGAAAGCTACAAAAAGCTCAATACTCCCACATACTTCTCTCCTCTTTATTTGTAAATGTCAGACAGTGACTTTGATCAGGATCCATTAGCTGAGTCTGACCCTCGTTGTCTCAACCCTGATCTTGACCAGGATCGTTTTGCGGGGTCAACCCTCTGACACCGAAGGTCGACTAGCGGATTTCCTGGGTCACTATCTGATCTCAAAAGGCTGAAACAGAGGAAACTCTGTTCTTTTGGGCAGAATTGTGAGAGCTCTTTATGTAAAATAATCTTTTAACAAAAAGATGTGTTTCAGGATGGCACCAGTTCACAAAATCACCAGGTTTAAAAGGCTAAATACACACTCAGTACAATTTAAGCAGAGAAGTAAACTGTTGTTTAACATGTGCTGGGTTGGTTTCAGTGAATATAGATGCTACAGTACCAAAATTACATATATATAGTTATTATGGAGGTCTAGGGTGTCAGTGTGCTGTAAATGTAACTCTTAAAACTAGATTTTAAAACGCCAAAGCAATGAAAGAAAATCACCAGTTTCACTCCAGTTCATACACGTGCAACAAGGCTACGCAGTTACAGTAACTGTATTTATTTCCAGATTAACTCAACATCAACCATTACACAACTATTTGAGTCAACGCACTGAATAGCCTGAGGCTTTGCGTTTAATAAACACCGGGCGCGGCCAGCTGAGGCCAGGGGTTGGGTGGTGTTAGCTTCAGGTTAGCTCAGAGCGTCAGGAAGAGCTTCAACCATAAAACAACAGAGCAACACATGTATCAGCAGAATAGTTTGACTCAAGCATTTCGTTTTAAAATGGGAAGAAGAGTTCAGCACGACAGTTCTTCAGGTGCTTTGTTGTCTCACCACCTTTCACTAATACCGTGCTACAGCAGGCGAGTATTAGTAGTTAGTTAGAGTACACGGTTACAAAATTATGAATCAATATGTGTAATATATATATATATTTTGACAATAATCCTCCATATAAACCCACAAACACATACATACAATGTGCTTGTTCTTTCAGTACAGGGTTAAAGACTAGGGATGCCCAATAAAACCCGGTTCTGAATTGGAGCTGGTTCTAAATGCGTAGAAACCCTGTGTATTATCGAGGCTTGTTCTTTTATAGGTACTTGCCAATAGGTGTAATTTATTAAAACATCTGTTCAACAAGCATAAATGTGCAGAAAAGCAATAATATAAAGTGCTCTTCCCGTA
Source organism: Dicentrarchus labrax (assembly GCF_905237075.1). Taxonomy (NCBI): domain Eukaryota; kingdom Metazoa; phylum Chordata; class Actinopteri; family Moronidae; genus Dicentrarchus; species Dicentrarchus labrax. The sequence goes on from NW_026136718.1 coordinate 5,990,801, forward strand.
GTCTCCCATCCACCACCGTGTATTTTAAACATAGTGCATTTGTTGTAAACTGTTAGGAAAAAGCTAAAACAAAAGCTGACTGTATGTAGCCAGTCAACTTAGCACAGTTTAGCATAATTAGGGCTAATTATGAATTTGCCGAATTTCAAGATAAGCGGCTCCGCTTATCTTGAAATTCATGCAGCGAGGCCGGGCCCCACTGCCAGGTAGTGAATCTGCAGTAGCAGGATGACTGAGGAAGAGAATAAAATGCTGTTTGTGCACTTTAACAAGAAAAGAACTGATAAGATTACAGATACCCGACCAACAAGAGTAGAAGTATTGCTACAATCCTGCCGATACCCATCCCTAGTAAAGAAGAAAGCAACAACAATGTATGTAGGTTAGCTTGATTTTACTGAATTTGAATTCATTATATCCAAATCTTTATTGAATCTGATTAGGTTCAGCTTGCACGCCACTAAAATGATTAAATCTGTTGGACATTAAGACTGTAGCTTACTTACTGTTGCACCTTCTTGATTCAAATACATTTAACTATAAATATAACTATCTGAGCATTAACTGGCAAGGTGGCCACACACACACACACACACACACAAACACACACACACACGGCTAATTTAAGCACAACCAGTTTCAGTGGTTGTGCACACTATTAACCAGTGTTTCCTGTGTGTGTGTGTGTGTGTGTGTGTGTGTGTGTGTGTGTGTGTGTGTGTCCAATATGAAAGAACAGGATGTGATCATTACTGTATCTGTTCAACAATCCATTGAGATGTCATCAGACCATATGTGCATGACGTGTACACACACACACACACACACACACACACACACACACACACACACACACAGACAAAAACACACACACACACACAGCTTATTCATCTCAGAAAAAGCCACAGGATGCTTGATTTATCTTGCCGCTGACTCAAGTGCTCTAATCACAGTCGGGGGGGGGTTTGGCATGAGGCTCCCAGCTGTGTGAATGTTGACCCTGACACCTTCTCCTCGCAGTGTCCATGCTGGTTAGTGCGGTTGACTGTGGGCTATGACACTTTGGTCTGGGTGCTGACAGCTGGCACTATTTTTAGGCAATGAACACATCACATCAGTTTTAGTCCATTCAGCGCTGACAATCGAAAACCCCCTAAAAATTATCAATTTTCTTACATCTATGCTGACATCTTAACTTGTGACTAGAGCAGCAACAGCACAAATCCTACCAACGTCCCAGCCGGGTCGAGATGTGCTGGTAAAAGGAATACTTTGACTTTTTGGGAAATACATTTTCTCGCCAAGAGTTCGATAAGAAGCTTGACACCACTCTCATATCTGTCCACTAAGACTGGGAACAGCTATGTGCTCAACTACTAAAACCTAAGTGTAAAAAGTGTGCCGAACAGTCACACATACATAAACTATAATATACTCTTTTATAATACATAAAAGTTTGTTACCTTGGACAGAGCCAGTTGTTGTAAGCCTGCCAATAGTTGGCAGATTAAAAATGACTATATGCCCCATAGATAGTTTTAAATCTGTTAATTTGGGGGGGATCCCTTAAGAGTGTCCCTTTATCCCTATGAAAAGTGACTCTGTTAGCTTTAGAGTTAATGGAATATTCCCTACAATGTTCCCTTATAGCCAGCAGAAATCCCCCTTGCATCTTGCACTAACTCAAAAAACTGCCTGCATTCAGTGGAAACATCTCCTCAGATAAGTCTTTACCACGGTATAAATAAGCATGTGGATTCAGAGAAATGCCCCTTTACTTCCTGCAGGGAGCAACTGACTGCCCTCATCATGTGATATGCTGACAGAGAATCTCTGCACTGTCTATGAGCATGTTTTCATTTTTTTTCCCCTGTTGTCTGCATTTAAAAAAAAAAAAAAAAAAAAAAGGCAGAGAACAACACACACTGGCCCGGGACAGTGTGCTTCCCTGTGAAAGTGTATCATATCGATTAACCATTAACTCCACATCATATGACTAATATATGATAGGAGGCCAGAGCTTGGGTGTAGTACAACCACTGCTGCTGTCATCAGCTCAACTAGTGTAGTTTTACACAGGGTTTGAGCCAGGCCAGTCTGGGACCGGGTTAAAGGTCCAACATGTGACATTTAGGAGGATCTATTGGCTAGAAAAGGGATTATAACATTCATAGGTATGTTCTCATTGGTGTATAATCACATAAAAATATGTTTTTGTTAGAATAGCATGAGCTTTTTATATCTTCAGATGTCAAGGTTTAACCAAACATGGGCTCTTAATAGGGCCGTTGACATTTTCTGTGCATTTCGTGGCCACAGTAGTTTCTCCTTTGTGCTCGTGTCAAAGGGGGTTATGGTTTCAACTACGCCTGGCTATCTTAACTAGTGTTAATATCAGTTACTGCTGCTTCAACAGTTCAGCAGCAGGCCTTCAGCCATGAGCATGGACCCATAATGTGTGAGTGCTTCTGTTGCGTACTCGCGAGTAACAATTTGTAAACATTAAGAGGGTTTAAATGAACAATGGAAAGTCTAGACCAGAAACAACACAAAGTACTGTTTGTTAAAGACTGCTTTGGGAGACAATGGTAGGGTCACAAAGTGGGTTTAAATGAGTTCACAAATGACTGCGGAAATCTGAATCCTGTTTGAGACTATTGTTGTCATCTCACTGTGAAAGACCCCCCCCCAAAAAAAAAAAAACAAAAAGACTGTACAATTTATAGTTGGCTGATTCAAGCACCGGAGACAAAACAAGTCTGTCAGGGAAAAAAAAAAGGACTGAAAATATGTTTTCACCTTCCCAAAGAAAAGGACAACAAATCCTTTATTCTTCTGTGTCTTTTATTTAGGGGGACAAGAAGGATAACCAACCAGCTCGGAGTCAGCCTGCTGCTCCGTGCGTTAACATCCTTTATTCTGCACTCTGACTACCTGACATATTACAGTCTGGGGTACCCACGGTAACTGGGGGGTACAGTGTGCACTTCATGGACAGGTTACCTAGGTAACCAGAAACCCTGCATGCTGAGCAGCTAGTGTGTGTGTATGTGTGTGTGTGTGTGTGCAAATGAGCAGCGCAGAGCTGAAGGCAACACAGAGCAGTTTTATTGGGCTCTGAAACTTCACTGGCCAAATAAACAGCCTGGGAAAACTCCTCTACAGCTAGAATTAACATTGTTTTCTCGTATGCAAACAGGCCCGTGTGTCAGACAGGGAGGGGGAAAGAGAAAGGAAAGACGGGAGACAAAAGAGAGGGAAAGAGGGGTGGGGCTGTCCCGGTAAAGCTTATCCAATGTATATGCATACTTATGCACGTAGACTCTATTTATGGTATGTGCACTGTGGCAAATTCCTGCCAGAAGCCAGTGTTTTCCCACACACACACACACACACACACAGACTTATCAAGCACAGCAGCAGAAAAAATGCACCACAAATAGATTCAGCCGGCTGATAATGCAGCATCGTAAAGTTAGCTTTTGTGTTACTTGTACACAATGCAAAACTGCTACATCAGCACAAGGAGGTGGGGGACCTACACGAACCCTTGAGATGGTTCCTGGAAGTCCACAGTCAAAGGATGAATAGCAACCGTTAGGTCACAATGCCCTTGAGGGCTAATAATAATGCAGCTGGAGTCACTGGAGACTTGTAAGATTTCTAGATTTCATTCATGTACTTGATGAAAAAGTGAATCAGGGGTCAAACTGAGGAAGTGGTAAAACTATTAGTCTGTTTTCTCAGTGGAGAGACATCCAATTTAAATCAACAACTATTTTGATAGTTACTCCATCATCTTTATACAGCAGAAATACCACCCATTAGCTGCTCTACAATGAGAGGATTAGCTCCTTTTCTCTTAATTATAGAATTGTAAACTGAATATTTTTTGGTTTTGGTCTTTTGGTCACTACTCTCTTAACTGCTGGGGTCAGAAGAGCTTTGATACCTCACAACGAGGTTACCGGTAAGAAAGCAGGAAGAAACATTGGTCCAATTTCCCCCATTTAGCCTACTTACTCAGCAAGGTGGCTCAGTGGTTAGTACTGTTGCCCGAGCCAGGCTCAATTCCCAGAGTCCTTGGAGTTTGCAATGTTCCTTCCTCTTCCTCCCCACCCCATCAAAACACGTATATTAAGTTAATATCTCCAGGCAGTGAGCTGTCTGAGGCACTGGCTTACATCCCCAGGCCCACTGCTTTGGGTTGAATGCAGAGGACACATTTCCCTGTACATTGAACTGTGTATGATTGTATATGTGACAGTGACAAAGCTGATTCAATGAAAAATATTAGTAAAGAATGGATTTAAGTATAACCATGAGGTTTAACAAACGCTCTTCAATCATCCTAGCTATAAAGTTTCACATCCACCACTATGATACCCAGTTTAAAATCATCCCATATGCGGCTCCTGGGAGAAAACATTTTTCAAACAGCAGCTCCACATGACTGAAGTCTATTTTAGGGTCTGTGACATTAAACCATTTTAAAACACAGCACATTTTATCTTGGTCTGTGGGAAACCCCAATATAAAAGTGTCTGTGCTGGGGAATTCTGCCTAATCCTGAGGGGGAAAGAGGGTAGTTGAGGGGGAGGATGATGCGAGTGAAGAGTGTTGGCATAGGGATGAAGATGAAGAGAGAGGTGCAATTATCAACTCCACAATGGGATAAGACAAGCTAATGGTCTATCGTCACATGGCAAACACACACACACTGGTAGTTACACACACACAAACAGGGAACAAAAAGGTTCTTGATTCATTCATGCTTGATTTATTCTGCATGCTTTAACACCGGTAGCTAAGGGAAGTAATGGTACTGTAGAGACAGAGAACCAGATGAGTAAACGCGGAACTGAACCAGCAATCAGAGGATTGAGTTATCCCTGCGTCTCTCTGCCTGCTTTAAAGCCTGTATGTCTCTAATTGTGTCCGTCCACAGAGCAGATAGCATCAGTGCAGCAGAGGTGAGCAGGTTTAGCAGGCACCTGATGTTTTTAGTACACAGCACCCGAAGGACATCAGCTGGAGGACATCTTGCTCCTACGTCACCAACTCAAAAGGCTGTTGCATGTTCAACCACAGGGTCCGCAGCCAAGACAGAAACATTAGTCTACCTGTTGTTTTAGTCCTAAATTATAATTAAATGGGTATGTTACAATAGGGAGTTAATGTAGGAGTGCATCTTTGCAGTTTTTTTTTGTTATTTATTTGCCCTTTTGTGCCAGGGCAACACAGAAAACTACAAAGATAAGCACCTCTGCCTTTTTGCAGTTCAGTCGATTTCTTTTCTCATCAAAGATGTGAGACGCTGAGCTGAACAGCCGCTCACTGTCCAGGCTGCTGCACATGCATGAGCTGAACATTATTTCTCCAATATACGAGTGGGAAATAACCAACACAGCAATTAGCCAGTGGGAAACCATAGCCCTACATGGCCACTGAGATCAGTGAATACCCAATTCACCAATGTTCGGCCAATATATTGCTACGTTCCTAAGGTAATGTACAGCTAGTCTATGCCAAGTCATCACGATGTCCTGATATGAATAATCACCAGGCAGAATTTCTGTTTTTGGCGAATCCAGTTAATTCGACGCACCATCGCATCGATGTGAAAGAAATCATAAAAATCCAATATTTTGAGTTCTGCTTATGGATTTGCAACATTCTCCACAATAGCCTAATACGACCAGAGATATTACAGGTCCAGTGTTTAACATTTAGGAGGATCTATCGGCAGAAATGGAAATGGTTGTGAATATAAGAATCGCTGAGATTTTGTTACCTCTGAATGAGCCGTTTTCATCTACAAAGGGAGCGGGTCCTCTTCTATGTCCACCATGTTGAACTGCCATGTTTCTACAGTATCCCAGAAAAACCAAACACTGGCTTGAGGTCGGGCCTTTTGCGTTTCATGGTTACCATAGTTTCCCCCATATGCTTTGAATGGGAGGGTGAGGCAAGGGCGTTGTAATCTGCAACTACTCCACTAAATCCAACTAAATCCTACACACTGGACCTTTAATGGTATACACTAAGACTAAGTACAACAGTATAAACCGTAAAGCCCTTTTCCTATATGTTATCTTAAATATGTTTCAAACTATTGGGGGTCGCAGTTAATAAACAGGGCTAACAAAAGAAAATGCTATCAGTATAAAGTCTAGTGTCTGTGAGCACGAGCAGGCCTTAGATTGACAGTAGCCAGCTATCCAGCAGAGGCTTAGTGTAATGACTGGGTTGGAGATCTAGGAAAAATTCACCAGAAAAATTCCCAACATCTTCCAATTTTCCACGTGTCTTAAAACCTGCATTTTTTTTATCCGCTGGCTAATAAAGTAACTGACTAATAAACAGTTGACAGACAGACTGACTCCTGGGAGACAGAAAACAGTGAACGCAGCTGCAGCTCTGACCAAAAGTCCTTGCATCTAAACAAGTCATGGCTCTGAGACGTCTGGAACGGTTTCTGCCTCTGGTGATTCAGTTTTTACTTCCTGGAAAGAAATTATAAAAAAAAAAAAAAAAAAAACGCTGACGTAGCAACAATAGTTAAAAATTAAAAATAATGATGCTAATTTATCTTTATGACTGTTATAAGGGAAACACAATGAACCAAAAGTTAAAAATACGTGCAAAACAGATCTCTGCCACAAGTCAAATATTTAAAGAATAGGCCTGACTTCATTCCCTTTTTCTAGAAGAGATAAAAAAAGTTGACACCCTACAGTCATCCTATAGTTATAGATACTTTTCCCCCTTTTTATACCAAAGAAAAGCAGTATCACACCAACAATAACCCCCGATTGGGAGGAGGGTCACAAAGCCAGGTCATATAACACGTGTTGACCCATTTACACTGACGGAAAACAGGTTTATCCAGGGTCACCGCTTTGGTCTGACAGGCGTACAGGTGTGATGGGTGTCTGAATCCAAGAAGAGCTTCAACTGCCAAACAGCTGGCTGGGTGGATTCAGCTGTGACCGCATCCAGAGGGAGGACAGGGAGTGAGGCAATGGGAGGACAAGAGGAAGGAAGAGAGGGAGAGGAGAGGAGCAGTGGGGGACAGAGGAAGAAGTCAACAGCTCTGTGTTTGTGTTAGTAGTCTCCCAGAAGGAAATTAGATTCAGAAGACTTTGGACTGGTCATTCTATAACTCCTTTCTCCCCTTTGGTAGTTAATGGTCTCATTTGTCTCTGCCTCTCTTTGTTTGCCCATATCTCATCCGTGATGTTGCAAGCACCATTCATCAGATCCTGGTCAGAAATTACATCTGGGCTATAAGGTATGCTACAATTACCTGCCAAAACAAATGTATACATTGATTACCAACTGAGAGTATACTAGTACTTCTACTATTAAAAGGCCCTGCACACCCCACAGGCGTTTGCTCATATTGAAGTTGGGCAGAGCTGTGCTAGGAATTACAGGAGGTTACCAAACTCCATGTAATAATAAAAATGATAAATGTGTAATTTGTTCCCACCTTAACAGCTGCAACCAAGTTAACTTGAGAGTGAGTGAGGGAGATCAATCGAGCACAGCCTGCATATGCCCACATAGTCCTGAAAATAATCCAAGTGGGAGTTTAGATCAAAGTCAGCCAAGCATTAAAATGTGGTGTTGGTGGGGATTTGCTCCTTCAAGTACCCGTGTGACAATGAAATCTAAAAAAGTTAAAAAGCAGATCCGTGAGTCTGAAGGATTATCAGATGCCAAAACAATAAACAGCAGTGTGTAATATTATGAGGGAGGATTGGACAACTATGGAAAGTTAGCATGGCAGCAATCATTTTATCTATGAAAGGTAAACACTTGAAATACGTCACGTTACAAAGGAATGTGCACTTTCCAGGTATTTGATTGGGCCACAGCGGCATCTTGCCGGATGACATCACGTTATGGTAAAAAAAGAAAAAAGAAAGAAAAGCTGAGCCAGGTTAAACTTGTTTGACGGATGACCCTACGCCCTTCATTGGCACACCGGCTAATCGAAATGGACGTTATTGATTACATCTGTGCTTTGTTTTTATGCACATTTTAAATTTGTGCATAAAAAAAAACATAACATTTAAATTGAAATCTTGAGGTATTGTAAAAGAAAGTGTATAATTTGGTGTAATTACTTACAGACGTACATGAGGCATGTGACTTAATCAACAATTAATAATGAAGAGAGTCAGACGGAAACATCAGACCTGCGTGGAGCGATGAGGAGACTGTAAGCTTCCTCAAATGAATACACATTTCCATCATGCTTTCTACATTGTTTTCCACCATTTGAGGTTTGACTCTCGTTGCACTTTCTTCTTCTGCAACAGATTAATGGCATCCGACTGGAGAATTCAGCTGGCCACCAGCTGTACCTTGATGAACCAACTCCTAATATTTGCATAGCAGCAGTGTATTGAAAAGCACACATTTGCATTTCCTTTCGACAATTTTCGAGAAATTCTGTTGGAATCTGCGCTAAAGTTTGATGAATGTTTGGTGTTAAAAAAGGGTCAATGCAGCCTTAAGCAAACAAACAAGGGGGCTGACTGTTGTTTGTCTGAATGCAACCTAACCAACCAACATGTGTGGGTAAACAACGGGTGTACAGGGCCTTTAATTTAGTCACTATACAACGGTGAAAAGCACATCTGATATTATTCATGTAAATGTTGCTGACCAGAATAATTTATACAACAACTTCAGTCACTGACACACATTATGTAATCCCATGAATTAATTTATTGTTGAGCGACATCTATTGAGGCATGCCAAGTCATTATAGCCAATCATGCATTTCAGTCGTTAAATGGACACAGACACGCTTGCTTAAACAAAATGAGACTGGGAAAGATGACAAAAAGTTGCTCCTGTTGCCATATTGCATCTATGGTTGGTGTTTCTGTACAATGTAAACTCATTTTTCTCTACTCTGACTGACAGCCCATTCATTCTCGCTGTATCCTGTTACTACTCACTGCTGCAGAAGCTAAATTTACCCACTGGGATCATTAAAGTTGCATCTAATCCATTATGTCTGTAAACTCTACTTGTCTCTCAGTCCATCGGCCTCCCACCACATGAAAATATCTCCCTTCTCTCCCATCATTAAACCGCCTCCCTGCCTTCCCTCTTTATAGGCTTTCTTCTCCTCCCATCCTCCCTTCTCTCACACCTCCTTCTTCCCTCTCCATCTTCCTCCCTGTCTCCTGAAGATTTGTGTTAGCACAATTTTGTTAATTAAGAAAGACATCCACCCTAAAACGCAGGACATGCATTCTTACTGTCACACATCCAGGGCTGAAAACAACATGTTCTCTCACTCACACCTACAAGAACACCCCCCCCTTACACATACACACAATGTGTTGAAAAGCTTGGCTAGACTGGATATAACAGCTTGTCGTGTCCAGGCCAGTGCCCTCAGCTCCAACATGACTTCATTCACACCCGCTGCGACCTGCTAAGAACCAGACTACTGGCCTACTAAACAACAGGAACCCTCTCATCAGAGCGTCCAAGGCCACAGATCCACAAGCCAAAGAGAAGATAACACAAACGGTGGACCAAGACTCACTTTTTTCTGAGCGCTCTGTATTGTCATCCACCACACAGAGCTGTCTCTGCATCCCAATGTAAAAGCGAAGCATTCATAGATGCGGCTAGCATTAGTTGTAACAGAACTGGAGAGTATTTCTTAATTGAAAGAAGAGCAAAGAAAGGGCACTGAAGACTTTTCCGATGGAAAAGATGATCAGTTATCAAAGAATATCAACTGGGAAGGTGTCAAGGTGACCATGAAAAATGTAAGGATGCTTTCAGAGCCAACACCAGAGAGTATAGCCTGACCAATACTAAAGAATTAACTGTTTTTCAAATGTCATAAAATAGTGAAAACAGTCCACTTACAGAGCTCAGGGTTGCATGGTTTAAGTATTTACAGTTGTATGAACCTAAGAAAATCCCCATTTTCCACTACAACTGGCTCAGCCTTCAGGAAACTCTTTTGAACATACAGAACGGACATGAAGATCACTTTTAATATGGAGCCTAAGGTGGTGTCGTCTTTTGCCAACAAAAACACAGCAAATGTATCTTCAATAATCAATATACAGCCCAATTCCTATCCATATCTGAGAGGATGGTTCCATAAAGCAGCAGAGATGATACCCTACGGTCAGTAAACCGGAATCACTACAGACCTTGATACGTCGGCTACGGTCTATAAATATCACAGAGGAGAGGAGAGGGGATATCGAGCATCCTCGCCTGAGTCTGATGGCCACCTGATGCCAAAGAACACAAACAATCCTCTCGCTCCAAATATCAAATGATTCACACATCACCCCGGGACCCCAACACCTCCCATAGGACACCTGAGGGAACACAGTAGCACGCCTTTTTCAAAATCCACACAACAAACACAGAAAAGCAAAGCAAACCCTTGTGACGCCTCGATCTGCAAGAGGGTAAAAACCTGCTCACTGCTCTGAATCTGAGTTTCCACAATTGGTCTAAAGTCTCCTGCTCATTTACCAGCTGAAAGACTTCAAAGTAAAATCACGAGTCTAGCCAGCCGTTTAGAGTCCGTCCTCTTTCCTCTACCTCTCCATCCTTCATGCCCTTATCCTTGTCTTTCAGTTTGGCCGATCAGTAGAGACGACTGCCTGTCAGCCTCTTGTCCTTCAGTCAGACTTGGCCGCTCCACCTCCACCAGACAGACCAGAGCACAGCATGGCAGCATCCTGGCCCTCAGCGCACACACACACACAAACGCACACAGAGCTTTAATTCAGACAAACACTTCCTACTTTATGTGTGTGTGTGTGTGTCTCGGAGAGGGCAGGAAGCCAGCGCGGTAATAGGATGTTCCTTGCTTGCTTTGTAATGTCTCAAAGACCTGGGTTAGAGCCAAAACGCAGAGAAACAGCCAAGGCACTGAACATACTAATGCTGCCCTGCGTGCTACATTGCTTTTTATTCATATACTGTTGTTTGTATTTTGTATTTATGGGACTTAGACATGATACAATTACTAATGATTTGTCCATTGGTGAACAAAAAGGGGTCACCAGAAAAGATCTGAGGGTCACAAACTGAATCAGATGGAGAAGAAAGTTTAAAAAAAACAAATGTATTGCTGCTATATTTCAAATCCTCTCAACATTATTCAATTAAAATACAGAAAAGTAATGCTTTTTATTGGAACCGGTCACTACCAGAAGAGATATGAATACTGAGGAGTTGCAAGTAGACATTTAAGGGCTCAAAAATCCTCAAAGATTGGTAAACACTGGATTAATCGATGAACAGACGACAACAATTTTGATAATTTTGTAATAATTTCAATCTTTTTTAAAGCAAAAGTAACACAAAACAGCTGGTTCAACTTCTCTAATGTGAAGATTGGTTTATATGACAGTTGTTAAGCTGTTGGACCAACATTGCCTTGGGCTCCGTGGAATTATAAAGGGCCTTTTTCAACATTTTATAAAACAAAATGAATAACAGATTAATTAAGAAACAAATTGTAATAGTAATTGTCAGCAGTCATATTAACAGCACCTACAGACTGGAATATAAAATTATACAACAATGTTTAATTTTTATAAGTCAAGTCAGTCATCTGTGAAACACAACAGCCAATCAACAGTGTTACATCCCTATCGTGTGGACAATAATCTGTAATCTGACATCAGACAGCCAACACAATAATCTCATCAGGGGATTATGACGGCCCGTCCGACCGCCAGCGTCTCTCCACTCAGCAGATGACGGCGTGCTTTGCTTTGCTACGGCGAAAAGATGTCGCAGAGATGAAGGAAACAGGTTTAATGAGCGAGTAAAAGGAATATCCCGCCACTATAAACTTCAGCTCATCATTTTCCATTACCGATATAGTCCTTGGGATTTATTTTATTGGACTCCTGATGGTGGATTTACTACTACTAGTCTTGGACATTTGACACACTGTAATCCTGATTTTCCTCTCCCAAGGTTACTTTTCTTGTGGTGTTTAAGACTTTGTATTGAGCACCAGAGAAAACTGTAATAATGCTTACCTAAAGTCTTGCTTTCAGGCAAACTGAAGGAAATATGTAAACCCCCAATCATTCAAACAACTGTGTAAAAATCTGATATTTTTACAGATATATTTCTGCACACAATTAACAATATGAAGGACTCGTGCTGAAACCATAAATCGCGAGTTATGGGCATTTTTTAAAATGTTTTTTAGCCATTTTTTTAATGTAAATTTGAAGTTTGAATACCAACAATGTTTGAATTACCTCTCTTACATCTTATATGTTTATGCGACTGAATCAAACGGTAGCAAAATATAGATACCCACAGTGTTACCTAATATTTCTCTAATAAATAAAGTAGCTAAAAAGCACATTCACACCTTTGGGAAAACCACTAAAAAATAAAAATATCTCCTCCAGCCAGTCTCTCCATCTGTTTAACTGAGAACACAAACTGACACAGATGATTATGTCCCATACTTGGTACTCATCGTGGGGGGAGGGAAGAAAACCAGAATGAATAACATGAATGAGACATCCAAAAAAAGCCAAAACAAAAAGCCAAAAACCCACTGATATCCTGGCAAATGTTCACGATGCTTTCTGCATCACAAGCAAAGCAAACACGTATCCCTTTTGTCTGTAAGCAGCATGGTCATGTTACATTTGAGGGCTGAGCAAGCAAAAAATTAGCTTATATTAAACTGCAGATAATAACCACTGAGGTCAGCTGGAGGAGTATCATCTCAGGGACGTGAAGCAGCACCGCTTCCTTTCTACCCCCCACACACACACACACACAATTCAATATGCACCCACCCACCCACACACACACACACACACACACACACACACAGAGAGAGGGAGAGAGGGAGAGAGAGGGGATGCTGCTGGTTGCCTCTCTGGTTACAACAGCTTGAGATGGCCAACACCCCAAAAAAAAATAAAAAATGCAGGCTGGAGCTCACCACACTGTCAGCTAGGACTCTGGGAATCAAACAAATATTCAATAAATTAACCCTCTGCTGCAAAAAAAAACTATTAAACTACAGTATGATAACTACAGGACTGCACAATTAATCAAAATATTATTGAAATCGCAATATGGCCAAGTGCTATATGCCAAATTGGGAGACCTGTAATATTTGAATAAAAGGTTAAACCTGTGATAAAACAGCATTATAATGAAGTACCATAGTACTGTAGTGCTGTAGGGAAGCACTGGCCTATAAATGTTGTTCTCCAGATTCAAGGAAACATATTTTGTTTGAGGATTTCACAATATTATGATTTAATAGTTTTTTTTGTTAGTGTAAATTCAACTTATAATACAAAAATGACAACTCCCACATGACTGTGATTTGAATGGGGTCATAATATGTGTCAAAATAATCGAAATATGGTGTTTTTAACCATATCGTGGAGCCAATAATAACCAATCTGAGACATTGAGGGTTGTGTAAAATGATTTATAAACTCACTCTCATATCAAAAAGCAGCAGCAGAGACTTAACTAAGTCATTTAAAGCTAATATGACTGACTTGTGTTGAGATATCACCTGGTAACAGCCAGGAAAAGACCGGACAACAACAACAACAACAACAAAAAACAAACGCTGTGAGGTGAATTATATATACCGGCTGGTTCGGTTCATATGAGGATGTTCGAGTCCCTGCCAGCTTCTTCCAAACAGGGTGTGACACAAACACACACACACACACACACACACACACAAAAGATAACCCGGGTTCACTTAAACTAAACAACGGACAAAATAATCCAGAAACAGCACGGATATAATGTTAAGTTGACATGTATTTCAGGGGGCTGGAGCCAGGCGGCGTGCCCTCCCCTCTCCCCTCCGCCCCGGTTGTCTGCGGACTCCGTCTATTGTTCCGCCGCTGTCACAGCCGTTAAGGTGCACGTTAGCTTTTAGCTTTAGCCTCGCTAGCCTAGCAACCGGCGGCCAGTTAGCGTTTTTTTTTTTTCTTTTTAAACAAGGTTAACACATCCACCTTTTTTTTAAATATATATATATAAATATATATTCATAAAGTCAAACACAATATAAACAAGTCGGTCAGAAACAGAGTTTTTTTTTAACGTACCCAGAGCTCCGTTCCCCAACTCATTGCGGATTCCCCCGTATGACTTCTCCCCGTATGTGGACTCAGTTTCCCCGGCTCAGACTCTCCCAAACTGCCGCTGGGACTCCGGTCCTCCTGACTGACTGTCTGCCCGACAAACACACTCCTCCTCCTCCTCCTCCTCTTCCTCCTCCTTCTTCTCCTCCTTCTCTCCATCCGCCTGAGTCAGCAGGGCCGCCCAAAAAAACCAGGGGCCCCCTGCACCACCGTGGCCCTAAAGACACTGTTATTGGTTGTGGTCAAATGTTTTCAGCTATAAATAAAGAAATAAATATAATACAATAAAAAGAGAGTTTAAAAAATAATAATATGTGGTTTTTAGATTTAAAAAAAAAACAACTGTAAACAATAAATATATATTTTTAAATTACATACATACATATACATTGTTTTTTTCTTTGTATTTATTATCAGGTGTTATTAATTAATTCAGTAGCCTGATAAAAAATAACCAAAACAGGAATTTGTGGTGTTTTATGGCTGGAACTGATTCTCTAAAGTTCAATCAGTTTAATCAAGTTACATTTTTTATTATTTTGTCATTGTGGTTTCTGTTGTCCCATAATTTCAAGTTTATAATCTTATATATATAATCATAGTGTAAAAATCACAAGGATAAAAGTATTGATTGTAGCATAAACACTTACATTTAATGTCACTTGACAGTAAACAGACACATATATTTATAAATAAATATGATCCATGGAGTGAAACAGATTCATTGTCAGGGCTAAAGAAAGACTAAAATGTAATAATACATCAAAGGGAGGGTGTGTCTATGGTCTGTTGTATCCTATTACTCTAAGGTAGGTTATTTATAATGGGATGCTATCCTATTACAATATAAAAAAAATTAAAAAAAGATATTCTTTTGAAAACATCTGTGGTTTCTTTATATCAAAAGAACCACATCTCATCTCTGTGTGGGGCTAAATAAACCTTATGGGGCAGCATTACCTCCATGTAAATATACCTGCTATATATTCATTTCACTACTTCTATTTTCTTCTATTTTTTATGTTGTAAATGTTTTTAAATTCTTATTTAATAAACAACAAACAATCTTTAGACAGAAACCCAACTCATTCATTGGTGAACAAGCAGCGCTCTCTAGTGACCAAGATGTGCCACTACAGCTGTAGTCACCGATAGAGACAGTCGGGGGACAAATTCAATGAGAAAACCTGAATGAATGAATGAGTGGAGAAACATGACAACTGCAGATGTTTTCATACAGGACTGGAGGAGTAATTGGATGGTTTGATGATATAGATATATAACCCCACACTAGCCTCCCTGGTGGTGCAGTGTATCCTCACATTGTGTATTTCCTTTTTGTTTATTTGATGTTTGATCAACCAACCAATTTATCTCACGATTCCTTTGTTATGGCCTGCGTTTAGGCCTTCTCATGCATTGTTAATCAAATCTATATTTTGGTGCAGCCGTCTCTGGTTCCAGTTTACTCTGGAGGGCTTCTGCATTGATTATCAGGATGTGTGATGTTCAACAACTGTGCTGTTCATTCTGCAGTATCCCAGCCAGTTGAGGAGTAACACTATAATAAACATAGAAAACTATTAATCTGGCTCATTTTTATTGCTTATATAATTCGTTTTTTGCCCTTTTATTAAACAACTGTTGAATATGCAACAAAACAGAGCAATACAGCAAACAGCAGTGAACACAAATGATCCCTGAAAGCAGAATGAAAGTTAAATTAAAAGCAAATTCAGGTTCCAAAAATAATGAAAGCTAGAAAAAAAAAAAAAACACCAAAAACAAAACCAAAATAGTCATATAAATCAATCTAATAACATTGCATTCACAGTAAGAAGTATGACATTAGGACACAAGTACAGGAGCTAAAATCCAAGTTAAGCAGAGCAATTTTGAGAACTTTTTGTAACAGTAACAGAAATATAGTTTGAGATGGATTAAAATCTCCATCCAGCTTCACGATGAGCTCAGAGCCGATCGTATCCTTGTCTGCTGCGGTCTCTGATGAACAGGCAGGTCAGCCCAATGATCAGAACGAGGGTCACCACTACGGCCCCGATGATGATGGGAATAATTCGTTTGTTGAAGTCGGCCCAACACTCCACCTCTGAAACATGAGACAGGAGGAGCAAAAGGCAGAAAGGGGAAGGATAATCAGGATTTAAGACAAATATGGAACTTGATTTAAGCAGAAATATGAGGTGTCTAAAGTGTCATGTCATTAGTTTATACAGAATCAGAAAATATGTTTGTAGGTTTGGTTAAATTTGCACACACACCAGTAACTTTAATCTTGTTTATGTGTTTCATTAACCACTTAATCCACTCAGGTATACTGTTGCTATTAAGCTGAAGTGCAGAGATAAAATGGCTCCACTGCTTTTAGAGCCAGGCTATAATTGTCTGACATTGTTTATGGCGTAATCAGCTTCACTAAACAATTAGCTTTGGTTTCAGGAGACTTTGTGTTCTGCAGCAGATTCAGACTCAAAGACAATAAAGCCTGATATAAAAGCATGGGTTGCAACCATTGTTTTATAGCTTCCTGTTTTTAGAAATAAGGATTTATCACAGCTTTTGATTCCCTATATGAATGCTGAAGCTAACAGATTCTCTCAGAACTATATCTATCAGTGATCCAGCTGCGGAAACAAGCCAAAAACATATAGAATTATAGAAAATATATAGTATTTGTATGCATAAAAAACCCTACAAAACTGGCATTCATTATAATTTATAAGTGTTTTGAACACCACAGAGGAAGCACAGATAAAATCATTATGCTTATCTGAAGGCAAAGTGAGTAATCTGTCCAATAAAGAGAATTTATATGTTTTTCAATTTGTGCTGATTTGCTTTTTAAATGAGAATTGAGACTTCCCAAAACAATCATTAAGGTTTCAGCAGCCTCTCATATGGTTATAGTTAATAAAAATAAAACTACACACTCATTTAAAATTGTGGAGCAGACTTTAATTTACCCCTGCAACACTGAACCCTAAGTGATCAGCTCAGTCACCTTTTCCATACTGTCCTTTGGGAAGAGTGAAGGCCTGCATCTGCAGGGGAACCAGCTTGATCCGCAGCTGCGACGACGTCAGAAGCAGATTCTCAGATTTGCAGTTGAAGCTCTGCCCGTCAGCTGTTGCGAAAAGCTTCTCGTGGTCCAGCAAACCGAAGTATGTCTTATCTGAGAGGGAAGAGGATGTGAGATGGAGACAGTTCTCAGTGTTTGCTGGTTATTGTTGCAGATCAGCTGTGTGTTATTCTCTCTTTTTCTTCCTCTATGTGGGCTTACTGGCACATCCTTGGCAGACAGGCAGAGGAGACACATGAACAGTCAGCTTGGTGACGTAGAAAAGTTTCTTCTCCTGATGACAAAAATACAGAGTTTAAGGGTGATTCAGAAATCACTGAATTATGAACAGATACACCTTTTTCCAAGTAAACAAACACAATTTCATCATTTGTTGTGAACGTTTTGATCCAGATATGAAGACTCACTGACGCTTATGTTCCTGTGACATATATAAGTTTTATGTTAATAATACGTATATTATTATATTTCTTAAATTGAAAGAGACATTTTCTTAAAACTGTAATTCAACAAACAATGAATTTTGTTGGACTTTGCAGATAAGTCTTGTCAACTACAAGAGAACGACAAGGAACCCAACATGTCTCATCTCTATTGTTTTCACAATGGCTGCATTTCTAAACATTTCATCACACTGCACATGTGCACTAATCTGGGTGCTTTAAGGTAAATCTGAATTTTTGGTCTTTTTCTTTTGGTGTCTGAGCAGTTGTTCCTGATTTATCTTTGTGTGTTTTCTGCATTGAACTCCAACTTGCCAGTTTAATCAGTTTGGTAAGAGGCCGATTATTTAAATTGTGTAACATTCTACCTTTAAGCAAACATGTGTCATTTGCATTCACATTTTTCCTTTTAGAGCGGGTGTTAATAAAAAGACAGATGTTTATTATGAACAACTGATTATTTGTGCATTACAGGAATATGTGCAGTTAAATGTCTCTGAACAGTCACAACAGTTGCCAGTTTACCTAACCTGTGTGCAGTGGTGGAAGAAGTATTCAGATCTTTATAAGTATTACCAGCAAAATTAATTCAGTAAGTAAAGACACTGCTGCAGTTGTTTAAAGTTGAGCTGATTTAAATACTGTATACTGTTTGGTAGTTCAATCAACAGCAATGCATAATATTCTATAAGAACGTCATGTGTAGCATTGATATCTTGTGAGAACCACATATCTCTAAAAAGTCAACGTTTCATGCATGAGCTCAGGAAAACTGCCCTGTTTTCAATTTTGTGCATTTTCCATCTCAACCAAGAGGGTTTTCAAATAGTTTATTTAACTTAAGAAGTTGGAGATACATGGTGATATGTTGTTTCCCCTAGACAGGAAAGATATGCTATGAGGGTTAACTCTGGACTGTGGGAGAACACGCAAACTTCACACAGAGATGAATATGTGAGTTGTAAGTTAAATGTGCTTTCTACTTTTCTGAAGTTGAACTGCAGACTGGCAGCGTTGTTCGGCAGCGTGAGAGAGAGAACAGCAGCCTTTTTGCCACAGTAACCGCTGGTCCTGACCCTGGACGGGTCCAGGTTGAAATACCAAGTCTTCAGAAAACACAGGAGAGAAATATCACTTTATATCAAGAGACAAGATTCTTCTGTATTTGTTTATTTTTTACTTTTGCCAAAGATTTGATCGTATTAACACTCAAATATGTCAGCTGAATCAGCACACGTCGTTCATTTAAAAAGAGCTGATGGTCATTTTGGATTTCTACAGTTTGAACAGTGAAACCAACATGTAACACCTCACAAAGAGATGCTGACACAAACACACACATTCTGCAAAAAGTGCTGAAATACTAGAAAATCACACACACAGAGCGCTGAGCCGGTCACAACCCCTAACCTTCTTTTCGATGACGATGTACTCCACTCCCATGGTCGCTTTGATGCAGAGTTTCCCATCAAGGCCATTCAGCTTGTAGGTTCCTGTGCATGAAACACACCCAACCACACATTAGCACATAGACACGCCGGACAAATGGCAAATGTACATTGGACAGAATTACGTAATATAATCTTGCTAAATTATTCTCTGAGGAAAAGATGGACACAGATTATTGTTATTTTACTTTAGTTATTCTTCATTTTCCTTTTACATTGTTTATATTTTACAGTAAAACTGAAATGTAGACCCAGTTTAGTCAACCTTTAAATTAAGTAAACTGTAGTGTAGATAATTAATGCGTTATAATTAATACAGGGGAACACAACTACATTCAGGTTATAGTCATGCTGTAGATATCACCGTGCATCAACATGTACAGTATCAATCAATCAACCAGACTTTATTTGTAGATGTTTCATAAATCAAACTGTGTATAATTTTTTTGACCATTTATTATTGATCAAAAGTTTAATAACAACTAATAAGCTATAGTAATGGGTTATATATTGGAGTGGATATTTTCTGATATGACTGAATACAATCTAGGTTTGTATAATATAATCTATATACTGATCAGCCTTAGTTAAATTCTTACAGTAACTATGACTTTATATGAGTTATAACTTCATATTAGTGCTAGAAAACCTTGTTTTCATTCCGTTTGCATCTCAGAGTTCAAACTAGTTTCAAATCTCACGATCCTGTGCTGATCAAACCTGCCTTAGCTTCCAATAACAGCTGTCACAGCCATTAAGTTGTAAAGCGCATTAATGAGTTTTCATAGGCTCACAATGCCAACCATCTTCAAAAAGCTGTAAATCAAAGCCAACAGCTGACAGCAACCATGAGCAATTTCTTCAACAATGCTTTGATATGTTTCCGTCGTATCTGTTTCATAAAGCTTTATGTTCTTGTGCTGCAGCTTTCATTGATTCCATGACTACCCGTGCCATCATTCAACATCTTTGTGATTCCTTCCACAATAGATGGCCTACAGAAGCTGGTGCTTTCATTAAGATGTTTGTAATGAATCTGGTCTTGTAATGGTGTGTACCTATTGGAGGAATGGCCTCAGATGGCTGCAAGACCGGCTTGTAGATCTGAGCCTCAGAGGGCGGTTCAGGCTCAGAGGCAGGCTGGATGGAGCTGCCATTTCTCTGGAGGTGGACACCTGGTAGAAGAAGAGACGTATCAATGTCAACATGTGTTTCACCTGATTGGTTATCGTTATATTACTGTAGTAATAAACAGAGTTGTACCAACAGGGTGGATTTGGCAAGAAAACAGCAGCGTTGCTTTATTGCACAAAAGACTGGAAGATGGTTCTGTTCTATGGCCAGATCGACCTGTTAGGGGGGCCCTGGGAAAAAAAGTGTTGTGGGACGACTATCCTGACCCCTGCCACATTTCACCAAGTTCTGTCACCTGTGTGTGTCAACTACCATATTGTAATTAAATTAACTTTAACTTTAATCAGGAATATTCACCATTGGAGCACAATATAGAGCGTATTTTGACACAGGAGCTCTCTAAAAGACAGAGCCACAAGACTTTGGGGTGACTTTAATGAATATTTTATAAAAGTAATTAAATTATGTACAACTACTTGACACCCAGCAAACCTGGTGCTTTTGCACGGGGTAGTTTCCCACTTTGTTAATCCAGCCAAAGCTTTAACACAATCTTGGAATGGCAACTGTTGCAAAAAGTGCAAAACCAATGGAAAAAATCTGACAGTTTTGTTCTCAGCTTTGTCCACTTTGCAACAAGACAGAGCAACAACTAATAATGGAGTTTTAAGATATAATATAATAATATGATACAATAATATAGTTTTAATATAGCACAATACAAAGTGTTTTGACAGTCAAAGCAAAAACGGGATACTCAGAAGACAATATATTTATATATAGTTGTATAGGCTTGACCTTTACTGTAATCACACCAAGGTATCACACTTACAGTAATTTAATAATGGCACATTTTTTTTAAAGAAAGCTCAAAACTACTTCTGATGTTTTGTTGAATGTTTTCCAATTCCACTTCCACACAATGTCCTTCTCTTTAACAACATCAATTTGCAAGATCTTTTGAAAATTAATGAGTAGATGTAGAGGAGGAAATGGAAACTATACTATAAGAAAAAGGGTCATAGTCATATTATCTGTTTGCTTAAACCACAGAGTGAGAGAGACAGAAAGCGTAGGACCACTAAAGACCACAACCATTGCTGTGTGAGAAAGGAAACAATTATGACATAGGACAAACAGCACTCGAACCATACAGGCGGAAGGAAAGAAAAAGTTAAAAAAAGCATTATGGAGACATCCTTTTCAAACTATTTAAGATAAAGAAATTTGCCACAGTCACAGGTTCGCTCCTAACATTACGGACTTCCTTGCATGGGTGGTTATAATGTAGAATGTACCTGACAAAACATTATTCGGTGCATTATGTAACATCATTTGTAGACCTGTGACAGAGAAATTCACATTTTTCATAATTTCATTTTAATTCATGTTTCTGAACAGAAACACAAATTTGAAAAGCTGCATCACCAGATGCAGTTTGTTTCATTTTTCAGACAAAAACCTTCACCATTCCTCTGTAAAAAAAATTATACTCCCATAAATACAAAATGTTTTGAGTTACAAAGAAAGGACAAAGAAAAGTCTACCGACAGAGACCGACAGAGTCCATTATCTGAGTGTGAAAGGATATTTGAATATTATCAGACTTACCGGGAATAATAGCAGCCAGGAAGAAAAGAGACCATCCACCTTTGTGAGCCCTTTGCACCATAGTTAGTAAAGAAAAGAATAGAAGAGAGTAGAAGAGAGTAGAATACTGCGAGAGAAACAGATGGTGAGTGTCAGAGCTGTGGTTTTACTAGTAAATGTGAAACTGCTGAACAATTCGATGCCTAAATAAGCCATGCAGAGGATGTGAAGTGTCACAGGAGGTGGGGTAGAGACCGCTGCCTCTCTTAGCACCAAAGTTACACCTCGAATAGACTTCACGTCAGTTAAACAGACTAACTGTGGAGTCTCTCAGCTGGTGGGAGAGCTGCTGAGTCAAAGACTAGCTCAAGCATACCTCTGACTCCACCCAACATAATTCAATAATAAACTACAATAATCAAGTTCTCGACTGTATATCAAAAGCAATCTCAGTGATGAAAAACAGTCCACATCATGCTCTTATGTTAAATATTATATAAGGTTTTCTTATAGAGACAGCAGATACATAACACAGCAGAGCCAAAAAGCTACACAGATGTTTATATCAGGGGTCAACAGTGTTTTATTTTTCTCAGAGCACCACATGGGTGACTTTCAGGACCACTCAGATGCAAATAAAATGATTAAATGGTTAAATGGTGTGAAACGTTCACACATTTGCTGTGTGCATGTGTTTGTGGGCAGGTTGTGTGTTTTTTTGGGGGTAGGTAATGTGGCTTGTTCTTGTACAATATTTGCTGTAGCCTCACTTATAGCTGCATGCACTTTGTAAAATGTAAAGCACGTTGAGTGTACCTGTAACAAAATGTGTTATATAGATAAAATTGCCTTGATTTGCCCCAATTAACCCATCTGAAAGTACTAGTAACTTACACAGAGACATTACTTTGTCCAGTGTTGGGGTTCCTGGAGGTTTACATTGATATTGTTCATTTATTTTGCTCTCCTCTCATTTCTTCTTCTGACCAAAATTAAAAGGATATATCATCTCAGTTTTTAAATCTCTACACTGGTTGCCAGAAAGCTACATAACGGATTTTAAAGTTGTATTACTTATTTATAAAACTATACTTGGAGTCAGTCCTAAATACATATCTGATATGCTTGAGTTATATAACCCTGCAAAACCTCTTAGATCTTTGGGGAGTGGACTTTCTAGTGGTGAACGGAGAAGCAGCCTTTAGTCGTTACAGAGCTGGAACTGAATCCCTGATGGTCTTATAGGAACTCCACAACCTTTACAGGTTTTAAATCCAGACTGAAAACTCCGTTATTCTCTAACTCTGTTACATGAATGTTTCTAAAACCCAAGGTCTTACTATTATTGTGATTTTAGCATTTTAATTTTTTTTTATCTTTTATCTTAATTTGTTATTTGTAATTCTATTGTTAAATGTTAAGTGTGTAGTTTTATCTTTGAACTGTGCTGTTTTAATCTTTAGAGCTGTCTTGTTTTTAACTGTACAGCACCTTGAAACCACCTTTTGTATGAAACATGCATCATAAATAAACCTTGCTTACTTTCCCCTCTCTCTTCAGCTCTTATGTCCATGCTTTTTTTTCTTCCAAGAGTCAGTTCACCCAAGTTACAGAAAAATATACCTGTAATTGAATCTAGCCATGCAGAAACATTGGTACTGCTTTAAAAAAAAAATCGGACAGATATTTCGAAACCTTGACAAATAAAACCAAAATTGTTGGCATGGATAAAAATCGTTTATGCATAAACATATGTTTATGTATGACAGTTCTCCTCTCTCACTAGAGTTTATATATTATAAGTGTTTACAGCAGTGGCTACAAACCTTGTGGCTATTGAACCCTTTTCACAGGTTGTATATTAGTCTCTACATCTACAGTGACAAAGAAATAGTCCAACACATAAAAAAAAAGAAATAACATGTTAATTAGTGAGCTTTAGAGTTGCTGGAAGGTGGATTTTTTGTTACTGAACAGATCCAATCTAGATGTTTTCCCCTGTTTCCATGTGTGCTAAGCTAAGCAATTTCTGGATGTGCTGTAGCTTTATTTTTAACAGACAGATCTGAGGGTGGTATCAACCTCTAGCTCTCTGCAAGAAACTCAATGAACTTATTTCCAAAAATAAACCAGAGGTCACAAACTAAATTTACCTTGGGGCCACTGTTGACCTCTCACAGGAGGGCCACATCAACATTCATGTACTACAAGAAAGTGAAATCTTCTGAAAATATTTCCATTACATCAATGCAAACAGCAGTTTCTGTACAGTTTCTATATCTTCTTTGTTGTTCGCAGCCAAACAACAAATGACGGCCTGAAACATGCTCTCTTCTGATCTATTGTTTGCATGTATATTTGCAGATATCACTGAGCCATTATTTTGTGCCAAATGAAATACATGTTTTAAAATAGACTTTTGTTTGTTATGGTACATGAAGAAGTAGTTTAAATTGACATCATGTGGTGGCCCAGAGGGAGGAGGACCGGAAATGATCCCCAGGCCGGCAGTATGAGATCCCTGCTCTAAACAAAGAGTCATTTGTTTTACTTGTTTGAATATATTATTTCTTAAATGTAAGTAAAATCACTTAGATGAAAAAAGCAAACATTAGAGGAAACTATTTTGAAAAAAGCATGAGTTTTTGTACTATAAATCAGTTTTCTGCTATTTTCCTTTCCTGCATCTCGTGCTCCCTCAGATTTTACCCCTAAGGGTTTTTACTTGTAGCTTTCTTGGTGCATGTGTAACCACAAGAGGGCAGAATCATGCTCTCAAAAATCAGCTCTTGTCTATATTTTTACACAATCACAATTATTATCTCTTTACAGTCTCAAAAATATATGTAAGGACCAGACTTTTTGCATCTATCACTACAGAGCTGGACGTGATACAGCTAAACAGGTCCCTTAAGTGTAACATCAACCAGGGACACGGGGAAGATTTGGGCATGTTGTCATCAGTTGGCAGGTAAGTTGACCTTGTTGTACTTGGTGAACTTGGTGTGATACTGTACAGTGAATGCACACAGACAACGCAAACGCAATGTCTGTATGATACACCTATATGGAGTGCAACATCTGAGCGCATTTCACCTCATTTCACAGAGGAGCAGTGGGGAAATCAGAGTGGTATAGGATAAAGGTCGACAGGGACAAAGTACCAGCTAAAACACACAAAACACACACCTACACGCACACACAGCGGCCCCCTAAACACGTACAGTTAAAGATTTTTTGCTACCACTCAGTCAGTGAAAAACAACTCTACTTTATGAGGATTTTATTTGTGAGAATGTGTGTGTTGAGGTAGGAGAGTGTTTGCTCTTTTTAAGTCACTAATTAAAGAAGAAAGCATATCTCCATGCTCTCTTCTCTCTCTGAAAATGACTGTTGTATTGACTCGACAGGTAGGAGGTAGGCAAATAAAAGAGCAAACATTTACTCTCCTTTAGCCTACTGAGCGTTTTGAGCATTGTGTGTGTGTGTGTGTGTGTGTGTGTGTGTGTGTGTGTGTGTGTGTGTGTGTCCTCTCTGCCCTCCTGTCCTCTGTGTATGTGTCTATCAGTGTGTCATCATCTTTCTCAGGCTTTCCACCTACAGTTTCAGGAGAACTTCGCTCAGTCGTCCATCCCTGTGTGGAGAGGAGTCAAGTTTTTTTTAACGCTTCAAGCCCGGAAGGATCGACGGCAGGCCTCCACCTGCAGAAACTGTAAGTGCTGTATTAATAATTCTTTAAATTATAGATGTGTTGTTGTTTGTAAAGCATGGAAATGACCATTTAAAGCCACAAGGTAAGAAATTTCCAGGGTTAGGAGGTCATTTTGGACATTTATTATTGATAAACTGGGGCTGAAGGTTTTCATAATCTGGTGATATTTACCATGTATTGTCCTTGCAGCAGATTGGAGTCAAGCATCCATCAGAATCAGACAATGAGGAGCGGAGTGGTGCTGTGTTTGTTGGGCCTGCTGTGCCTCCACAGCTCGGTCTTTGGGCAGGTGAGGAGTAATAATAACTTCCAACTGGTTTTCTGGCATTAAACGTGGTTTATACTGTGAGAACAGATGAATTATGCTATGCTATGGCTTATAACAGTGGTAGAAGAAGTATTCAGTAAAGTATAAGTAGTTATATCACACTATAAAAGTACTCCATTAGAGGTAAAAGTCATGCAAGTTAAGAAACAGAATTATTAAAAATGTGTAGTAGAAGTACTCATAATGTTCACTGTCAGATTATCATATTAACTATGACTATTGTATATATTATATATTTATATACTTGTACCCTCTGGTACACTTACCATGTACAACTTGCCTCCCCTTCATTACTAATACATTAACATGTAAAAAGTATTTTAATGTTGTTGTTAATTTATGTGTTTGGGTACTTTAATCTATAGCAAAGCATCAGATTCCTGAGATTATCATATGTTTTACTATTACTAACTAGTAACTAAAGCTGTCAGGTAAATGTAAGAAAGGTAAAGATATAAAGTAGCATAACATGGAAATACTCAGGTAAATTACAAATAGCACACATGTTTATCTGAGTAAAATTACTTTGTTTGTTTGTCACATGCTGTATATGTTAAATTAAGGTCATTAGCATTTCACAAGAAAGTAAAGATTGGAGAAAAGTCCATTTTGTGCATCAGAAATGCATTTCCTTCTGTTTTTATCACTCTCCTCCTCCAGGAGACAGTGGAGGTCCAGCCCGGCGTCCTGATCTTCTGCGACGACCCCTCTGTAGAGAAGGCGGTCAACAGCGCTGTGCACAAGTTCAACGAGAGGTTGACCACCGGACACAAGCTGGCCCTGTTTCAGATACTGACAGCCAGCAAGGTACAGTGGTTCCATAAAGCATATTCACCTGACCTGCTTTATTGATGCATTGTTTGTCATACCTGTAAAAGGGGAACTAATATATGACAGAAAGTATCCAGTACTACAGAAGAAGTTAGTGAGGTTCCCTTTAATGGAAGTATCATCAGTCAAAGGAGACTCAAATATTCTGTACAAAAAATAAACATTTTGATTCTTGCTGCTCAATATATATATATAATATGCTTACAGTATATAAAATATGATAAACATATATTTATACTACGTCAATACATACGATTTTATGAGGTTGTTGTATGTTTTGCCTGTAAAGCCTCAATAATAATATAATAATAATAATAATAATAATAATAATAGCACCTTTTAAATGATATTAATTAATAGTTAATTAAACAAGACATCAAGTAAAGGTGAGTAATTAACATAATAAAAGATAGCATAAAAGCCTCATTCATTGATTTAATTAAATACAATAATAGAGTAATACAGTACCTCTGAGACAAATATAGTGCACAAACGTGTGCATAAAAAGAACAACACAGTATTTTTTCATCTGAAATTGCATAAAATAAATGTAATGTGCCAGTATTTTAAAAGTCATCAACATTAGTTCATTTATAATTCAAAACTAAATTCTTTCAGTGCTAAATAGTCAGATGTGAATCCACACATTACATTTCAAAGCTTAAACTGGTGATGAAACAAGAGGAATTAAAGCTGTGGGATGTTCACCAAGAAATTCTAAGAAAACATGTTTACTTTGAACTCTGTTACACATTGACTGTGTGTGTGTGTGTGTGTGTGTGTGTGTGTGTGTGTGTGTGTGTGTGTGTGTGTGTGTGTGTCTACAGTCGGAGAATGGCTCAGACTCGGTGTACTCACTGCAGTTCACCAGCAGGAGGAGTGACTGTCCAGCTGGGAGCAACAAACCCTGGACAGACTGCAACTATCTGCCCATGCGTATAATCTCTTATGTAAATACTAAACAAAGATCCTGTGAGACACAGATTGTGTTGCTTAAAGTTGCAATAATTGATATACAGGTTTGAATTATACAGCATAATTAACACAAATTATAATCCTGACACGATTATCCTGTTTATTCCTCCAGAGTCCGGTGTCATGCAATGCCACGGTCTACATGACAGAGACTGAAGCAGACACTAGACAGGTGGATTGCCAGCTCAGTGAGTGAATGAATGAATTTTAAACCCAGAATCAGATGGTTGTTTTTTTTTAAATAGTGCAACACGCAGAATTAGCTGCAAGTGCAGTGAAACATTTTTCTCAAAGAAATAGTTCAACATTTTGTATTTCTTGCAGGGTGCCAGATGAGAAGATTGATACCACTGTTATGTCTGTGGGATGAAGCCAGCAGACAGTTAGCTTAGCTTAGCATAAAGACTAGAAACAAAGGGAAACAGCTAGCCTGGCTCTGTTGGCTGCTCTAAAGCTTACTAATTAGCACCTTATATCTTGCTTAAAACTAAAGTGTATAAACATCAAGTTGTGGTTTTACTTCCTGGAGTGTCTGCTGGTTGCCTGGCAACTGTTCCAAGCCCAACCCAATTGTAACCTCCTTTATACAGATTTAACAAAATAGATAAAGCATGTTAATTAGAAAGCTTTAATCAGCTTTTGTTGCCTTCAAACAGAGCCAGGGTAGCTGTTTCCTCTTTTTTTCCCGTCTTTGTGCTAAGCTGACTGCAGCTTTATATTAAGACATGAGCGTGGCATCAATCTTTTCATCTAACGCATCAAAATATTACCAAAATGTCAGAAAGTCTCAAGAGAAAGCCTTTCACTTGGCTCATCTCATGTTTTCTGCTCTGTGAAATAACTTGGGACTCTTAAGGGACAAGTGATGCTTTACCAGAAACTTTAACAGAATTTAAAATGAAAATCTCTGAAAATATTCTCAATAAGCAAAATTATTTTTAAAAGCTTTTAAAAATTGGGACCTCTTTTGTACAACATTAACCACTGAATCAATGTCTTACTTCTCTTGTCATGTGAAGCCTCTAATGGGGGAATTTTCAAATCTAATCCGATAAAAGAAAAAACTGTTTTTTAGATCTTCCAAGCCTAATTTGATCACATATGGAGACTTTTCTTGCAGCACGAATCTCCAGTGTATTGATTTAGTCCACCGTGACTCTGTTTATCAGAAGAGAGCATATTTCTCATTAATAAAACAGTGAGTCATTGAGGAAAATGTGCACTGGTGGGCGCAGGGGAAACAGAGGGGGGGCTGATTGTGTAATATATCAACAGATAGGGAAAGCACGATATTAACTTATCTCACCATAAAAGGCAGTGACAGTCTAGACTTTAATCTGTTTGCCTAACCAGCTCACAGTAAATAGATTCTATGCTTTCTCTATCCAAAATGTTTTGCAACTTTTTGAGTCTCCGCTTGGACAATTAAATTAAAGTTTGCCTGCTTCAGTCTGGCCTTAAAGGTTGTGTGGTTTGAAACTTGTTTAGAAACATGTATAGAGTTGGAATAGATTAAGTAAACAGGCTGGATGAAGCACAAACACTTTCTACCTTCAATAATAAAGCTAGTATTTACCTAGATTTCCCGCGCATATCAATAAATGTATAGTCCTAATATTATTTTACAACATAACAACATCAATTGTCACACATACGCTGATGATACTGGTTTTTACATTTCAGTCGCGCCTGCTGACTCTAATGCTTTAAACATATCTGCAAATTAATAATTGGATGAGCAACAGATTTCTAAAGTTAAAGAGGTTTTACACATCAAAGTCTGTCCAGGGGAAAACTACTGCATCTGTGAAAAAAGCTGTATAAAGTCTGATTTATTCAGCCACATTTGTGCCACTAGTGATACTAGTTTGAAACGAAACATCCCAAATCTCTGACTGTCAGTGGTCAAGCTGGATTGTGGGTAATGTAGGCTCCAAGTTTTTACAAGGAAAAAGAAAACACAGAATAAAAAAGGCAATATCTCTGGTTCTTTTGCAATTACTTTGATCCTTTCTTTCAAACTGTCCATCATGAGTGCGGCAATATTACAGGAGTGCTAAATTGGTGAAGCACTCTTGTTAAATAAGAATACAGCAGACCTTATTATACATGACCCTTAAAGCAAGAAAGACACTGTCTCCCATCAGCTACACAATATAGTTGCTACTACTCAGAGGAAGATTGGCGATGAGACTTTCCTAAATTCATTTATATAAAGATTTTAATTGATATGATTGTGTTGATTTTAACCTCATTTATTGTCTCTTATCATAAAATGTATTTGAATCTCAAGGGCTATTTGTATCAGTTTATAATGTTTTAGTTATCTCTTAATGGAAAGTACCTAATAAATCTGTGTTAATCGGTTTCCTAGCAGCAAAAGTAACAGTATCATGCAGTAGCAGTGATGGGAAATGAGGGCCAGTGTTTTCTTCAATATTTCCATGTTGTTTATTTAGTATTTTCCCTGTGTGGAATAAGACAAATTTCTAACATTCTTACTTTATCTCTGCTTCATTCTTTCTTTTTCCAATCTTTCTCCTCTCCAGATGATCACATCGTTCCAGAGAAAGCTTCCTGTCTGGGCTGTCCCGTAGAGATTGATGACAACTCAGAGGACCTTAGGAGTCCTCTTTCTGTCTCCATCGCCAAGTATAACTCCGTCTCCGACTCTACTCACCTGTTCACCCTGCACAGTATCAGCCACGCCACCAGACAGGTAGAGACTGGGTGATATGAAGGGAGAGGAAGTGGGAGGAATGTCAGGTAGAGAAAACTTACTACACTTCTTTCTCTGCTGTGTGTGTGCCTGCAGGTGGTCGCAGGCTTCAGGTTCAAGCTGAGATTTGATATGAGGAAGACCACTTGCGCCAAGGATGAACACAAAGACCTGAACGAGCTGTGTGTCCCTGATGAAAATAATGTGGTAAACATGAAAGCAAAACACATATTACCACTGACATAATGTTATCTTTTCCAGGCTTATTGACCTGAAGGCTGTAACTGCGAAGGGAGTTGAACCTACTCAGATTTAACTCGGGGTTATCAAGGAAAGTCCGGGTTGACAAACTGACTGATTGCCTACAGTGGTATTAAATGGTACTATGACAGGGACTAAGATGTTAGTTAGTTGAGTGGGTATCAACCTAATCTGAAGTTGTGCACGTTCACATAAAACGGGCGTGTTCAGTAGCGCAGGAAGAGTTTTTTCATGATAGTTCGTGCCCAGGAGGATGTACAATGATAATATCAGGATATGAGGAGTTTAAAGAATGGACTAATCTAACTTTATAAATACGGACACTTTTGTAGTACGAGTGAACCTGGAAGTTACACCTGAGGTCACAGAGTTATTCCTGAAGTTACCTGGATAAGCCAGTCACCTCGCTTCGTAGCACCGCCCTCTGATGTGTCTCTCTCTCTGTGTGTATTTGTGTGTGCAGGAGTTTGCCAACTGTAACTCTACAGTGGATATAGCACCGTGGAGACTTGAGCCCCCAGAGGCCCAGATGGAGTGTGCACCAGGGGCACTGCCCGAGGTGAGACCAACTTTTCAGCATTTAGCCTCTTTTAGAAATACAATAAAGTCAGAAGAGGTCTAAACAACCATATAAAGATTTCTTTATATGGTTATCTGCTCTGGAGCAGGGCTGAGCTCGCCCACAATGTACAGGGACCCACTCAGTCTGTCTAAGTTGACTGCTCTGCTCAGGAGTCAGGACCAAACCCTTCGAATTTCATATGCAGAAAGTTTTGAGGAAAAGTAAGTCCTGTGACTTCTTTGCCTCAACTCTCTGGGATTTACTGACATTTACTTGTAGCTATTGGTTAACCACTAGTTGATGCTAATGAACTGGGAGCTCAAGGCACTGGCACTCCTGGCAGTCCATAGCTCCTGTACCAGAGATACTCTGAGCTCATAGTCCTGCCAAAGTTACCTAATAGGATGGCAAAGGTAGAGATATCAGACATCATGGGACAGGGAAATCCATAAAATATTTTATCCAATAAAATATTATCTAGTTTCACCAAAATCAGAGAATAAAGTTATACAAGTTGTTTGCATTTGTGATCAGTGAGTGTGAGATATGGCTTGTTTCAGACAGAGGATAAACTGAGGGGCTGCATGAGATAAATAAGCATGTTTTTTAAAGAGTGAATCATGCAGATCTAAGCTAATGGAGTCTCAGATTAAGAATATAGAGCTGGAATCGAGCATAAGTCTCCTTTAATATCTGGGTCTTCAGTTGACCTCGCCTAGCCAGTCGCTAACTTTCCCATCATGGGCCTCTTTCTCTGACTTTAATGCCACTGCAACCCTTATGAATTCTGACAAAAAGAAAGGTTTTACTCCATTTTCTGTAATAGTTCAGCTTGGAGTGAAGAATCAATAGCTGAGAGTAAATTTGAAGGACTTTATTTTGCTAAAATGTTGGATTGCTATATTATGTTGAAAGTTAAATGCAGACATTAACTTATGTTCCAAACAAAAGCCAACATGTTGAAAGGTCAGATCGGAGTAGTACTACACAATGAAATAAAGTATAAAAAAGGATACAATAGATGAATAGATAGCGCTTTGAGGTTTGGAAATTGAAATTATTTACAAGGAAGGTGTTACAGAATGTTACAAAAGGATTATGTTGGAACAATTTTGCATAGAAATTGAGGAAAAAAGGACCAATCAGATGTCCTGATAACATATTTTTTGTTGTAATCCTACAAGGAAGGCTACACAAGACTTCACTCTAAAATAAAAAATCAAACAATCTGTATTCTTTTCTACAGATGTTCACCAGGCGCCGTCCTCCTGGCTGGTCTCCACTCAGGAATCTTCTGTATGACGTTGCCTCCACCACCAAATCAACCCCAACCAAAGCGGCAGCCAAAGAAGAATCTTCTGAGGAGGACTCCACCACCACTAAAGCGTCCGCCTCCCCTGATGTGGCCTCAGACGCTGTGAACGACAGCCCCTTCCACTGCCCGTCCAAGCCCTGGAAACCTTTCAATCCAAACCATCTTGACACGCCTGACGCTCCTACGATGGCCACCGTAGAGGCAGCCTCCCCACAGCCTTCAGCGGACGGGGCCTTCAGTGATGTAGACCTGCTGGGATAAACCTTTCCTTAAGGGAACCACATTTATAATAAAAATAATCTCACTTGTCACCCTCTCCCAAAGATTTGTTTTTGTTTTGTAGACTAGTCCTCCATTATATATGTGAAGGAACATATTTGGGAGTTGTTATGCAGATTTAAAACTATATAAAAGCAAAATGGTTAAGTTAATTAAATAACCACATTGGGGGAAAAAAAGAGAGAGCAACCCGTTTTTTTTTTACCCTGTATCTACTCAGAAAGCACTTAAGAGAAGGACTGCAACGATGACAGAGCTCTATACTGGTACCACATTAATTGCTGGTCAGTTTGCTTTGAGTAAATCAAAGTAATGAGTGGCCTCAGTGTCCATTAATGTGAGAAAAAAATTCTCAAAGGGAAAAATCTGCAAGAAAATAAAATAAAGCTTTGTTCCGTGTGCTGGTTTTATGTGACTATAAATGCAGCTCATTAATAATTCTTTTCAATGTGTCCCTTTGTGTGAACAGTTCCCGTAATCACCTACTTCCACATGGACAAACAATATTCAGCTCTGTTTCATCAGAAGATCACACTGTGTTTCCTCCTGACATGGTGTCCCATGACTTCACTTAACAACGTCACTTTCATTGACCCAAATGATCTTTCCAGTCTTGCTGATGTGTTTTTTTTTTAAAGGAATAAACAATCAGATTCATTGACCCAGTTGGGCTGAAACAAATGGAACAAATGTGTGAAATAATAATAAAAAAATGCTATGCTGTTTTCCTGTGACATTAGTACATGATGGTCTTCTCCAGGAAAAAAAATTCCCTTTTCAGGAAGGAAAGAACAGAAAATAAAACAAAATAAAGAATTTAAACGTTCCAAAATGCTATAATGGTAAATTACACATTATATTGCTCATTAAATCAAGATTTTGTAAAGAGCTATGCTGTACAGTCAAACTGCAATAAGGGACAGTGCAAGAGCAAACACGGCCGGGTGAATGTTTAACAAATTTATTTGTACATCTTCACAGAACACTCAGATGACCAGTCAGTCAGAAACCTTTACTCTGTGACCAGGGAGCCAGAAAACAAAACACGATATACATTTATAAATAATAAAAACGTAGGTTATTGTGAGGGTGAACTCATAGAAACTGTTCCTACAGGGAGCAAACTTAAGGCATTCATTTAAAAACATCTGTATGGCTGCTTAGCAGACTAAATAAAAAACACAAACAACAACAACAACAACAAAAAAAAAACATGTAGGAAGAATATTTCTTTACCCAATCTCATGCAGGTAGGCTGTGAAAAACAATACATTGGCCCGTTGTACATTCATTCATAGTATAGTGCTGACAGCATGGTATGTTGTGGAAATATGTTAGTGACACGCTAAAATGTAGTTTAGAGCACTGCATACAGAAAAGAACAGGAAACCACAGACCATTTAGTCTATACTTCTCTATAAAGTGAGTTTGGGACATTTCAGAAGCCTCAGAAATAATCAAATAAATCAAAATATTTCATCATATTTGCTCCTTGATCCAATTCTGATTTGAAAACTCGACATTCATTTGGTTCAAAGGCTTTTTAGAAACACAATTTGTGTTAAAACAAGGACAGTCTGAGTGTGGGGTTTCACAATGGTTTGAACTGATTCACAGAAAGGAACACAGATGAAGATCTGCGACCGGATTCGTTGATATCAGGAAACCACATTCACACAGGCGCCTACACTTGTCCGCCAGGTGAACAAACGGGGACAGTAACAGAAACAGCTTGAGGGTAGAGAGTTGTCCGACACTCTTTAAAAACAGACGCTTAAAAAGGTTCACAAAAGTACTAATTTACTGCACTGATGTTGCATTGAATTGCATTATTTGTCCACTGTTTGTCTTGGAATCATCATAATGGTATGATTGCATTCGCACGGGCAAACTGAAGAGTGCGTGGATGAGAACAGTCTGTCAAACTTCACAGAAAATCTATCAGTATTTCCTTGCACACTTAGGGGGCCTAAATGAGATCATTTTCAACTTCACCTTTGTAGAATAGCAGGTATAATGATTATGTACTGAAACCCTCCTGCATTTTGTTGATCCATGCAGTCAGACAGGCTGGCTTAGCAACAAAAAATAGACAGTTTACCCCAATCCTGTGATAAGCATATCTGTAAATATGGGCCTGTGTTTTTTTTATTGTTGAGCTTTTAGACAGCCAGAAGGGATAAAGCATGCATCAAAGCCTTTCACGTAAGGGAGGAAACGCTAGTGCAACAATTATTGCAGAATTCCTGCACCGATTCAGTGCCAACACGCTGAGAACACGTGAGACCCATCACTTAAGTGCTGGACGTAGTTATGATTTTGAGGCTGAGAATTTCAGATTATTAAAACGTATTAAATCCTGTAAGATACTTCGTCATAGTTGTCGGTGCAACCTGATCTTAGAAATGTGAAGTTGAGCACAACTTCATTAGTTCAAGAAGTAGTCGAGTCTTCGCTCTGAAATTCAGGACTGTGGCATCAATAACATTCACTACTAGTATCAAACAGCCTGTACACTATGCTTCAACCTCCGGTGCTTACGTACAGTTAAATACACACACACACACACCCACACACAACCACCCACAAAAAAAAAAAAAAAACACACACACACACACACACACACACACACACACACTCTCTCATAATCAGTACTAAAGAGACACAGCACCACCCCATCTCAGCTTGAAACCAACAAAATACAGCCGTGGTACTGATTCATGACATTTCAAGTAAAACATTTACAACTTATGTATGAAAAAAGTTTCTCCATTTCCTCTCGTTTGTTTCCTTACAAACAATGCAAAAACATTTTTTTGATTGTTTTTTTGTTTTTCCTTCTCTGGCACAGACCAGCCAGTGGGGAAAAAAAGGCTTACAAAACATTTAGAGACACCATCACTTTAACAGTTAAGTGTCATCACACACAGACACGTGTACGTGTACACACATACATACAGACAGACATAATGTGGGTTTTCATTGGAGCCTGCCAATGAAGCTCTGCAACCTGTACAGAAGGACAATTAATGCATATGGGCACAGACACTCGCACACATATCAATCTGGAGAACACATGGGAAAAGATATTAAAGATAACAACACTACAGGTTTGTCACACATGAAGCCTCCCATAGAAAAAGAGGTTTGACTGGAACTGTACATACTGTACGTACATACTGCTGCTTCAAAATGTACATCATACATACATACTGGTTACACTGCTTGAGAAACATGCATACTAGGCTAACTTTCTTCTTACAGAGTCCTTTTGGACAAAAAGGCATTGAGAACTAGAATTTTGAAGTGCATACCCCCAAACTTTTCAAAGTTTGTAACTGATATGCCTGACTGCATGATGCACTTGCACCAGCATTAGCTTTCACAGGCATTGGCGATGCCTGATTTGGCACATTAAGGAAAAGAAGCAACAGTGAAGGACAGGAGAGCTCTCTGCTGATAACCTACTGTGTGTTTAGTGGCACTGCATCCCAACATGAGAAAGGAAACATGAAGATGCAAAACCATAAAAAAAAATGAGTGCACGTAAGGTCAGTTAGCAATTAAATACATTCCAGCCATTAATGCTCCAATAATAGGAGCTCACACACGTGCGCCACATCAGAACAGACCACAACTTTGGCTTTTCTATACAATCAACAGTTGAACTGGCAAAGTGCAGATTTTATTCTTCTTCCGCTGGCAGATTGAGCTTTATACTGAAGGGTTATAAAGATAATAATTTAGCTATGCACACATCCAAATGTCTTTCAAGCTACATTGTGAGGGCTCGTGAAGTACTACATTCTGTCCTCAACAAAGCACACAGTGCAAGAATTTCTCAATTCAACTGACGAAGCCGTCTGTGTTCATCATTAAAAATACCTGTTTTAACAATAACTTTAGAGAAAATTCCAAAATGACTCAATATCTCCGGAGACCAGCCAGCTTTGGTGTCTTTTAAAGACACAGTGAGACAAACATATTATAGTATTACATATCAAAATATTTTCTCTTTCTTCTTTTCTCTAAAACATTCCAATAACTTCGATGAATCGTCTTCAACTCGGAGGCGCATACACAAATTAATCAGTCCCTCCAGGATGTCACCATCTCAACAACTGCAATTTTGTCATTCCTCTACACACAGAGCCATTCATCATCAAACAACTAGTCATAACAAGTTGCCTTACATTTTAAATTAATTATAAGTAAAGCAATTTTTTACTTTCTCACTCAATTTCATGGCAAAAAATACAACATGCCTCGCAATTTTATTTAAGAAAAGCTGCCATGAAATCAGGCATTTTAGATTGCAATATCAGCAAAATCCTGGAAGAACTGATTAATAAAAATGAAACTGATTGAGATGATTAGATATCCCCGCCCTTCATAAAAAAACAGCACATGGCTGGTAGCTCGTGGCTCATTGTAGCTAGCAGAGGTGTTTGTCCAAAGAATGTAGCTGAGGTCTAATCCTTAGGACCAAACAAAGCAGGAGAGGGTGGAGAAAATAATCACTCTGTATCTGCAAAGCCCTGCCCACTTCTGAGCAATCTGTTAAAATCATCCCCGTTACTAAATCCCACCCACGTGCGCTGTTTCACTTGATTCACTAAAAACACTGTAACTGTCATTCCTCTGTGACTTTTTAAAAAGGTGTAGAGCATGGCTTTAATGGTGCCTGGCAACATAAAGCATAGCTCAAATGCTGCCAGGGTTATGGGCTCAGTAAAACAATACCAATATCCACCAAATGTGCGATAAACACAAGTTAAAATGCACTTTGTCCATGAATCTATCTATCCAAGACATTCTAATGGGGCACATGCTAAATACCACCAACCTAACATGGTTAAAAATACAAAAAATACACAAAGAAGGTCAAAGCTAACATGCTTTTCATGTTAATAGTGCTGATTGTTTGCTTAATCCAACTTTTTTTGTTAGGCAGAGGCTTAACAGTGTTGTGGAGTGTTGTGCTGTGACGCCAAGGCATTTTATCAACAGGAAGACGTGACATTCCCCTGGGCCTCTGCTCACCGTCAAAACAGTGAGCCAGAGGCTTAAAATAGGTCCCATTATTCATAAAATGTGAGACTGGCACTTTGACCCTTGCCATTTTGCATTCCCAAACAAATTAGTCTTTAAAATTCCACATAGGGCCACAATAACTGCCGATAAAGTCAAATGAGATGTTTAACTTAAAAGTGACAGAGGCGAGGAAAAAAATAAAAAAGTAATCAGCAGTCTTCCTTCATGAATAAGAGCAAAACGTGACAAAATAAGGGGAAAGCTGTTGCACTCGTGGTCAGAGGAAGGAAGCAAACACAAATACAAAAAAAATCAAATATATTTACACAGAGAATGTGGCGTGTTTCTGGAGAGTCGAGTTAGGGTTTTGCCTGTGTAGAAACTGAAAGAAACTAGATACATAAATAAATTTAAAAAGTCATAATAAATCTGTATATTATTCTGGTATTTCTAAGTGCTGTTTTTTTTTTTTTTTTTAGATGGAGAGGCATCATCACCCTGAAGTTTATGCAAGAGTCTAGAGCAGCACCACCAACAAATGTTCCCAAATGGCGGAGTGCTTTTTCATTGAGGCCGTGAGAGAGACTGTAGAGCTGTGCAAAACAACCCAGAGACTTTTCTGCAGTTTTTTGAGCTTTGAAATTTCCTCAGAAACAGTTGAAAGCTGACACCAAATCAGCTGAGAAGGACAAGACTGTGCAGTGGTAGTCATCATAGAAGCCCACACACTCCAGTAATCCTGCACTGTACGCAAACAAATCTGAGTAACACTTATATTATGTAAGATAATTTAGACAGTTCCTTGTGCCCGCTATCTCCTCAGCAATGAGATAAAAAAAAATAAGAAGGAGTTTCCCAAGCACCTCCTTTCTGGGATGGAGCCACAGTGCAGCACTAATACAGCAGAAGGGCAGCAAGTTGAACTTACTTTGTGGCTACATTTATAGACTGTCAGGTACATATTCTTTATGTTGATTTGTCCACTTTTGTGTTTTTTCCTGCAAGAGCAGCTGGGTAAGGAGTGAAATTTCCTTGGTTACCCAGCGGACGTACAGTAGCCAAGGACACAAGCATCGCCAGGTAGGGCACATCTTCACCAGGCCGTGAGGACTGTTGTGTAGACGCAGAACAAGCAGAGGGGTTAAGTGTGACGACTTCATCGGGACCACACATAAAAGGAAGATGATAATGGCAAGATAATGCAGAAGAAGAACCTCGTTTAAATAAACAGAAATGATGCTGGTGTTTAAAAGATAAATCAAACTTCCATCATCAGTGAGTTGTTCGTGGTGTCAGCTGTAATGAAGAACTGAAATTCCTTGAAAGACTGATGCGTGATTCGAGCTTGAACAGCTGGCTGACGGAGGCGAACACTCCACGATGGGACTGGTGATAGATCAGTTTAGTGCATGCTGTCTAATCGTGTGGAATATCCAGTCCATCTTGGTGGTCCATCCTCCATGGTGAGCGTCGTTCATCTGTTTCATGAAGTAGTCCAAAGCCTCCTGCACAGAGCAGAAAAAAATAAAAGATTAAGAAAGCCAAAAGTGAGACTTGAGACTATTTAAAGACCCTAAAATAAGATCAGAACAGAATGAAAATGAGCAGTGAGAAAAGCCTTATTACCTGTTCGCTTTTCTCCAGGGCCAGCGTCTTCCTAATGTAGGCAATGTCATCAAATGACTGCAGCTCAGGCATGCCAGAGCCCAGCATCATGGAGAACAGGTTGATGAAGAGGTTAGCATGCTGCCGGATGGCCAGGTAGGCTTTATAACACATCTCCTGGAACCTGGAGGCAGACGGAAAAGGGAGAAAGAGAAACAAAAAGTCAAATTGTATGCAGTTTGTTTAGTGGCTGCAGTGGAGGGAAGTCACAGAAACATTAACAAGAGAAAAAAGAAATTATAAATGAAGCTCGTAGTTCTCGCAAATGGTGACAGCAAGCCGATTTACAAATGCTCGTTGTTCACAAACTGCCTGGTCCTACAGGCCTCATGCATGGGTCACAAGTATAGAGTTTATTTATCTAAATTTAAGCAAGAGGAAATGATCTCATGTTGCAAATCGCAGCCTTCATGTTGCAAACTTGGTGAAACTTGCCAACCAGACAGGAAGGATGCCAATTGCTATGTGACGTAAAATGATCATCACAGAGTTCTAAAAGAGTGTCTCGTGCGTCAGTCGGTTGGGTAAATTGAGTGGACACTTACCCAACTGAGGGAAGTGAGGCAAGAAAAAGGCACAGTGTTGCTTGAAGATTAAAAAAAATGGACGAAATGAATTCAACGTCGTGCCAATGTATTTCCAAAATAAAAGCAATTGTGTGGGCTCCACAGTTTAACCAAGTTAAAGAAAAATACGCCTGTAAGAAAGCTCTGGTTGTGGCAGAATTTCATGATCGGAGAAGAAGAGCCAAGAAGTTTTGGGTGTCGTCTGGCCAACAAACGAACAGACTGACTGATACTAGTTGCAGGTAGCAGATAAAAAAGAAGATAAGAAACAATGATGAGAGAAAAGAAGAGGTAAGATGCTGCTGTACCTCTCGAACTCTTTGGTCTTCGCACACTCCTGGGATCCCTTGCTGATGACGATGAGGAAGTCTTGCGTCAGTACAAAGGGCACTCGCTCTCTTTTGTAGCCAAATTTCTTCTTCTTATGATCCAGGAAATGGCCAAAATCTATATGAAACAGCTGGAAGAGGAGAGCAGGAAGTCAAAGTTTAGTAACTCTAACAAATAAACATCCTCTAAAGACAAACCTTTATAGTAAATACCAACAGGAAAACACAAGGCACCAATATAAAGTTATTTTACAGATACAGCCAGTCAGTCTGCTTAGCATTCACTTAAAGTTATCCATTTTATCAAATACATACCTGTCAATAACAAATGACTACCAGCCTAATGTACTAACAAAATCAATTTCTACAACAGCAACAGAGAAAGACACAAGGACAGCAAGAAAATTATGAATACTTTTTGGAACAAGTGAAAAGTTAAAATTTCATGAATAACAAGAACAAGATTATGGAGGTAAATGAGCAACATTTATATGGGAAGGAGCATTAAAATGTAGTTCCAGTTGCCTTGCACGCGTGGGTGCGATTTCATTTTATATGAATAATTTGGTTATTACAGATACAAACATCGTTATCAGATCTTCAAAGAGAGTTAATCTCTCAAATTGTGTATAAGTATATGTGCATATTGTAACCTGTCCATGCTTGACCAACACTGTGCAGTGTATGTGCATTATAGAAGTTACCTGTCCATCATCTTTGACCATAATGTTGCTGTTGTGCCTGTCTCCTATCCCGAGGATAAATGTAGCTACACAGTAGCCAGCACAGGACCTTGTAAACAGATCCACAGCCATGTCATACCTGCACAAACACACACAAACACACGCCAGTAAGGAGTGACACCATTAGTTTTTCATTTTGAGAAGACACTAGAAATGAGAATGTGTTTAAATTCGAATTAAACAAAGCAAGTAAATGAAACTAAAGGCAGGCAGAAGTAAATGAGCCGTAACTCTAAACAACACCAGATTTCCCGAAGACATTTCTTTTACTAGAGATACTCTAATGGACATTGTTCTGTACGGTCTGATGATGCAAAAAAGCTGTAAAAATAACACCAGGAGAGAAGAACTCACATCTCGCCCTTGTTCTTGTCCTTGAGCCACTGATGCAGAGTGTTTGAGTTGAACTGCAGGGCTCCTTTCAAGCCTCCTTTACACTGAATCTGCATGATGGTGTGGGAGCTGCGAACCACTTCAATGAGACCCACACAGTCTCCTAATGACAGACAGCCATAGGGAAGCATCCTGGAGACAAACAAAACAGATGGCTTAGCCCCATGCACAGAGGAAGGAAGGAGTTAGAGAAAAAGGACTGAAGAGAAAGAGAGAGAGATTCAGATACAGGAGAGGAGTACCGTAGGTCCAGTCCCTGATTCTGCCAAATATTCTCCATGATTTTAATAATCTGCAACGTCAGCATATCCTGCCGCAGGTCTACAACACAAAAACACACACAATGAAGGCATTGTGATACTGACAGACTATACACATACACAACACGAGGGTGAGTTAGTATGATTAACAAGAAGCTCTGCAGCCTTTAAACAGCACTTAATAGTTTGTGTCAACATTTAGGATTGAGACTGGGAAATCTGCTGCATCTATTCATAACACAAATCAAAACAGAGCTAAAGCTTTCAGAGTTTATCTCAATGACACATGAAGGTAGGAGTAGGAGAAAAAAAATCAATACATCAAAGTTAACGCCAGTGAGAAACAGAAACAGTTTTCCCATCCTTCAAATTCCTAGTATTTATCATTAAAGACAAGTATCATTATTTATTTGGCATGACACACTTAAATGCTACGACATCAATTTAAATAAATATTGTTTTAGATTTGTTATTACAGGCTGATTTCGA
Organism: Dicentrarchus labrax; assembly: GCF_905237075.1. Taxonomy (NCBI): domain Eukaryota; kingdom Metazoa; phylum Chordata; class Actinopteri; family Moronidae; genus Dicentrarchus; species Dicentrarchus labrax. Next base: position 6,033,148 of record NW_026136718.1, read on the forward strand.
GCACGTGTGTGGAGAGGACAGAAATGTTTTGGAACAGTTTCCCATATCCTCAAGAGCCGACATAGAAAAACAATGAGAGTGTGTGTGTGTGTGTGTGTGTGTGTGTGTGTGTGTGTGTGTGTGTGTGTGTGTGTGTGTGTGTGTGTGTGTGTGTGTGTTACCATCTCCGTTTTTGAAGATGATCTCATTGTTCTGAAAGAGCAGCTCGGACATGATGTCAGGATTCTCCCAGTTGAGCCACAACGGTCTCTTAGCCGATGACATGATCCTGCATTCATCTAGCCTGTGAACAAATTAATTCAAGTCTTTTAAACAATGTCTTTTTTTCCCCAACCCCACTTATTTACACGCATGAACGCACACGTGCACGCACACACTATTGCTACAGACCTCAGATTTCCCAGTTGGTGTGCAGGGTTGAGAGGGGAGGTGAAGTTCTGCAGAGCATCCATGTAGTCCGGTCTCTTCATCTGGTCCACAAGGAACCGCATCTGGACCTCCACAAGACACACACACAAACACAACACACACATAAATATGTGTGCACGCACCCACATACACAAACATCCACAAAGAGAATCTTCTAAAAAGGGATGCAGTTACGTCGTGTTACGACACTAAGGGTTAATTATAAAATAAACAAACACATAAATGGTTTAATAAATAATAATGAAGTAGTAGTCAGGCATTTTAAGATTTAATCTAATTTTAAGACTGAGCAACACAGATCCAACGTAAAATCTGGTTGTTTAATAGGATATTTTAATATTTAAAAAAGGGCTATGGGTGGTGGACAGGGTCAATTAACTGGACAATCCACTGATAAAGGAACCACATCGACTGATTAACAACACAATAGTAATGTTACACATTAAGAGTTATATATAAATATAAATAAATAAAATCCTGTTCTGCTCAGAATGTGATATTACAAACTGTGAATGGTGATGCTGTAGAAACATTAAAGGTCCAGTGTGTAACATTTAGGAGGAATCTGTTTGGCAGAAATGTAATGTAATATTCAAAGGCATGTTTTCGTTAGTGTACAATCATCTGAAAATAAGAATTGTTGTGTTTTTGTTACCTTAGAATGAACAATTTTTATCTACGGGGGGGGCTGTCATATTGAACCGGACTTTAATCACACCCCTAGATGCCACTTAATCCTACACACTGGACCTTTAAGGCTCTTGTTTGTATGATTAAAATAAATGCCAGCATCCCCACACACTTTATACCAGTTTTGAGATTTTTAGTCTTAAAAACTTGAACATAAATATCTGTGTCCTGTGTGTATATGTATAACTGTGTTTATGTGTGCTGTCGCCCTCCTTACCTTCTGCGTCTCATCCTTCTTCTCCTGTTTAAGGATGTCAGTGAGGTTAATGAGCTTCTCCATGGCTTCTACCTGCCTGCTCAGGTGTTTGAGGTACATGCCACAAGCCCTGCAGTAAGCCTCTAACAGCAGCCCAAACCTCTGGCTCACTGTTTTATTGTGCATTTCTGACCTGTGAGGAAGCCACAAAGAGAAAAGGGGGAGTCAGAGCGTGAGAAGCCGGGAGGCAAGATGTGTTTTTAGCTCTCTAGAACGACCCAGAGAAAGGAAGGTACATAAACATGAAGAAAAAGCAGTCTGGATGGTGACTCACTTGAGATGCCAGAAGAAGAAATGTCCTATCCTTTGATTGGTCAGGGCCTTTTTAAGGAGAAAACGGGCCAGAGGATTGTCAAGATACTGCTCATATTTTAATACCTAGAACAAGAGGAGCGAGAGAAAGAGAAGATTGGAAGAAAAGAACAAGTGGAGATGCAGAGAGAAGGTTCAGATTAGTAGTTATTATTTTTTTTTGACTTTACTGTTTTTCCTCTCTCTGTACAACAAGTACCAAATACAACCTAAGGCATCACAAACCGGAAAGACTTAACACACAAGAACAGGCCAAACAAAAGCTGCTTTCTAACCAATACTTGAGACTGGCAGCCAAGGACACAGAGAGGCTGAGAGAAAAGTACTCCGTAGTCCACTTGAGTCATAGCACTCTTTGCTCCACAGTGTCTTCCTTTCTACCGCATTCTTTCGTCAATCAGTTCCTTGAATTTAAGAGGCACGACTCTCTGTTAAGACTAACCTGTACGAGCTGAATGAGGTACTGGGAAAGTTTGTCATCAGTCAGGTATTTGTCAAGGCAGCGTACAGCAAAGTGCCGGACCATGGGGTCTGGATAATTACAGTCCAACAGCTCCATGGCCTGCTCAGGACGGATAGACGGCCATTCCTTCAACAGACAGTACATCTAGAAAACGCACAAACCAAGAAATATGACTTAATACTCGTTATAAAACCCTCAACATATACAGTATATATACATTATGTTACAGAATTACAATTGAGCAGCCACACTTTATCAAGAAAATACAAGAAACATTAAAAATGAAACTATATTCTGTGCAGTCCCGCTGCAAGTTTGTGATTTCACCAGCTATAGGTAGGTAGCAAAGTAACTTCAAAACTCTGTGTATGTGCTTTAGGGTAAATATTTTTATGGAAGTATACGTTCAAACTATTGAATTGGATTTTTCTATTTCCATTTTTCCAAATCCAATTAAAAGTACTTTGTGGAACAGATGAGCTGTGTAAATCTTTCTTTAACTCCTCCTTCTTGTTTATCGGACACAGATCAAATATATAAGAGTGTTAATATGACAAGCAGGTATGAAATGGCCTTTCATTACCTGTGCTACTTCATCTCTGGAGTTCCATTTGACAGCGAGAAGGATCTTGGGAAGGATCTCAGGGATGTTCATGCAGTAGTGCCTGTTGAGAAAAAGAAAGGGTTTACATCCTGCATACAAGGTTAAAACAAAATTGTGTTACCACACATATTCAGCACGCAGAATTTGTTTATGTTTTTAAACAAAATGTATAAAAAGTTTCAGCCATGAACCTAAAAGAATAAGCTTTTATTGAATCCGGTTGCTATGCAAATAACATTTACATACGAGTCTGACATGTGAAATCTACGCCAGCAGTACTTTTATTGCTATATGATGAAGTAGTATTGTTTTATATTTTCTGGTTGGGAGGTTACCTGTGTCTCCAGAGGAAGTCTTTCTCCTGCTCAGTGATTTCTGAAAGAGGGTCTCTGTTACTGAGCTGTCTCAGCTGCTCGGTGTCGCTTTCTGTCAGGGCGTGATCTCTGGCCACACGTTTGCTCTGAAACACAACAGAAATAAAATACTTTAAACGCTGCATTATTACACTACTAACACCATAATTAATGGGCCGTCAAGTTACTGTACGAGACCCTGATCTCTCCACACATTTACTCTGTATTGACACACAGTGTAACAAGGTAAACACAAGTGTTTTATCATTAACCTCTTTTATCGTAACTAAGTACAATACATTTGTTTGTATCTTTATACCAGCAATCTAACAAATATTTGCCTTGCCTGCATTCAACCATGCAAACATTACAAGCAACAAATATAGCCTGGAACATTTGTAATCCATTAAGACCCATTACTGTTAGGCTGTAAGCTTCTCAAACAACTCAAGTTACAGATAAAGGATTTACTTAATACACCACATTACACTATCCTCATTAATAAATCAACACTGAATGGTCCAGTTCTCTTGCATCGCAGAGTATCTGATGCAACAACATGCCTCATTAAAAATAAATCTATTCGCTGAAAATCCTCACACTGTACTATAATTTTAATTTAGTCCACCGTAGTTCTGGTCAAGAGTGTAACAGCAATTCTAAATCAGTGCAGAAGTTATAATGAACTTAGATAACCACAGCAGCAGTACTCCCACTTCATGCTGCATTACCAATTAACTCTCACATTGTATAAGCGAAGTGTTTCCTTCACAAAGTCATTTTTGAGGACACCCTGGAGTGTGAAATCATGTTAATAGTCGGCAAAATGAGATGCTGTGTTCACGCTGTGTTAAAAGCATCATCCGGGTCAGTAGCTGGCGTCTCTGAAGCGTGACATTTAGTTGGAAATGTATGCAAATGCCTCTATTTACTGGCTGTTGACTGGAAATTAATTTTTAACGATGCATTTCCTTTGTTGACAACTAGTATTTCCTGTTTACAGTAAGTGAGACGGCCTGTTAAACTTACATTCTGTTCCCTCCTGCGCTCTGTGATCACCGTCACTGTGTTTTAAAGCAGCCAAATTCACGATCGAATTGTTTTCATTTAAATATTTTTTCTCTTTCTGTCGTCAAACAACGGAATGAGTACGAAATCTGACCATGGCTCATGAATACTATATTAACCAGCAGTCATTACCGAGCTGCTGAGCTGCAGATAAGGTCATTATTTTACGATCACAATATCGCCAGACAAAATAAACATAAATACAGGTTGATGACAGAGGCTGTGCTGTGAGATCGGCTATAGTGACATTTAAAATGACAGAGATGCTGTGGAAGCAACAAAAGGTTGTCATATAACACATCTAAATGAGCTGCAAATGTGTATGCTTATAAAACAATGACACACAATGCCTGAAAATGCCCTCAAATCCTGAATTTGAGCTTCAACCCTGTTTTTTTTACAAGAGCAAAAAGAGCACAACATCTGTAGGAAAGTTCTTCCTCCTTAACCAAATCAAGGCTGTCAATGTCCGACTGTGTGAATATGAGATAAGATCAAACTTTTTTTTCTGGTCAGGATGAAATAATCATCACACCACGAACAGCACTCCTCACATATAGCACACACATCGTTAATAACTTAACACATCGCCTCACACTGTTCACATCCTCTCACATGGCGGAGTAACTCCAACCACAAGTCACATTGTCAGAAGTCATGGTTCTCTTACCACACATCATCCAGAAATCTGATAAGACACCAACACCAATGCCATCATGAATAACTGAACACAATAGCTGACAGTGGCACTGCTGAATTCCATGAAAAGTACTGGGAGCAACTCAGTTAACAAGATATAAATAAACAATGGATGTTTATAGCTAATTGTTGGGGTGAAAATTAACCACATTTATCACATTTTCTAAATTTAATCATATCATCCTTTTCAATAAATAAAATATCTTAAAAAAACATTCATTGAAACCTAACAGCACATTTAACCAACCAACTGGCACTGCTGTGTCCTATGAACAATCACATATAATATATACACAAAAGATTAAACAACACCAAACCCTGTGCTTTCACCCAAGCTAACCTTTTGAAACTCAAACAGAAAGTAAACAAATGTGAAGTTGCAGTAGTTTAAGAGCACTTTTAAAACATATAGAGCCACTTAAGAGAAGAAGGGATAGAAATTCACCTTTCATTAGACTCCTTAGTGGAGTGAGATATTTTGATAGAGATTGCTGTATCCTTGTTGAATGCATTACACGTAATGACACAATCTGCTAAATTATTTGTGATGGTAGTAAATAATGTGATATGTGTGTTATGTAAGACATCATGTGTAATTATACTTCTGGAGTGCATATAATGCAAGGCAAGGTGTGTGGGTCAACACAAGTAAATACATTTTTAAAAACTGTAACTGGCTGGTAAGCAGATTATCACCTGTCCAGAGAGGTTGAAATTAAACCCCAGTTCCCTCGAGATGGTCCAGTTGGCATGATCCTCTATTGCATTCATATCTGGGTACTTGACTGGACTACTAAAGTGGTCAAACTCCAGCTCCAGACATGGGGTTTCCTGGAACATAGGTTAAAAGTATATACTTAATATCTGTTTTTTGGAAACCCGTTACTTTCTTGAAATGGAGCATGTACAGAGCTATCTGAATACCTTATTAGGGTTGGATCCAGTGACTCCTATGGCGTTGAGGAGGTCTTCCAGGCCATGAGGGACAGGCCAGAGGTTCAGAGCCATCTTGTTAGCCACCAGAGTGTGAGTGTAGTCAAACAAGTTGATATTACCCCAAGCTAGTGGACAGTGCTCCTAAACAGAGACAGAGTCGAGCAGAGAAACCGAGAAAGGCACTGATTACGAATGTAATTAGACTCAATGTGAAAAGCTCATGGGAAAAAAACAAACACAAACACAAACACAAACACAGATGGTGCATAATTCTAACGCCAACATATTCTGGGACTCACAGTTTAGAGGTATGTAATCTCATTAAGGTTTCATTATGCTGAGGAACACATTAAAAGCACTACCTCTAATGTTTATATCTATATACAATACAACATCATACAGCTCTATCATCCAATAATCAGTGCATATAATAAAAACAAAAAGATAATTTAGCTACAGGTTCACATTTACAGCTCAGCCAAAATCACTCCATGTCTCTAAACCCGTTGAGATGTAACATTGCCAAAGACTTAGTGGACTTATTAAAAGTGATCAAACCCTGCTCATTCTGATGAAACTCTCTATTGGTTGGGACTGCTGAGTGTTTACCTTATTCCACTGGTTAAGTTTTGAGTTAAGCAGATACAGGAGACCTTCTTTAGTGGGTGTTACATGCCCTTCAATGTGTTGGTTTGCAGCATGCTAATGCTCTAACAGAGATTAGTTAGATCGAGTTTCAAACAGATCTTAATAGGTCTTAAAAGGTTCAACTGGGTCATTATGATGTTGGTAAATTAGACCTTAACGTATAATTGATTTTGATTGATTTTAAAGGCTTTTAAGAAGCTCAGATACAGTAATAGCTGGAATGCCATGCCTACACTCATCATCCTGAAAGGTTAAGTGCTATTTAATGTGGCTGGCTGTCTTCTGGTGCTGTATATGGCAGCACAGCCTATTATCTATTATAGTAGTACTATAGTACTGGCACCGGATGATCGGGAGATTATTGATAATGGCACAAGGAACAGTAAAATCAGAAGGTTTAAGTCTAAGGAAATGTTTAAGATAACATCTTGAGCTTCACGGTGAGTCTTTACTAAGGGGCAGCGATGGAACCAGGTGACAAAGGGCAGCAATGGTGAGGCAGACAGAGTTACATGCAGACAGCCAGTCAAAATGCACCTATTTATAGTAAGTGCTGGCACAAAAGGCTGCTGTAGAGAAGTGTTTATCTTTAATTCAAGTGGGGCATGAAAGAGCATCCGCTAACCTGACCTCAACCTAGCATGGCACAGTATGGGACAGGCCTCACCCCAGGTGTCTGTTACAATATCCATGTCTGGCATTCATTGATACACTCCACACTCACACACACACACACACACACACACACACCTCTCTCTTCCAGCTTTTCCACAAGAGAAGAAAAATCAATCAGTGTGGGTGTCTGTTACAAGTATCATACACAAAGCACATAAACACTGACACTCTCTCAGTTTTACACCTCATGGTTTCTAAACATAGAGTAAAATATACAGTCATTCTTTTATTGTAAATCTGAGGTAAGTACCTAGAGTATGTTAACATTGTGCTACACAAATGCTTTTTTGATATCAAAAAGATTTATCCTTTTAAAGTTTTACATGCATTGTATTAATTTGCTAACTGTGCAGCCGTAACTTGGATTTTGCTTTGTCTAAGTATTCAGTTTTTCTGTTGTCAAAGTCTTAAGTTCAAATACTTCGACATGAGTTTGAGATAAAACAATTAGACCCTTTCACAACATCAATATGGCCCGAAGACACACATATTAGTCTAACATGAATGGAAAAGTCCCTTGTGCTGATTGTGTTTCTGTTGATGTTTTCTGCCACCACAGTGCCCATGGCTGATTAGTAATTAAACAGAGCCAAAGACGATACCACAGCTCCCATTCACCTTGGACACATATACTCAGACAGACTGACACATCGAGTAGGGTAGGTTCACGTACCAATACAAGAACATGCTAACAGACACAGAAACACACACACACACATAGAAACAGTACCTATACCATATAAGTCCCTTCAGGATGAGTTAACATGTCACTGTTAAAGGATTTAGACACATGAAGGTCATCTGCTCTCTGCTATCTTTAGACTGTAACAACTGTAGCACTGTCTGCCTATCTGTAATATTGCACACTGCTATTGGCATTTGCATGATCAGGTATTACTTTCCTTTGGACAACATGAGCTCATATTTGGCTTGCTGTTGCCTTGTTCTAGATTATTTTGTGTTTTACATCATAAAATTAAATGTTCACTGTTCACAGACATATACAATTTATTTCAATTGTAATATTGTTGCGTTTGCTGTTATGAAATGTAACAGTGATCTCTAAATGGCCTAGTTAAACACTTCCTGTTTTTGCATGTCCAACTTCCTGTCAACTTAAGTTGCACTGTGTAGTCATTTCCTTCACTGCTTTCTGTCTTACCTCCTTGGCTCCCTTCCTGCCCTTGACAGAGCAGATGGAGAGGCAGAGTCTGGCAGCACGGGGGATGTCTGGGATGTACATATCATACGTGAGCCACTCATTCCACCTGTAGATAAAGAATGAAAGAGAAACAGAGATCATTTATGAGACTGAGACCAACAAAAAGAACCAGAAATAACCTCTGATATTGGTATAAAGCAAGAGAGAGCTGTGCCTCTACACACAAAGTGCTACCAATGACAGAAAACTGAATGCTCAGACACCTTACACCTTACACCTGGGCTACGTTTTTCAGCAACACAATTTAGAAAGTGACACATAGCAAAAGATACCTCAATGCCAAAACTACTTTAAAATGAAGGCTGTTGTACCGGGCTTATAAAGTACAGGTAGGATTCCTTTTAACTCTCCAGAGGTCTACGAGTGGACCGAGGCTTAGGGTTAACAGTAATCTAATACAGCAGTTTAGTGTTACGAGCCAGCACTAAACTGTTAACTTTACCCTCCTGCTTGAGACTGCTTAAAGTAAATTAGCAGTAAATTGTCTAAAGAACTAGCTTAGTGAAATAAAGAGAAAGTGAATTAGAGTAGTAGTCATTTCCATTACTGGCTACCATAATTCTTTTTTTATGGTTTTATTTTTCACAGTATAATTACTGTCACATTTTTTGTTAAAGCACACAACTATATCAAGCCCTTCACATAATAAAGTTATTATTATACTTAAAAGACAGCTGTAGTGAATGTAAAGTTGTTGTAATGACTGGTGGACAGTTACCTGGGGTTAGAGCAGGGTACTCTCTGTGTGTTGACATTGTCACACATCTGTTCACCTCCATGGTAAATCCCTGTTCTCACATATATCTATAATTATACAGGAGAAGCAAAATGCAAAAAAGAAAGAAGACATTAATAAAAGAATGAACCATATCTTCACTATAACAATGAGATAACAAGAGATTGGCCTGTTGGACATCTTATCTCAGAGGTACACATTGATAGCGTAACAGCCGTCATGTTAAATTATCATTACACTTAAATTGCATGCAGTCAGGCAGGTTTGTGATGACTTACACAAATGATTCATGACAACTGAGCACACAAACATGAACTACCAGAACTACCTTCCCTTGGTAAAGATCTCTGTTCACATGAGACCTGGACAATGAGTGTTTGTTTCCACAGGAAGTGGGGGGAGCTGGAAGATTGGAGGATGTGCACAACTAGAAAAACTGTCAACTAATAATGCTCAAAAACAAAAAGCTTAAATTACATTCAGTGTATTTATTTCTATTCATGAATCAGCAAAAATAAAAAATAAAAATACAATAAACACCATTCACATTTTTTTTTCATTACTTAAAGATAATTCCTCTCAGTTTGGCCAATTCTACTCTTTCCTACCACGAAATGTAAGAATAGAGAAACTAGCATATTCCTGTAAGCACTGAGCGTCCCCACCTTGTCTATGTCCCGTATATTGACATTAACATAGGTGGCACAGAGGATTCGTATTCGCAGGGTCCCGTTGATGGTCCACAGCGACTTGGCAGCAGCCTCGCCATTCATATAGGACGTTGCCGTGGAGATGCGGCGAGAGTATGACGGCATGACGAAGTTATCTGTAGGCAACTGGGTGTACAAGCTGTCCTTAGCCATTAGCATCAGGTTAGGCATCCTGCCCAGCATGATGCAACTACGGATATACTAGAGGGAGAGACAGACAGGGAATGACACAGAGGAGGATAGTTAGAACGAAAGTACACAAAGCTGCTAGAGTTACACCGTGCGTAAGTGTGTTTAATTATGCCAATTGGTCATTTTCCAGCAGCTGCTGAAGGACTTTATAAGCAAACAGTGACACTTTGTGCATCTTCCACCTTGATCTGGCTCACATGGAATTTCTCCGCTCTGAGCATTGGCTCACATCACTGTGCATGACAAAATGCTTCCAGTGTTTTAATGAAAGGCAGTGTTGTTTTCACAGTGGTTACAATAAATTAGAGTTCTGAGATGGATCAGGCGTTTAGCTATTTCCCTATACAGATTTATTAAAGGCAGATTAGCCGAAGACATATCCGTTAAGCAACGTTGAAGAAATGCATAGTAGACACTCAACTTTTCATACCAGCAATGTTGACACTTGTGTTTTCTTAAACAAATGTGGGAACCAGCAGGGGTCATTGAGAAGGTAGTAGGGCTTCCCCAGCAAAAGGAGGAATAGAAAAGTTTAACTTTTATCCCATTTTTTGGAAGCTGGAACAACAACGGAAGAAATAAGGTTGACTGTCTTTATTGATTGTGATTTATAGTGATCCCAGTTTGATCACTGATTGACTATGAAAACGTTATAATCATGAAAAAAAAATTACTCCTTAAGACAATATCCTCTCAAAATTGGGGGTCTGTGGTCTAAGCATTTACTACTTTAAGGTTTTCTTTTTTCCATGAACTAGGGGTGCCCTAAATAGATTTTTGCATGTATGTCTCTTACCTTATACTGGCTGATGGGGTACTTTTCCAGTAGGTACTCATCGCAGCCACAAACTTTCAGGATGTATTTACCCTGATATTCCTGAACACACATCTTGAGCTGCTCTGGGGACAGCAGCATGCTGCGAGTCTTCTTCCGAATGGCTTCTGCAATCACCTTTAAGACGAGACACACGAAGACATCCTGAGTTAGACACCCTTCAATTTCCTCTCACCGAATTTAAAACAGCGGGGCTCGTGACTGATCCATTGTCTCTTCATTTTAGTGAATATTCACCCCACCTGTTCCGGCACACAGTCGTGGTTGATCTTCAATGTATACTTCTGTTTGTCATTGTTCGGAGAAACAATCACCCAAATCACAACAATAATCTGACCTGTAAAGGAGACAGAGAGAAGGGACAACAAATTGGAGGTCTGAGAGAAAAGAATCAATAAATCCAATTTTACTTGAGCAGCAATTGGGAAACAATACCTACCTTTTTATTCTGAGGTCTGTGGGTATTGTATTGAGTATTGTGCTTCCTTTCTGAGTGTTATTTTAATACAAATAGCATCACACTAATAGCATTTCAATCAATTCATTAATCAATGTGCTCATTAGTAGTTCCTATATTTTGTAAAGGCAGGCTAGTAGTGATTAAGTATTGATTGGAGGCCAATATCTTATCAATATCTTCTTGCTCCCTGTTGGCCTCCTGTTGTCTTCAAGGGCTTTTTTTGTGTTTTATTTTCTCAAAATAATAATCAGAGGCTTGACCAGACGACCAAATTTTCTTATTTTTCTATTTTCCTGTGACACTGGTTGGATTCCACAATGAAATAAATTAGACTCAAGCAATTGCTTACCTTTGTCCAGTTTGCTATAGATGTGTTTAGGAAGTTCCTGTGTGGATTCTACATTGGGTGGGTAAACATACAGCGCTCTACTGTGGGGCCCGCTGGCGTCTCTCAGCTCCACAGAGTCTTTACAAACATTCAGGATGTTTCTCCTGAAGTCCTGAACCTCGGGGTCCTTCACGAGGTCAAACTCACACACAGGCATACCAATGGCAAAACCTGACAGAATAGAAAGCAGGGACAGTGTTTTTTAATCTTTTAAAGGCAAGTTTGGCTAGATTGGTCACTTAGAGATGTAGTTAAATAATGTTTTCCTCTTATATCGACTATAGTTTCCTAAAACATACAAGACAATAATCCAAAACAAAGTGTGAATATGCTTTATCAAGCAGAAAATGATCTCAAACGTAGTTCAGGTAGGCTTTTCATTCCCAACTTAACTTGTGGATAAAACCATCAAATAATCTACTTAGTTTGCGGTTTAGCTGAACTAAAGAAAGCTAGTAAGTTACAGTCTTTTGTATTTCTTAAAACTATTTACATTAACTATAAAGTATCTAATAAATTAAACAATAATTATTCTCTTAAGATTTACCAACTTTTTGCTACTCTGACACATATACATTGATTTACTTTTTTTAACTAACACAGGTAATAACCCAAAAACAAACCAAGGCTACAACAGAACCAACGTTATCAGAGGAGGAGAACCTCTCACCAATCTCTCTGTTGAGGATTTTTTCCTCTCTGTTGCCAACTGGTTCAATGACCTTGAGGAAAGGCTGGAAGAGGCGGAGGTCACACAGCCTACGGGTCTCATCGTAGAACTCCTCCCGCTCTGCTTCCTGCGGGCAAGAAAAAGAAAGAAAAAACAGAGGCTGTGTTCAATGTTTTCTTTTTCATGAAAGGTGAATAGCTGCAAGAGCTCATGGCCTTCCTGCAAGTGTAGAACTGATGCGCTAAAAAAAATGCAAAGCATGGTGCCTTTTCAAGTACAGGTAGTATTTTCGAAGGTTAAATGTGTTCAGTTTTGTAGAGATGCATGAATGAAGATGTAGCCTTCCATTCACACAAAGTGGAGGTAGCGTTTCCCTATAATTTTCAGGGAGCAGCAACATATTATACTATTTTTAAAATACAGAATCTGATAAGTCCGAAGATCTATTCCTTTTAGTAGCTGTTCTCCTTTATAAACAGCTGTCAGGGGGTCATTCTATCAAACTTTCAATAATAGACTTCCATTATGTTTACTCATTTGGATGGATAGCTCTGCCTGCCAGATATTAGAATAGAGATTGAGAGTTCTTACCTGTGTAACACTGACAAAGATGTACGACGTCTCCTCCTGTAGGAGATGATGGAGGGGATATTTCCTGGCTTCCTTGAACAGCTCATGTTTGATGGTGATGAGCGTGGCCTCACGGAGACACTCCAGGGTCAGAATCATCCCATTGGGAAGCAGGCAGTCCACCAGGATCCTGCCGTCAAACTCAGCACCGTTATACAGTGTTGATAACTTATTTACTAACTTACTAGAATTTATAAAATTCAATAAAGGATATATAAATATATACTAAATAATATAATAACAATAATAACTAATAAATACATTTTGGAACATATATATAAAAGTATTGTATGTGTATACATTGAAAAATACAAAATGCATTGGTATCCACAATAAAATCCAGGGTCGTACCTGGGAGGCATCAAGTGGATGCCCCATAGCTCCCCTGAGGACGGCCTGGGAGGCATCTTCCTCTCTGTCTCCCAGCTCAGTCACACAGTTAAGCTGCAGAGCACAACCTGAAAGATAACAACGCTTTTAAGTAAGTTCTGACCCTCATAGTGCAAGGCGCTGGTTGAAAGCCCTGTTCAACTAAAGCCCCAGTAGAAAATGTGAGGTTTAATTTAAAAACTCCATTAAAACAACAAAAATATATGTTTGCCAATTTAACAACTACTTTCTAGATCTGGCTTTTCAAAAGACAAATTTGATGACTTTTAACTCAACATGTGCTACCGTGCTACAGTCCTGTCTGCTCGCTGCGGTTGAGCCTCAGCTGTGCTCACTGAGTTAAAGAGAACAAGCAGGTTCAGTCAACCACACGGCAGAAAGACTTACACAAACAAAACTGGCATAGTGTATCTTATTAACAGGCTGCACTTTTTCTTTTGGTACATAGATTAAACTCATATTTCAACCCAGTGGTCTGTTTGGTCCCACAATCTCTTGTCAAGATAAACATTTTTCCCTGCTGTTTTAGGTCGGGGTCAAGTCACATTGCTTGGTCTGATCAATCGCCTCAGTGTCTGCAACAACAGTGCTGTGCTATCTCTTATATTTAGAGCACCATCTTGTAAACAATCTTACTCCATTAATTAGCAAGTAAAACTTCAGTCTGGAATATAATTTGCTGGCGACAACTCCTCCATGTGGTGCAATCCTCAGAGAGACTTTGCTTCTGTAGGACTGGTTGACAGATGTGGACGAGCCGTTCATCCATCCAAACATCCAATCTAAACAAGTGCTTTCCCCACTAACACTTCGATGGGTTCTTTTGCTGAACAGTGCTTGGCTCGACACTTGACACACTTGAACCCAACACACATCTACAACACATCCACACCCATGCCAACTATAAGATAACTGCATTGTAATCCTCTAGTTAGGCAGTTAGACCTGCATTCATCCCTGGTCTGTAAAGGGTAGAGAGGCCTCGACTTAGAATCAGTCTGGTAGCTCAATACAAAGAAAAATAAGTTGGATGTCATTTTTTTTAAATGGATATCATATCCATACAGCAGTTTAGCAAGTGAAGAGTAGCATGAGTTACATTAACACTGGGCAGGGCACCAGTATTTTGTAAAATAAAGGCATAAAAATTGAGATCTAAAGGATGACCA